>NC_090928.1:241121162-241424193 GCF_040938575.1 Ambystoma mexicanum | reverse complement strand
CAATGTATATCAATTAATGGACACATCAATCATGAACCCACCCAATTCTAATGCAGACATGCCGTGGATAAAACCCCCACAATCCCCACTAGGGGTGTTAACACAAGTAGTACAGCAGCAGACAGGCCACAGATATGACAGTCCAAAGCCCTTGTGTAAATGACTGTAACACCGAACCATCCTTGCGAGCCCATGGATAAGGGAAGCAGGAGTGGCCTATGTGAGTCAGGACCCCAAGCTGCAAACACATACACGAGACAAGCTTGAAGGGCCCAGCTGGAACAGACAGTGGATGCTTTCAAAAGCCACAATTCACCACACCGTCACATGAATGCACAATAGACAAGCAATTTTAAACTATATTAACTAATTAAACTAACTATAAAAACCTACATTACCTAATTAAACTAACTATCAAAAACAATATTAACTAACTAAACTAAAATGAAAAATCAAAAATGGCCACATATGACTCGAGGGGGGGGGGCACCGAGGAGAGGGGAGGTACAGGATGCAGCTCAACACCCACATGCGATGATGTTGAGTCAAAAAAAAAACCTCCATGGGCTCCACGCCTGCACAGCCCGGCCGGTGTGGGAGATATCTCGTCGTCCGAGTCAGCCTCTTCCTGAAAAGGTAGACGTGGTACAGGACCCTGACCATGCCTAGGCGCAGCTTGCCCCTTGTCGGCAACAAGTCTGCCGGACGGGTGAGCCTGGTTCTGTGTAGCGATGACACGTAGGTCAGCATGCAGAACCTCTCGTGATACTCGTGCTTCCTCTTGCAAGGTAGCACGTGTAACACAGAGTTCTTCCTGCATGGCCTGGCTGGACAACTGATGCACCTCCCGGCAAGCACGTAGCTCAGCCGAGATGGTACGCTCAAGCTGCTCAAACCTCTCCTCTGACCGCTCACTCTGGGACATCAAGAGGACACCCAGAGTGGATCTGAGGATTCCTACTCAGCCCGCAGGGCCTCCATGTGTGCCTCTGCGTGAGCAGCAATTGCTTGACGCAAAGACAACATTTCAGCCTGGCGTGCCATGTCTGAGGCCGCCATTCCCAGCCTGAGCGAGCGGGCCGTGGACTGTGCTGCCCGCTGCAGGAGAAGCATCTGCCTAGCAGGGGGGAGCACGGATTGGGCCACACGCTCCATGCTCACAGCAATGTTTTCTATAGCTGCCCCCTGGCGTTCTGAATTGGCAGTCATGTCTTGCTTCCACTCAGTATACCTCCGTGGCGCGCGGCCACAGTGTTGCTGGGATTGACACCTGCGGGTCCCAAGGACCAGCCTTCCTTGTCGGGTTGGCACCGCCCGCGGCTGCAGTACTACATGCCCCGTCGACGTGATGTCCCAGGCACATCAGCGACTGGTGTGGAGGGTGACCCTGCGTCCCGATCCACCACAGGTGGAGGTCCCACCACCGTCTGGCCCCTCAGTGCAGGTGTCGCAGACAGAGGAGCGTCCACATCAGAATCACTCACCCCAGACGAATGGACCCGATGCACATCCAACTCGACATTGTCGTCAGAGTGATTGTCTGGGCTTGACTCATTGCCTGCCACAGACAAGATGGTCTGTAACACATGTGGGTTTTCGTGGTCTACCACCCCACAACCACCACTTGTGCCGGGTTGCTGGTGTGATAGCAAACCTGTGTCTGACATGACAACACCATCCTCTGGCTCCATTGCGTCATCATCTGGAAAGTGGATAAAATTTACATTAGTATACATGTCAGAAGCACATAACACACACACAGACATCACACAGACTGACAACACATTTAGCACACATGTCACACACATGCATGCAAGGTCACTTTGGCATAGCATCAGGGACTAGGCATGTAGAACGGTGTAACACAGCTCAGAAGTGGGTTGATGCAGTGCAGGACATGTGTACGCTATCCACTATCTACATGAACAAGTACATCATGATGTGTATCAATTGACTTGAAGGCAGTGCAAGGGCAAGTCCAGGCATCGCGTGCAATGTGCATGCAATGTGTTGCATGGCTACAAGCAAACCCCCCCCTAAGTGAAAATTTATGGATGCATTGCATGGCAGCGAAAGGGCGACCAGAGACCTGTGCATTGGCAGACAGTGCTGTCTAGCATCAATTGCATCATCTGAGTCAACTGACAACACAGCAGATGATGATGGGACAGAAAGCAGGACATATGATGACCCCTCAGTAGTACAGACATATGTGCAGAAGCCCTTACACCAGTTGAACAGAGTCAGTGGGCCTGAAACCGGGGGAGGCCTGTGCCCTGCACAGACTGTGACACCCTAAACATGTGTGTGGTGCAGGACTGAGCCAGAGTGGGCATGGAATGGATGATCAAAAGCAAAGAAATGTAGGTCATCCTGGACACGTACTACAATGATCATCCAGTCAAGGACACATAGGGGCATGCATGGAATACACATGGAGCATGAATGGGAACTCATATCCCTGCGGAGCATCTGCCATCTGCACAGTTCAAGTGAGACAACCTGCATGAAGTGCAGAGGATGTACACGACTGCATGTGTCTGGCAGGTTGGCTGGTGGAAGTTTGCATGTACACAGGAGTCTTGAACAGGCCATTGCAATACGCCAACGTGATGCACACCTGTGCAATGTTGAAACTGGGGCACAGGGTTGGTGGAGGGGCAACGGAGCATGCCTACATAGAGTACCCACATGCATGCAGAGGACACATGCACATCAGTCATGCAATGACATAGTCCCAGTGCTGAGAGGAAACACACCCCAGGCTACATGCAGAAGGGCCATTGAGCTGGAACATGGACTGTAGGGGCAGCTGGGTGACTAGCATGTGATTAGGGTGCAAGTGTGGTGGTGAGGACAGTCCCCGTCTGCTCTACATGTCCACTATCCTGCACAGCAGGCACGTATCATAGAAGCATTGCATTACTTGCACATGAGAATCATGTACACCTGACATGCTGTGGCAGTCAAGCACAACACATCACACAAGCAAAACACACATGTCGTCGACCAACAGGCAACAACACTCACTGGATGGGGCATCAAAGTCTGGCATCTTTCCCACTCCTTCGACCAATTCTGTTGGTATGAACTCCGCAACGAATGCCTCGTGCCCAGTGAGGTCTTCCTCCTCAGGTGCTGGCCCACCGCCAGTCACCAGAGTCATGTTGTAATTTGAGGCACGCTTTGCCTTAGTGCTGCGTTTGAGGTCATTCCAACGCTTTTTGCTCTCTTGCGCTCTGCGCACCTCACGGCCGAATGCACTCACATCATCCGCAACTTGCTTCCAGTGGGTATTACGATGGGCAGCCATAGTTTGACAATTCGGCCCCACTAGCATGTCACGGTTGTGTTCCCGCACGTGGTCCATGAGGAAGTCCAGTTCCTGCTTGCAGAAAGGCTTCTTCCTCGACGTGCTGGAGGCCGTAGCTGTGTCTGGGGTCCCAGCCTCTACTGCTGGTGCAACCTTCCTCCTCTTGGACGCTGGTCCGGACCCTGGCTGGCAAATGCCGCCCTGATCAGTATGGGCAGTAGCGCTGGTGGAATGAGCCGAGGGAGTGGCAGGTGGAACATGGAGTGAACCCCTGACTTGCGTCAGTGGCTGCTGGGTGCCCTGGAATGGACCCTGCGCAGCAACATCCGATGTGCCAGGGGCATTGACCGGGACTGTCCTGGTTAGTAGACTCACAGCCGGGGTCGTGTCGGCTGCATCTGCCCCTGCACTTGCCAACACCCGGCTGGTCGGGGCAGCAGATGACATTGCTGCCGCAGGGACACGTGCCTCAGTCAGGGCAGCCCTGCGTGCACCTATGGTGTGCCTCCTGACCACCTAGAATTCTTCCATGGACTCTTCAAGTGCCAACGCAGCATGCGCTGGCAGACCCTGAGCCTGGGTGGTGGTGTCCGCAGCTGCACCTGCAGCTACCACTAAATGGACTGCTGGGTCACATGGGCGCCAGCGTCAGATGCAAGAACTGCATCTCCTGGAGCCGCAGGGGGTGGTGGCATGACTGCACCAACATGTGGCACAACATCGTGCTGAGCTGCCGCACCCCTGCCTCTTCCCCCTCTGCAGCCACCCTGGACCCCCTGGAGTTCCCCTACTCCCTGGTCACCCCGGCCACGTCCCTGACCATGCCCACCACGTGGAGTATGCCCAGCTGAGGCACCCCTCACGTTACGTGGCCTCCCAACCATGGCACAGAAGGATTAGTGCTGGCACAGATGGAGTAGTGCCAATGGGAGGTGTACATGACAATTTTCCTGGGCAATTGGGTGAAGGGGGTGGGATACAAGATGTTAACAGCACCCCTGCACCTGCAAGGCTGTATGTGACCCTGGTGATGAAGTGACGGGTCACACAATGCTCAGGCACCCCAAAACTGCTGTAAAACCGTGCATGCAACCCCCGGTAGCCCATGTGTGTGGAATTAACCTCCCGCAGTACGCGGAGGCACCAAGGGACACGGAAAACACGTACACGTGGAACATGCAGGCTACTATGACCTCGAAAATGGGTATGCGATACACAGGGGCACCCACAGTGGGAAAAATAGCATGCGCGACTCACCGTCAGACTAGCATGATAATGAAAAACACGCGTAGCCAATAACCCCCGCCAAAAGAATAGATACGTCCTTGATCCGCTGTGAAGTTGTGATGGCGCGCGAAAGAACACGAAGTAGCAACACACACATCGGTCTCCATGAAAGGCACGTACAGTGAACTGCCGGGACACGCTCACCTTTAACCCGTGCTGAGGGACACGCGCGCGCGTCACTTCTCTTACGTGCTTAGGCCCTTTCCTCGGATCACACGCATTCACACGCGGATGTGTCTTTTTTTCATGTGCTGATTCACTATGCACCCGTCACGAGGGGAACGCCCGCACGCGTAACGTTGAAGACGCGCTTACGCGCTAAGGGCCTTTCCTCGAATTACACGCTGACGTGCAGTTTTTTCACGTGCCAAATCACTTCGTATCAAGCTGGCCATGCGACAACACACGGAAGACCATGCTCCTGCCCAGAAGGCCATTTCCCTGCCCCCCAGTGCCCCGAGCAGCCACCGATGAGCCATCTGCTGCTGCCTGCCTACCTGCTGCCACTGTGCCCAGCCATTTGGTGCCTGCACATCTGCCATCTGCAGGGGTCCAGTTGCAGTGACCACCCCTGCTGGAACAGAAGACTCCCGACTGGTGTTCCATCACTCCACAGCCCAGCCCCAGGACCCAGTTGCCCACCCACACCTGCCTCGGGGGTTGTCATGTCTGACACAACACCTTCCGGCACCAGTGGCAACCCCCAGCCAGAGAGGCAGAGGGCTGCCGGCTTCATGTCCGGAGAAGTTGGCATCCTGGTGGAGCAAGTCCTGGGGCAGTATGATGCCCTCTTCATACCATCGCGCGCCGACAAGGAAGGACAGAGGAGGATCTGGACGGACATAGTGGGTGCCATCAACGCAGAGGGGGTGGCACCCTGCGACCTGAAACACATCATGAAGCGCTGGGAGGACTACAAGTCCAGGACCCTCAAGAAGGCCCGGTGCCTCTTAGAGGCAGAGGATGCAGTGGGGAGCCGGGGCCAGCTTACCAACCAGCAGATGAGGGTCCTGGAGCGCATTCGCCCAGTGCTTCGCCACCAGTTCCTCAGGATACAGGGCCGTCTGGAGTCGAGCGGTAAGTGGCCATGCATTGCTGTATGAAACAGGGCAGGTTGCAGTGTGCTGGTAGTCAGCTACTTGCCTGTATGTGTGACATTGGCCAGGTATGGATGTGTGTGTGCAGGGACATCATGGTGCTGCACGTTAGACCAGTCATGCGTGAACCACATGGATGGTGCTTGTGTTACAATGCTACATGCGGGGCAACCTGCGGAATGCACACATGAATGCATGCCTGTCTCTGTTGTTGGACATGGATGGAGTGTGAGAGATGGGTGCTGCTGTCAAGGACATGTATGGTGTACATGTCTATGTGTCTGAGTAGCGTGTGTGTGACTTGTAAACGCCATGGATGCATGACACATGTCCGTGACTATGTTGCGATTCACTGAGGCAGCCTAGTCATCCTTGTCTCCACTGTGTCTGGGGTGTACGAGGCCAGATGGATAAAACTAGGGTGATGTGTGTGCATGTCATCAGTATGAGCCATGATGCATGTGAGTTTCGAACCACCATCGTATGTTTCAACAGTTCTTTGGACATTAATGCAAATGTTCTTTGCATGCGCCATGCCTGTTACTGCATGTGTGTTGCCTGCACTGACCCATGTGTTGTGGAGGTACATGATGGAAGTGGCGTTTGACAGTGCCACTCATGTGCTATTGCATCCTGTCTAGGGGACTATTGTACAGTACCCTGATGCTTGTGTTCTATGTCTCCCTCTACACAGCGGCAAGTGAAGAAGAGGGTAGAGACGGAGCTGTGGAGCAATGGGGCGGGGATGCCTCCACCGGCCGGCGACGCAAGGCCCAGTCACCCTCCCAGGAATTACCATCATCCGGGAGTGAGGGGACTGGTGCCGTGTCTGCCACTACGGCTGCAGCGGAAGGTGTGGGTGAGCCCCCACAGGGGCTTGCAATGGCGGAAGACGGTGTGGAGCCATCCAGGTTGGTGGTTTCCACAGAGGAGGAGAAGGCTGCTACTGAGCCGCACATGGGGCCTGGTAGGAGTGGTACCACTGGTGCAAGTGGTGCAGTCCAGGGGCAGGGGCAGGAGGCAGCACAGGTCACTGTGGAGGGGCCTGTGCATGTCACTGTCCCTGACACTGTGACTGCACCACCATGCACCAGGAGGGTTGCCCCATCTCAGGCCCGTCCGCAGGTAGGGGGGAGGTCCACGTCATCTGACACTCCTCTACCTGCAGACGGGGGGACCCGTGACCGTATGGAGACCGTCCTGATTGGTGTCGCGTTGTGCACGCGTGACATTCGTGATGACGTGCGTGCTTCCTGGGGGGAGCATACACGTCATCACAAACAGCTGCGTGCCAACGTGGCCCAGTGGGATGGTCCTTGGTCGGGGTTTCATACATGTGTCGAGCACTCTGGCGGCCCTCTCCTCCTCTGTGGAGACTATGCGCCAGTCATTCTCCATGCCGTCTTCCGGCCCAGATGCCACCAGGGCCCCCTGTGGACCTGCCCTGACCAACGCAGCCAGCTTGGTGGAGATCCCATCCCTGCCAAAGTCGGGAGTCGGAGGTCCAGCAGGGGTGGACACCCAGCAACTGGACCCCAGCAGTTGGCGGATGTGCCGGCAGCATCGGGCAGGGCACGTGCACGACGGCGCCGGTGGATTCCATCAGCCTGGTTGCCATCGTGCTGGCAGGGGCAGTTGCGCCTGAGGCAGCGGCAGGCTCAGCGTGGGAGGCATCATGGCTCGGGCCATCAACATCAGAGGGGCAGGCATCGGCCGGAGGGCAGGGAGGACCCTGGAATGGGAGTGTCTTCCATGTGGCAGCGGTTGGGCCAGTGGATAGATGCGGAGCAGCGGCGGGCGGAGGAGGCACGGCTCACTATGGTCAGGGCGGAAAACTCCATGCGCAGGGCGCTGAGGCGGGCTGAGTGCCTCGAGGGAATTCGCAGGGAGTTGGAGGTGGACATGGCGTTATCCCTGCGAGACCTCGGGGCCAGGGAAAAGGCCCACCTCCAGGACGTTGAACAGGAGTTTGATGATGCCCTGGCCCGGGAAATCAACTAGTGAGCCGTAGGACTTGCCCGCCGCCATTGTATATAGTTAGTTAGTGTTAGGTTTCATTTATGTATTTCTTTCATTTGGGGCGCCTGGACTATGCCCCACCTTCTTGTAGATAGTTCTTTATTAGGTAGTCTTTTTGGTAGGTTTCATTTCAATAGTTGGGCTCATGGATCCTGGATTTGTTATTTGTATATAGTTGAACAGTGGATTTATCATCATTTATTTTTTAATTTCACCATGGAGCAATGGATTTTACTTATTTCTTTCCCTTTGGATTTGCTTTGTTGGACGGAGACTTTGGACACATTTACATTTGGATTTATTTGGATTCTGATTTCATATATTTTTTTTAATTTTGGGACATGCTGCATTTTATTTCTTATTTCCATTATTGTGTGTTTTCATTTAATTCCCTTCATTTTGTGTTGAACACATTTTTGTTTCATACTTCAATGTGTGGTATTCTCTCATTGGTTGCTTGCATGTCACGATGTGGGTTTTCACATTCACTGGCACCCATTGTGTGTGTGTGACGGACATGTGTAGATGTACATACTTGCCGTTTGGGTTGTATCATGTAATGGGCATTTCAATGTGGGGTGGATGTAATACTTGGTTGGTTCATTGGGTAGGGGTGGCGTGCGGTGGGATTTGGGTGGCCATAAGGGCCATGATTGTGGATCATGATGATGTGTTGGGGGGGACATGAGTCTGGGCCTGCTGGCAGGTGCCCGTCACTGCTGGGTGGGTGGGGGTGCAGGGGGACATGAGTCGGGGCCTGCTGGCAGGTGCCCATCGCTGCTAGGCGGGTGGGGCTGCAGGGGGACATGACTCGGTGCTCACTAGTACATGGTGACATGTGGGCTGGCTGGGGGGCATGCCCAGGGTGGATGGGCTACCTGCGGGGCATGGCCAGGGTGGATGGGCTGCCTGCGGGGCATGGCCAGGGGTGCAGGGTAGTCCCCTGTGGTGTGGGCTGCCTGCAGGGCCTGGGGAGGGGGGAGAGGACACACCTGGGAGGACCCACATTGCAAATTTGCATGTGAAACTCCCTGCGCACCCCTCAGAATACATGTACCCTGCTCGCGCTAGAGAAATCGCGTGTGAAACTCCCCGCGCACCCCCACAAATACACGTACCCCGCTCGCCCAGCGAAATCACGTGTGAAACTCCACGCGCACCCCTCAGAATACACGTACCCCGCTCACCCAGCGAAATCGAGTGTGAAACTCCCCGCCTACCCCCAGAAATACACGTACCCTGCTCGCCCAGCGAAATCGCGTGTGAAACTCCCCGTGCACCCCTCAGAATACACCTACCCCGCTCGCCCAGCAAAATCGTGTGTGAAACTCCCTGCGCACCCCTCAGAATACACGTACCTCGCTCGCCCAGCGAAATCGCGTGGGAAACTCCCTGCGCACCCCCAGAAATACACGTACCCTGCTTGCCCAGCGAAATCACGTGTGAAACTCCCTCCCCCAGGAATACACGCATGCAGCCGATCCACCCTCAACATTCCCCACAGGCAGCCCATCACCCCAGTGCATGCTCCACTGGCTGCCCACACCACAGGGTGGAGTTTTACATGCGATATCGCTATCACGAGAGCGGTACGTGTATTCTGAGGAGTGCGCAGGGAGTTTTACACGCGATTTCGCTAGCGCGAGAGGGGTACATGTATTCTGAGGGGTACGCGGGGAGTTTGCCGTGCGTTTTCGTGGTTGGAGGGCTGTATGCTGGTCCACTGGCCTTTGCGCCATGTACTGGATTTGTGCGCACGGGGCGTGGTTGGGTGCGCAACTGGCACGGGTGCTGGGTCGCTGCGCCACTCTGCGCCACGGCTGGTTTTGGATGTTAAAATCCATGAATACGCTGTGCGCTGAAATGGGTTTTGGCGCACGCGGCTGGTGCAGACTGCCGCACGCACACACTGTGCACCAGCCGCATGCACCACTTGTGCACCGAATTCTATGAATTACCCCCTTAATCTCCATCATCATGTGCCGGAATCATATTTTTTCCAATTGTGTGGCTGTGAATCTTTTACCTCACGTATGCTTCTTCCAAGGTAATGGATGACTACTATTAAATGCCTGTGCACTTGTGCAGCCATCACTGCTGCCCTCAGAACACAATATAACAAGCAAGCGCAACAAATTCCCCACTTCACCAAGCAAATAAAGACACATGGTTTTCCCTTGTCATATTAAACGTTTCGCATTTTAATTTACTTGATATTTCCCATTTTGGCATTAGGCCCAAATGGAGCACAGAATAAGTGACAACAGCCATTTTGGATCATTTGAGGGAGGCGGGTGATGATGTGGGTGCTGTGGTATGCTACTGTTAGATTTACCGCTGCATTCGACACTGTTGACCATCAAACTCACATTTCCAGATTGAGAGCAATGGATCCAAGGTACTGCCCTAAAATTGACTAAATATTTCCTAACTAACTATACCCAATCAGAACCAAAATCACTAGTCTTTGGGGTAAGAGGGCTCAGCAATGTCCCTGTTACCTTTTAGCCTTTACATTAGTCCCCTGATTCTTTTTATTCACCAGTTTGGGTTTATGTTTTTTAGCTATGCTGACTATACCAAATTCTTGTTAAGCTATCAGAAAATAATAATATATTGTCCACAAGAGTGAAATAATATGTGGTTTCCATCATGCATTGGATGGATACTAACTTTCTGAAAATCAATCCTGATGAAACAGGGATTCTGGTGGTCAATATTGCCTCATATTCCTGGAAACCCCCCACTTTTTTGATCTGATTAACGTGGTCCTTGCACCACCCCAAAAGATGCAGTAACACATTTGTGGGTTATCTTGGAGACTGAACTTTCTCTTGAGGATCTGTTTGCGAGGGTATCTAAATCTTGGTTTTTTCCAGCTAAAGAGAATATTGTATTTATTTATTTACTTATTCATATACAGGGGGAACAGTGCTCACAAAGGAATGCACAATAGATAAGAAATCAGATTTGACAGGAAGCTGTGAGCTTCTTACAATGGGGTCAGTTTGAGGGACATTCTGACCAGATTCTGGAGGGGAGTAAATGGAACAGTCACCAGGGACAGTACATAAGTGGACACATATCAAGGCATAAAATAAGCAATGTCGCATAGCAATTTGCTATGCAATTCTGTAGTTTTGCTAATCAAATGAATACTTGTGTAGCAAACCTAGCTATTTAAGTTCAACGAAAGCACAGCTCACCCTGCATTCCTCTCTTGCTGTCGGTGCTCTCTTCACCCTCTTTTCTGTGTTCATTTCAAGTGCTAATGGAGGGAAAGTGCAGCAGTAATCATCTCCTCCACTCTTAAGTGCCAAATGCATGTGTAGGAGTGCAAGAATTCTTTTTTCAAATAATTGCAAACCAGAAGTAATTGGGATGACACTTTTATTAAGCTTTTCATACCCTGTCTGGCAAAGACAAGTATGTGTCAACTTTATATCTTTTTAAAAAGACAGTCATGCAATTCCATTCCTAAAATGTAATTTGTTAAATAATACATAATTACAGTATTGAGACTGTAAAAACTTGCATCGATCCATGCTTGCTTTACAGTAAAGTTTATGTTAGTGTATCTGAATTTCATAGTGTCAACTATGTTTCCTTTTGTTGGGGAAGATGCATCATGTTGACTAGTAAACTTTTGAACATGTTGACTAGTGAACTTGTGAAAATGTACATTATCACATGATCAAATGCTCTTGATGGCAACCCTAGTTCTGTAACCTCCAGGTTGCATACATCTTGCAACTGGTGCTCAAACCATGATCAAACCCATACTCCTTGACATTCTATATTATCACCCTGTTGCTTTTTACCAGGTCCCTGAAAGTGAGATGACCACAAATTACAATATTCCACCTAGTTTGGCCAGTTCTCTGCCTGCTACGCAATCCACTCTGCTTAGTCTTTCTTTCCTCTTACATAATAAATACACAAAGTGAACTAAATGCTTAAGCAAAGTAGTGATCAATAGTTCGAGTCTGTAGATCTATAGATCTATTGCAATACCAAACACTGTAGTTAGCCTCTAGAGCTCGCTTTGCTTTATGATTGTATTATATATTACCACCTGTAGGAGACAGCTGGCCAAACTGTTTTCAGTGCCTTTTTTTATCATATCCATTTATGTGTGTGCATTCATGCAGCTAACCTTTTACATTTTACAGACACTCATCTATGGCTTGCAAAGTAGTAGTTTCACCCACTCAGTCGAGTACATTTTATGAAGGTCGAGTAGCATTTATAAGAGATGTTTGAAACTTTTATTTAACACCTACTTTGTTTGCAGTAAATGTCAAAAAACTATCACTGTGCATGGCTGAACTCTGGGTGGCAGCAGTGTGCCAAGCATAAAGTGGGTTTGTAGTGACATGCATCAATTTACAGAAATCAGATTATAAATGTATTGTCCTCCGTTGCCATGTGTCGAGTGCATTTCTCTTAGGTTGAATAGGTAAAATAAATTAACTGACCTGAAGATGTAGCTGAAGTTTAAGGAATTTGCCAGGCCTGACTCCTCTCACAAATGTCTTATTTCAGCGGTGAGCAAAACTGTTGTATTGTTGCTCATTTCATGTTTTGGGTACAAATAACATCCAGTGACATGAACAACATTAGTACAAAATTGCTAATCAAATGGGTCAGTTTGCTAGTCAAAAACATTTTAATCAGCATACTCTTCTAATCAATTTTTGAAAACTAATTTATGCCTTGCATATAGATGAAAGACAATGAACATTGGACATTTTTAAGTGCAGGTATGTGGTCCGGCCAGCTTTGCTAGGGATGTGAACATTATGGGTGAAGTGCTACAGTGGAGGCAGAGGAAGTGAGGGACAGAGGCAGGCAGATCAAAGGTAGATTAAGAGGGTAACTCGAAGGTGAGGAGGTAGGCTTTTAGTTTGGTTTTGAACAAATCTGTGTGGACTGTGTCTCGGATGTCCGGGGGAAGAGAATTCCATGCAAGTGGAGCAAGAATAGTGAAGGAGCAGAAATGAGAGGAAGCATACGGAGGGCGAGGAGCCACAAGGGTAGTCGAGTATGCAGAGCAGAGATTACGAAAATGCTTGTAGAGTTGGTTAGAGGAGGATAGATACAGTGGTGCCTTGCCGTGGCTAGATTTGTGAACCACGAGAAGAAATTCAAATCTGGGCCTGTTTTGCATTGTCAGCCATCTAGCCTGGTGACAGTACGAGGAAGTAGGTGTGAAGTGGGGGAGTTCAAAGAGAGTCCGGGTAGTGGATAAAGACCCTTTTCCCAGTTCTAGCTTCCCCTCATCATGTGAAATGGCGAGGGCCTTTGCTTCATTGAGATTGGACATTAAAAATATCTCCTACCCTGGACTTCCAACCAAATGGCTATTATGCTTACATAAAGTGTAAACACTGTTTCATATATACTGCTCAGACTGAAGAAATGTTTGCATATTTCCCCTGGCCTTATGTCTGTACATTGGCTCCCTTTTAGGAAGTGAATAATCATTACAGTCATGGCCTAGTTTATAAATCATTACAGTCCACTAGCCCCTTCTTCTGTAATATAAACTACAAGCCTATCCCCCAAATCCTGTCCAAGATCTCAATGAAGCAGATTCATTCTTCAATATTGTCAACCATTCTGACCATCTCTCTACATTTTCTCTCCTTGGCATCAGAGATTTAGCCCTCGCTTAGTTTGCTTCATACCTTGCCCCCAGATACTTTCAGGTGTCCTGGAACAGCCTTACCTCCCTGCTCACCCCGCTTACTGTTGGAGTTCCCCAAGGGTCTGTCCTTGGTCCACATCTCTTCACTCTCTATTCTTCAGTTCTTGATACCCTGATCTCCTCTTACGGCTTCTCATACCAACTCTTTGCTGATGACGCTCAGATCTTCTGCGTTCACTCCTTATCCAACAAGCTGTTGTCAAAAACTTCAAATTGTCTCTCCGCCATCAAATAGTTCTCTACTTCCAGCCAAACAAGTTATCTCTTCTCTCGCCATCTTTCTCTCTTCTCTACTCACTACCTTCCTTACTTTGCTTCAGTTTGTAACCTTGGTGTCATCTTCAACCCATCACAGAACCTCTCGCTCTTCATCTCCACTTCTCCCATTGCAGTCAGATTCAACCTCCTCAATATTAGAAAAATCTGTCATCTTCTTTTCAAAACTGCTAAGCAGCTAATCTTCTCCTTTGTCCTTTCTAGATCTGACTAGTAGTCCAGTGGCAGATTTAAGGCAAACGGTCCTGTGGGCAAGAATGACAGAGGGCCCTGGGTGGGCGGGTCATGGAGGCAGAGCCTAGAGTGGGTGGAGTTGCACCATGATGAACTTTAGAGACAAATGCTTCATATTTTTAAATTTGTTTTATTTACTGTTTTCTGTGTTTTGGGGTCTGACTCTACGTAGAGACAGCTGGGCCTTCTTGCCAACTGTTGCTGTCAATGGTGCTAATATTGAATGATCAAGCCTGCAGCTAATGTTGGAAATGATAGGGTTCAAGGCCAGGGGCAATAACATGGGCAATGGGAAGGGACTTTACACAAGGTGCTATCACAGGGTAATTCCTACTGTATGCAGAACCACTTTGTGCATGTCCCTTGTGTTCTTACCCCACACACTTGAAATGTCATTGAACATCACAGACTTGAAGGAGTTTACCTTTTAAAGTCCTGAACTGCATGAGCTGTAGAAAGCAGATATTTTGTACTATCATGATGTGGAGACTGAATACTGTGCCACTGTGCATCCCTCTACAAGGCCGAGGAATATTTTGGGGCCCTATGTAGCATATTGGATGTCTGGAGTCAGTCGCTCCCCTAATGTCCCAGAGACTTTGCCTGTTGATTAATGTCATTGATACTGCCTACCACACTGCTGATGTCATGATGTATTTCATACATGTCTGAAGAAGAGCTGCTGTTCTTGTTTTTGTTATGGTTCTGTAAACTAATAAAAAAGAGTTTAAAAAAAAGGAAGGCAGGTACGTATGCATATAGCAGCAAAATGAGGAAGAGAGTGGGATCTTTTTATCAAAGAACCTTTGGTAGAAATGGATACAGAAAAAGGCAGCAGGATTAAGGGAATGAGGCAAGAACAGGGGATGGCATACACTTCAAAAAGAGCAGGAAAAGAGTAGTATAGCAGAGAGGAAATTGCTGGTAAAGAAAAAAGAGGCTGCAAAAAGAATGCTGTATAGGAGACAAATGAGGCAAGAGGGAAAGGAGTAAATGAGGAGCATATTTGTGATGTGAGGTGACGAGGTGCTTGCCCTAGCTGCCCACCTATATGCAGTCAGAGCTGCTGCAATAGATAAATGAAGAGGAAAGCAATTAAAATGCAGCCACTTAGATAAGGTTGCATTGAAATGGGCCAAAAAGGTCCACATTGTTGCCAAAAATCCCCTCTGTGCAAGATCTCTGTGTTCACCTTATACCACGTTGGCAGCTAAACAAGCCCAGATGAAACCATAGTTCGGGGAACAGGGCTGGGTGTGTCTGTAGGGTGGCCAACCACCCTGCATTTTGTGGGACTGTCCCAATTTCATGGGCAGTATCTCACACAGAGCATGCTCAGGACCGGAATAAGGCTTGACTTTTCTCCTCTGACGCAGTATCAGGTGTCTAAGGTTTTACCAGCTCACACATTTCATGTGATAGTTAAAAGCGCAGGGAAGCATGGCACCTTTACCACTTCTCCCCCAGAACACCCAGGTTCAGCTTTGTAGCAACCTCATTTTAATAAACTGATAAGAGGTTGATGAGCCAGACTAGGGTACCTGGGTAAGGACTGTTGTCCCTTAGAAGGTGCAATCGGTGGGTGATGATAAATGGAAGGGGAGTATAACACTGCATGCCGTGTAAAATAATGACTCAAGCAGATAACCTTATATTGAATTCTCTTTCACTGTGAATAACTTTATTTAAGACCAAATTATATTGATTTTAGGTCCAAATTCCTTTGCATGCTTCTACTGCAATTGTACATTCAGAGGGTGGGGGGGGGAATATGAAGCTATACATGTCTTTTTGCTTGACCCATTTCCATGACAATATATACAATGTCAGGATTGTTTCTTTTGTGATTTGTGTAATTTTCAAGACTTTCATAGAAATACTGATTATTTTGTTTTTGGATACCCAGTCTTAACAAATATTTGTGACCGTAACTGTGAAGATAGGTAGTCAAGTGCTTAAATCACAGCCTGGGTCCAAATACTGATTTCCCCACCTTAAAGAAATGTGTGATGCTGGGAAAATTATTTAATCTCACTGTGTATGATCAGCTAACATGATAGAAGTGAATTAGTTTGCAATTTTTCCTCTGAAGAAAAACCCTCCTGGTTTACTAAACTATTGAGTTGTTGCATATTAATAGTGAATATATATTTATTGCACAGCACATTATTCTCCTGGCTTACACTTGAAAGCTTCTTTTAATGTCTTTACCAATGGTGTCCTAGAGTACTGGAGAGTGATGCCACTGCTTGTAATGTTATTTACTGTGATGCTGCTTCTGATCGTGTCAATCTATATCATGAAAATTGGACTCTGTATATCTTTTGCTGGACAGGTCCGGAAGACAAATTATATATATCAGTGCCTTGTATGCCTAACAGCCCCACAGTGTTGTGATTTTGTTGTTCTGTGTATGTGTTCAAGAGCCTTGGGGTACGTAGGGGCAAGCAGATGCCGCTATTTTGGCTACTACACAGCAATATATTTTGTATTTTCATGACATTAAATATGCACTTTGCCTTTTGTGCATGTTAGAGGCTGCCCTTTACTGGCTGCTGTCCCTTTAACTGAAGACTTTAAATGTGTGCTTTGCAGTAGGTTGAGGCTGGCATTTATAGCATCCAGCAGTGTTCACACCTCTTTTACTCTGATCTAATCTTGCTGACAGAGCAATTACTAGCTTTTTTTAGTGGCAGTTTAGTGTTTTTGCTCCTCTCTGGCTGCCCGCCCCTTGAGATTAAAGAGCATTCTTATTTGAGGAACCCAAGGGGGCCACCAACTGTGTCCACCCCCCTAACTGTATGTAAAGGGGGCCCATTCATATTGAAATGGGCCACCGCAAGCCATGACAAATGTTTAGCCGGGCCCTGTCAGTGAACTTGTAAGACTGATCTTTGTTATTGACTGTTCCTGACTGGCAGCCAGGAGGGATGAGGGTGTGTGTGTTGTGGCTGGTGTGAAGAGATTTGCAAGGTGTCACCGGGACACTGCAAGGACTGCTCGCTCTTTGTCCATCATACAAGTGCTAAATCCGCCTCTGCTGACTACTGTGTCAGTCTCCTCTATGGCCTTCCCAACAATGCTTTTTCACCTCTCGACAAAGTCCTCAACATCGCGGTCCACACACTTTTCAACCTTTCTCGCGTCACCTCTGCCTCCTATGCCTGTCGCCAGATTGGCTAGCTGTCTATGAAACAAAGGACTATGTATGAGCGTATTCTCATCATCTTCAAAACTATCCATGCACTTGCCCCACCCTACCTATCTGCTCATCTTACTCCCTACTCTCCTCCTTGCTCCTCACGATCATCCTCGGCTCACCTCCTTGCCCCCACTCGAGCCCTTGTGCTCCCTCTCGTTTCTGCACTCTCTCTCCTCGCTCCCCTATTCTGGAATGCTCTTCCTCGCCGTACTACTCCAACTCTCCCACTATTTAAATCCAAACTCAAAGCCCTCCTCTGTTCTGCTGCATCACCCCGTTTTCCTCTCTACCTACCCTTCACGGATATCCCTACAGCACTTTTCCATCGCCCATGCATCCTTCATTCTGCCCTTCCTCCACCATCCCGTTCCTATGTCATTCTGTGCTGTCCTAGTCCCTGGTTTATGTTTCCACCATCCCTTGCAACATCTGGTCTCAAGTCACATTCACTCACCCTACTGTAAAGGGCCCGTGTCCTCTCCGCTCTGTTATCAATGATACATTTCTGAAGTGTTTTTGTGCCAGAAATGCATTGCATAGCCTCTGATTTTTATAAATAAATAAATTAGTAAAATAAATTCAATCCGAGTACCACCTTACAAGAGAGAGGATCGAGGTCGTTCCTTTTGTGTTCTTGCTGCAAAACACTGCACATCCCCGCCCCTTCCACTTTGTTTTGAATCAAACATGCACACTTGCGAAAACAGATAAAGGCCTATTGGTTTAACGTTCCTTAGCTATCACATAGTATTCAGCTGTGACCATCTTTCTGCTTTTATAATGCCAAGATACCCTTGGGTTTGGGGCGCATAAGCCAGGCAGCATCACACATTTTGTACCCATGATCTCATATAATAGTTACTTCATATTTCTAAAGCACTGACCTGCCGCATGTTTGGTCCTGTATTACTGAGTGACATTGCTTCACCTATTGGGTTTTTGGTAGACTCTAGTCTGAAACATAGCATGCATTGCATTCACAATGAAAGCGTAATCAGAAAATTAAGAGGCAGTACAACAGCTGTGCAATATTTTTAGCAATAATCTACAGGCAGAAGATATATGTGTCGTAGCAATGCATCCTGTAGACTAAATATATGGCTAGAGTTGGTTTACTGAGGGTTTAAAATGGACCTTGGTACCAGTCGTCTTTAGAATTTAGCAAGAATGATTATTTGGAAAGCCATTCGACTAAAATGTCAGCCCACAAGCTGAGATTTCATTTATGCTGCCAATACTTCCGGGTTGGAATTATTAAAGGAAATAGAATTGTGGGTTAGGGGAAGCAACCTCACATGATAGGTCCCTCAATTGGATCATGTAGAGCAGGGGTCTCCACGTTCAGTCCCTGAGAGTGCTTGCTACACCGTCTATCCAGTGACTATGCAAATTACTGCCATTTAGATTCAACGTATTCAAATGTATGTTATTATGTTATCCTGAAAACACGGAGTAGATTTGGCTCCCGAGGACTGAACTTGAAAACCCTTGACGGAGAGAAATTCTAGCCTGTGCCTTGGCCCAGTGCTTAATTTGTGGGGGTGTTTGACAGGTGTAAGCCCTGGCACTTATTTTTGAGCCCCAGCACTTATTGTCTCAGACTCACTTTAATTATGTGTGATAGTGATAGTCAGTGCATTCATCAACCACAATGAGTAGGTACGAGCTGTAGTGTAATCCCAAATATGTCGACACTGTGCGGAGCAGCTGTGGGTGACGACAGCAGTGGCGAGGAACTGCCCACCCGCAGTATCACAGGAGTGCTAGAAAGTAGTTGGGCCCTGGCACTTATTTATTTACAAATTAAGCACTGACTTGTCCACTAAATACTTCAGAACATACATCTGTGCCAGGGAATGCACCGGCCACAATTCTTTCATCTTCATACTTATTCTGAGAGGAAGGAAGAAAGTCACCTCATGACTGGACAGATTAGCGAATCACAGGAGTTCACGTTTGAGGTGGAGCATTTTAAAAGCTGAAACAACACTTCCCAGGCCTCACATGTGCTACGTGGGCTAGAAGAAGCATGGCTGTGTGGTAGCTACCCTTCAGCATGCCATTACATAGACTTCCACATCTATTTCTGAACAGAAATGTATTAAAACTGCCAAAGATGATCACTGACTTCAACTACTCGAGTCATACATCAAAAATGGAGGGCCGGCCAAAACAAAATGAACCTTTAACTTGCCTGCAACTTTACAGCAAGATAGCTTCAAAAATCAGAACGGAGACAGGTTACTACTACTCAGGGATGATTTATGAATTTCGCCCATCTCACTGCTGAAAACCTTGCACAACTTGGCTCACAAGGAACACTTAGTTATGATGCTGTCCAAGGGCCACCTATGAGAAAAATGTTTTTGGCAAAGTATGTGTAGAGATATGCAATGCCACATTATTGCTTCGCCGCCTGCTGAGAGAGCAACAAGTGCCTTATCCCGCACGCTCTACCCATCACAGTGGAAATGACCAGTGCCCTGGGAAAAGGTGGGCACCAACTTCATCGGTCTGATAGAATAAATGCTTGCTGACATGACCATCGTTTTGTGCTTGTTTTGAAGGATTACTCATCCAAGTGAATAGAAGAGGATTTTCCTCATGCAATAACAGCAGCAAACACCATTATCAGAGCTTATGGACATATTCGCACCCGGGATAGACACATTGACCAATCACAATCTGCCTTTCCTGGGCCGACTGTGCCTTCATCGCCTGCACGCAGAGGGAAAAAAACAGAAATAAATGGCCACCGCCATTGAAACATTGGGCATTTTGGAACATGTTTTCCATCGCCGTCGACATCTGAAAAGGGACCTGGTCACCAAATTCAGTATAAGTAGAATGCTAATTTCCATGCAAGAAACTCTGTTACAGCCTGGCCAATTGGCATTGGTGACTAGAGCACAGTCAAACTATCACAGAAAGACAACTTCACATCCTTCAAATACAGCACGCCTGAGCAGGTAATCAAAAACCTATACTAAAGGTTGTCAACGAAGAGCGAAAAGTCTGGAATCTATGTGCAGTGGCTCTATGCAGACATCATGCTCAACAGGAACAAAGCAACCATACTTCTGAAGACCGAGTACATCAACACTCCCTCCAAAAAATATCAGCCCGCCAGAAACCTAATACATACCAATGTTGATTCCTTACCTTCCCATAGTCAGAGAACAACCACAAAATATGGTTATGATATCACTATAATGTGATGTACATTTCATACAAGAATGGATCGCCATATGTATCGTTAAGATCAGAGTGTATAGGCCCATATTACCAAATTACTGTGAATGCAAGCAGACGTCCATGACCAAATGATAATGATGTGTTATTATATGGCACTTACGCTTAAGTGCTTTATATAGAAAAAATATACACCCAATTTCACCCAACATGTGTTGGTACTCATTTATCAAGCTCAGAAGGATGAAAGGCTGAGTTGAGGCGTTTACGAACAGACTAAATCAGTGACCCCCCCTGAAGTGTGCCTGAAATAAACCTTTAATGAGTCTAGCAATTATTGTATAGAATTGCAGAAAGACACATTATTTTGTATTCCTATTATTTAGGGCCAGTGCTAAAAGTGTTAGACTTGTGGCACTCCTGTTCTTATTTTTCTTTTTTTTAAGGGGCCTGAAAAAGAAGCCAGCCACTTCAGAAGTAAAGAGCCACATGGTGCTGGCCACAGACCAGGAGGCTGCATTACAAAAAAATGTAAAAAAAAGTTGTTGTTTTTTAACAGAGGTCGCAAGGGAGACCACAGAGGTCGAAAGGGAGACCTCAGAGGTCACAGTTGCGCCCCCTGGCAACCTCTAAATGACGTCCCTGCCAGAAGAGGAAGGACAGTTCACTGTGCAGCCCCAAGAGAAGCATTGTCCCAATAAGTGTTCCAATAATTTGTATTCGCTATCTGCCGACGTAGCTTAATCTTGTCTGCGTACAGTTTTCGACTCCGAGACATGTCATGTCTGTCTGAATGCTATCGAAAACCAGCTTTGAGCTGCCTTTTGTTAGTCTATGCCACTCTTTTTAAAATAAGGATGTACGTGTTGAGAAATCAATCTCCATATTTGATGCTGCAACGCTACAAGTAATGGTGGAGTTGCTGAGAATGCACTGATGTTACACAATATTTGATTGTTATGAACATCGGAACTAATCACTAGTGGAAGAAATTTGAAGCAAGTTCAGAGAGAATTGTGTTTGTCCACTCGTTCAGCGTGTCATTGAATCACTTGTGACGTGCCGGCTAGTATTGAAGCAGCATCGTTTTAAATGTCCTGAAGAAGTTCTGAAAGTTTTTGGAGTGAACCCTATGGGATGAAACATGTTGGGTCAGGTAGCAATCGCATGATTGTGGTGGGCTTCAACAAGGGCATGGCAATGCCTTTCTGTCAATATTTGATGAACAGGATTATTTATTATATATGACGTTATTGTAAATTACATTTTTGGAGAAGACCGTCCTGTTCTAATCTTATGGAGATCGTGGTATCAGTATATAAAAATGTTAAGAAGTGTAAAAGGGCCAAATCAATTTTCCACATTTTAAGTTTCTCCCAAAGTAAAAGATATGCGACACAATCAAAAGCTGCAGGATAATTGATGTAAAACAAATACAAAGAGCTCCTTGTGTTTAGAAGGGTGTTAGAAATTAGATATTTGACTGTCTAATTCATTGTGCTACATCCCTTTTTAAACCCAGTTTGCTGGGTTTTTGATATGTTAGATGTTGTTACCGAGGTTGTTAACTTTCCCAGCAGAATTGTAGAGAAAAACCTAGAAGCAGAGTTGATCATTGCTCATAATCTATAATTAATACGATTCGTGCAAAGGCCTTTTTTGAAAACTGGAATCAAAATAGAAGCAAGCTATCTTGCAGGAATTGCACCTTGACGTATGACCAAAGTGCATGAGCAAAACAAAAACTTTGATCAAAAATCAGAATTGTTTTTTAAAACGATGTTTGGTACGCCATCAGGGCCCGGTGTCGGGACGCCTTGGATCGAATGATCACACACCTGACATCCTCCACATCAAAATCTTTCAAAAGGCTAGAAGAATCATAGTGCCCATCATCAATGAGGGAGGGAGTCAAAGAATTATCGTAATATAAATTAGAAATGTGTGTCTCCCCCCCCAATATCTGTTCTGAGATGGGATTAATGTCCTTGGCTGCATTGTCTGCCAAACATGCACGATAAAGACACCAACATTTTGTACTATCTTTTGTGCAAAGTATGTTTAAGATCAAGCACCAATTGGCATTGTCAGTGTTATGTTTATGTACACGCAACCAATTTTTTAACCGGGTGCAAAGTAATCTTATCTGCTTTAGTTTCTCATCTTGGGTATAGGAAGAAGAAAGTTTAATATGACATATAGCAGAGCGCAATCTCTTTTTTTCACCATGTATCAAGATATCAAAAGAGATTGAGTCATTTAAATGATTATGCAATACTGTCTTCCTTCGTCCAAGTGTGAGATATAAGGTATGTATCATTAATTAAATGTCACCCTAGTACATACAAAGTAAATCCTTGACTGTATACCCACTATTATTAAGTAACACATTTACCTTCTGCGCATTTCCCTCGGGCCATATCATTCCACTGCCCTGTGCGTTTGGTTCAATCCCTGGAACAATATGTACTATTTGTCTTGGTTTAGTCACTTCAATAGACAAAATCAACTTTGCACAATCACTTAATATAGTAAAACAAATGGTGAGACACCAAATTCGTGATCTTATTTTAACGTAAGAAAGGCAATAATAAGGTCTAGAAAAAACTCTTCCCATTCATCGATGTTACATTCTGTGGAAACATGTTAACAATTCTGAATTGATAAGTGAGATCCTTGGCTAACAGGAGCTCATGCCATTTATAACCATTGTCTACCCTTTGGGTCTGATGTGGTCCCTGGTCTGATAATAATTAAGGTGGTTATTGCATTACCTCATTGCCGAGATAATTAAAATAACTGTGGTAATCACAATTTGCGTTGAAATCTCCAGCAGCGATAATACTGATAAGAAAAGTAAGGGCTCCACCCGGGGGGTTGTATAAATTGACAATCAGAAGCTGATCCATGGACACGAATGGTCCTTTTAATATTGCACATAAGACATTTGTATGAAATAAATTCGGAATTTCACGTAACTTTAAATAAGATTTGGCATCCATAGATAGGCCACTGAAAGGTCTCCCCTTATTGCCCAGCCTCGACGAGTGCCAGATCACTGTATAAGCGTCAAGTGAAAAGCTGCTAATCAACCAAGTCTCCTGTACGAGAAAGATATCCGCAGACATCAAAATCGCTAGACCCACAACGTTACCTAAGAAAGAATGAAAGCCCTGGGGAATCCAAGAAGTAATTTAAAAAGGAAGGTCTACCTTACTGTATAAATTATGACTTCTGTTCAATTAAATAGGAACCCATTGAAACACTGTGTCTTGCAGCTTCATTAGCGAGTCTGATGACTTCAATAAGGACAATCTTTCCAGAGGCTGACCCAGCATTGAGCTAGCATAGGGAAGCCTGCCAATTCCTACAGCATTTTGTTTACCAAATGAAGATTGCAAGACTATCCCACATAAAACCACATTAAAGCCCAATTGTACTAATGATTTAAAATATTGCACAATGCGGTCAACACTGATAACTGAAACCAATCCAATTATCCACCAGTTGCTGCTGCTATGAACCTCTTGCAGCTCAACAAGCTCAATGTACAAAGACGTGATTGTTCTAAGAGCTGGTATATCATGAAAGAGTTGTAAAATTGTGCTGCGATTTAAAAAGGGCTCTCTGTAGTGAGGGATATTCAATTAATGTTAACAATTTCCCCATTGGATATTTAGCTCTATCATCCTTCAAGTCAAGAATCGAGTTAGACGAACCCATGCCATTGGCCTCACTTGGCATAGGACAATCCTTCAGCAAGTTGTTTGGGGCGTGAATAGCTCCATCACTTTGAATCTGATGAGCGTGGAGCTGTAAAGAATGCTGCAATCTCGATGTTATCATGCACGGCGGACATTCAGCATCCCTAAACCAAATAGGGAGGCCACCACATTCTGCTCCATTAAAATTGAATGGACCAGCAGATTCAGAGCCAAGAGATGACACGTGCATAGTTGTCAATTCCATATTAGAAGGAGTTAACTATCTAGCTTCACACCAGTCTTTAGAGACGACCACTGTATGACTTAATGAATCCGTACGAGTGGTATCTATGGCGATAGCACCTGACGGCTTTTCGATCTTTCCGAAACAGGGTCTTTAGTCGTGGCCTGAATCCATGTATCAAGAGTAGTTTGAATGCCCTGGTCTGGTGTACTAATTTCAGTTGAGACGCATTTATCTTTTACTAAGACAAATCGGTTGACTGAATCCACACATTGCACCTGGTTGTTATCGGAAGCAGCTAATGAAACATAGTTTTCACTTAAAGGCTTCTTGTGAGGATTGGTATTCAAGGAAGGAGCTTTATTTTGATTTATCTTTTTATTTCATTTATGTCTGCTCCTCTTTTTCTCACCATATGTGGCAGTCACTGACGCTTCCTTTAATGTTACACACAAATGTGGATCCCGAGGGAGGCACAGGGGAGCGAGCTAGAGTCCAAAGACTCCACCCTTGAACAAAAATTGGCAATCGCCACAGATGAATGGTTGGAACTAACTGAAGTGAATGAAGAATTGTCTATCTGTCTGGAATCGACTCTGTTGCGAGAATTGAGTTGGCAGCCATTTGCCAAAATGATGTCCACCAAATGGGTTAATATTCTCTTCAAGACAAGTTGATCTTCAACCAGAGTGGAAAACTGACTAAATATTGCATCCACCATCGCTGACAGCACAGACAGGTTAGCAGAAGGGTTTTCAGCTGTAGTATTGAAACTCGTGTGGGGGATGAGGAGGCTACGCTGTGAATGGTCAAAACAGAATCATTGAAAGTATCTTCAACCTTGTTGGCTATTTGCTCCAAATCAAGAGTGACAGACAAATGAGTCCTGATAATATTGTCGACCTCTTCAGAACAATAGCACAAAAGCCGTTTGTCAGTGGATTAGATGCTCCTAAAGATTCTCTCTGCAGACTAAGGCACATATTTAACAAAGAGTTGTGGTTGTCAATGATTTGCAAATGCATGGATTGTGTGGAATTACTCAAGGAAGGTTTGGAAGGCTCTTGAGTATTGAGGATTATGGGAGCTGTAGTAAAAATCCCAATAATTTTCAATTGATCATGAGGGATCGTGACTGATTTATCCTTCCTCATATTTTGTCTGATAGAATCCTCAAGTGCATCACTGCTTGCTCTTTTGTTTGGTTGAATATTGTTACTGCACACAGTATAAATGCAGATTGTAGTTGACTAAGCTGGTTTAGTCATACTGTTCCTTTTCATGTGGGAATGCTCCGGATTCAACAGCAATACAATTCCTTCTTATGAAACTGCTCTCCAATACAGTTGACCTTTTTTACAGTAATGTCAAGACTTAGTGACCAATCGCTTACCAGTCAAAGGATGTTAAGAAACCAGTTAACCAAGATGCCTACTCAAATGTTGACTGCTGCCTGCAGACAGGAAACTGCACTCCTTTGCACTTGCTTTTGTGCAAGCACTTTGCACACTGCCTTTGTTTTAAAGAGTCAAGGCAAACTTGTTAAAGTGACAGCAGCTTCTTACAAGAGTCCAACACTCCATGGGAAAAGAACAGCAGAGCGTCTGGGCTGGAGACTGCACTACTTTGCACTCACCTTCATGTGAGCGCTTTGCGTGCTGTCTAGGTTTTAAAGAGGTGAGGCAAACTTGTTAAAGTCACAGCAGCTTCTTACAAGAGTCCAACACTCCACGGGAAAAGAATAGCAGAGTGTCTTCATTGGAGATTGCATTATTTTGCACTCGCTTTCACACGAGCGCTTTGCGTGCCATCTATGTTTTTAAAAGGTGAACTTGTTAAAGTGACAGCAGCTTCTTACAAGAGTCCAACACTCCACGGGAAAAGAACAGCAGAGCATCTGCACTGGAGACTGCACTCCTTTGCACTCACATTCGCGTGAGCACTTCACGCACCACCTAGGTTTTAAAGAGGCAAGGAAAACCTGTTAAAGTGACAGCAGATTCTTAGAAAAGTCCAACACTCCATGGAAAAAGAATATCAGCGCGTCTGCCCTGGAGACAGCACTTCTTGGCACGCGCCTTCGCGCAAGCGCTTCGCACACCACCTAGGTTTTAAAGAGGAGAGGTGAACTTGATTAAGTGACAACGGCTTCTTACAAGAGTCCAACTCTCTACGAGTAAAGAACAGCAGAGTGTCTGGAGATTGCCCTCCTTTGCACTCACTTTGGCACAAGCGATTTGCGTGCCGCTTTGGTTATAAAGAGGCATGGCGAACTTGCTACAGTGACAGTGGCTTCTTACAAGAGTCCAAATCAGGGGGTTCTGGAAGTCTCTCTACCAGCCTCAGTTGTGGGGGAGTCTCAACCAGATTTCTTAGCTCACTATCCCTTTTACAGAATAGAAATGTCCACAACATATCAGTCTTTGTCCTGCCCAAGGGCTGTCCAGCACCGAAATGCTAGGCAATTCTTAGATTTTACAGAGGCATGGCGAACTTGCTAAAGTGACAATGGCTTCTTAAAAGAGTGCAACACTCCACGGGAAAAAGAACAGCAGAGCGTCTGCACTGGAGACTACACTCCTTTTCACTCACATTTGTAATACCACAAAGTGCATGTGCATAATCGCCATCAAAGTACAAGTGCACAGAGCCAAAGCACACAGTCTTCCACACACATATACAATAGTATGAGATTTAAAATTAATCAATTTCTTTTATACCGCAAAATGCGGCAAGCACACTTGAGGGCACTGTAATAAAACAAAAACATAACTAAAAAAAATAAAAACAAATAAAAAAAAGTGAAGATACAAATGACCAAGTCATAAAAAACAAAACAAAAAAATCTAAAGAAATGAATTTGTCCGATGATAAAATACATACCACAAAAACAATTAAAGGTGAGCCGCAAATTGATCTAACTCAGCTAAATAGAGGTAAGGACAGCTCTCAATTTGGACATCAGTGAGGTAAAAGGGAATATACCGCCTCAACTCAAGTCTTTGACCCCCACTAATGCAGTTACGCAGCTAAAATCCTCTTCTGCTGCAAACCCTATAAGCTCAAATGGTCAACTATTTAAGTATTACCCTGTTATCACCACAAAAAAACTTTAAAACCTCACAGGAATGTCCCTTAGAGAGCAAGGGATGCAACCAGCAAAACAGTTGTCAAGACTCACTTAGTGTGTCCGCTACATCTGTTAACATAGAGGCACATGAAACATTAACATCAGAAAAAGATAATTTGAGTTCCCAGATAAATCAAGCATCCGTGCATCACCAGAGTTCTGAAGAGTCTGCAATGTTGCAGCCCAAGGTCCTGCTACCACAGGATAAGCAGGCCTTGGTGAGGCAACATATGGGTTCAATGAAAGAAGCTCCAAATTCATAGGAAGAAGAACTTGACGAGGAGAAATCCGACAAAAACTTTATATATATAATGGGATGGTATAGTGTATTGTAAAATTAATGGACGACAGAGCTTAAATAGATCTTTCCTATTTAATAAATTTAGAGGTTGTCCCCAATTGCGTACCCTCATTTCGGAAGACATAATCTGGCTTTGTTTGGCAAACCACAACAATCATAGGATGATATGTGATCCTTCTTTGCCAATCATACTAAAGTTGTTATGGGATCATAGAGAGGCTTTTGAATCGCAAGGGCATGCTATTGATCTTTTTCGATCAGATGAAGAAGCAACACTGTTTCTTGAGGAACAATTGGAAACTTCTTCACAGCTAAATAAACAAGGTGATCTAAATTCAAATTCACCTAAACAGGAAACTGAGCTGGCCACTCAGATATCTACATTGGTAGGATCTGCAACTAATCTTACGTGGCTTGCTCCCTTGCTATCGACAATTATTGAGATGACCAAAAATTTTAAACAATCCTAGCTTTGATGTATTTCAGATGGTGTCATGGAACTGCTGCAGGATAAATAATTTCGAAGCATGGTTGGCAGTCTTGCCCTGTGCCAACCATTCTGTTGTATTTCTTTTGCAAGAACTATGTGCTCTCCTGATTTTGAAATTGATGGTTTTACCTGCTATTCGGTACCAGCAATCAAGGCATCTCTTGTTCGTCCGAGTGGTGGTATAGCGATAATATTGAATAACGCTTATAAATATAAAGCTACTTTGTTTTGCTCTTCAGCTTTGTTGTTGGCACTTGAATATAAACTGTTATGTGAATTTACAAGTGAGTTTCTTATTATCTGCATCTATTTCAATCCTGCAAACCAAATTTTTGATACCTAACTTGATGAAATAGATTCAGATTTCAATCCAGATTTCAGGATCATTCTGGGGGGTGATCTCAATTTTATTTGTTCGACGGCTATTCCTAATACTGAGACTGTTAGGTTCTCACCAAGAAAACTGCAATTAGCAAAAAGGGGCTGCTTATGGGAGCAGCATCTCATTGAGTGGAATATTCACACTGTTCTTTTCTATGTTGATGTATCACCGGGTACTTGATCTAGGGGAAACCAAGCTTCATATATTGATTATCACTTTGTATCAGCTGATGTGTTATCTATGATAGATAAGGTAAAAGGTTGCAAATGCACTTTTAGTGATCACGTACGATAACAATAACCCAGAAAAGTGAATTGCTGGAAATTAACTCAAGTCTAGGCCTCATAGAGAATGCTCAGGCATAAATCTCTGTTAGATTAAATGAGAGTGCATGTAGAAATTTCACCTATTTAATTAACAAGGATATATGGAAAGCGCAATCAAACTTATATTTAAATGCTTCAATTAGAGAGAAATGGAACAACACACTCATTCAAGAAACCTTACATGCTTTATCTTCCCGCGTTACAATTCCTAGTATCCCAACCCTGGTTTCTCTAAACACAAGAAAGCAGCAATTAAATATGCATTAAACACTGACATCAGAGCTTTAAAGTGTAGTTCCTTAGATTTCTGCTCTTATAGGCATGACAATAAAAGGATACAGTCTAAATACTGAACCCAGATCAAAGTTATTAAACATCACTTCCACAACATACAAAACCAATCTATCTTATCATTGCTTTGTAAGAGGAATTCGCAGAAATTATGGTCAATTCTGAATGACACACACAAAGGAAAAATCAAAATGCCTTGGCATCCTTTATCTCAGCGGATATATGACAAAGTTATATTGCTGAGAAATTCAAACTACGCAAGATCTTTCAAGGGCATGACTCTGGAATCAGAGAACTTATATGTGAAGATTCAATTAGATTCACTAAAGATTAGATACTGGATGCAATTAAAAATGTAAAACCCTCTAAAGCTCCCGGTCCAGACTGGATACCGGCATGTTTACTTAAATCAGATCCTTTGTTTTGGTCTACGGTCCTATATAGCAAGTTTAACTATATTCTATCCACAAATCAAATTCCTAAAGCTTGGTGTAATGCAATTGTTATCCCTATATTTAAAAAGGGGGATCCCAAAAATCCTGCAGATTTCCGTTCAATCACTCTGATGGACGCGACAGCCAACATTTTTGCGATTTTGTTACTATCTCATCTGCAAACTTTTATTACCACAAATGACACCTATTCAAAATACCATCTTGGTTTCCGTAAGGAAATGGGTACTTGGCTAAATGCGACTATTATAGCACATATCTCAGCTAAATCTAAAGAAACAAATTCTGGTCCCATTTACATGGCAGCCCTTGATCTCTCACATGCCTTCGATACTATTATTAGAGAACTCATGTGGGCTAAGCTTTTGGTTATGTGATTTTCTCCTAGATTGATTCAACTTATAGCTATGTTGTACTCAGATACCACGTTTCAAATCAGAATTACTAACTCTAATCTGTATATAAGCAATATGGATCAACTTTGGCAAAATACATCTATGTATCCTATACGGCTGAGAGATATGAAATTAAACTGGATTTGCTTTGCAGATGATATCCTACTTATGGATCGCACTCCATCTGGGCTGCAATGCAAATTAAACTCTTTTGAGAATTATGCTACTAAACACAATCTTCAGGTAAATTCGGAAAAATCAAAAATTATCATATTCTCAAATAGAAATAAAATCAAATCATATACCTGGTAAACTGGACTCGCCAAGATTGATCAGGCTTTAGCCGTGCGATATCTTAGCTACACGCTCTCCGAGCTTAATTCAATTGCATCTTGGACAGCTTCCCTTAACATCAAAGTCCGTCCTCTTGCTTCAATGATGAAGATTATTTTGCGGAAATACTGCAAATATTCTTAACTGCCTTTAATCGACGTTTACTTATTAAAAGTAGAACCAATATTGTAATTCGGCCTTGCCTGTTAGAAATTGAGCCTTTGCTCAATCGTATCCAAGGTCAACTTTGGAAAGGAGTTATGGGACTGGGGCCTCTGTGCCAAACGCAATAATCCGACATGAGTTGGCCTTATCACTTACTCTAAAATAGTGTCACTGATACAAAATTCACTCTTTCAAGACTTACATACTATAATGTTGGGAAATAAGGTTTCTTCTATGAGGAATTTTGTGAATAAAATGAGTAACATTTTATATAATATAAATTCGTCCAGTGAGGACCTGAAACCAGATTTACCTAACGTAAAGAAAGAATTGTATGAATACGATTGGATTCAGACTATCGATTCGATTAAAACTTACAAAACATACTCTGAATACTCCTTCTTTTCAAGAAAGAAAGAATTGCGTTCAATTTATTTAATTAAGAGTCCTTGTGATAAATTCCGCCGAACTTATCTCAGATTTAAGTTGAATCAGTTTCACACATTAGAGCGAATTGCCTTATGGAAGAACTCATCAACCTATACTTTTGAGATGAGTTGTCGATACGGCAAAAATTCCTTCCAGAAAGAAACATTAAAACATCTAGTGGTATACTGCCCATTCCTAGAGGACGCTAGAAGAAGAATGCTAGGTATTTTTGCACCTTTGTAGGTGGAATTTTCTCGTGCAACTTTCTGGAATAGAAGCATGTATGGAAACAATATGCAATGCTAGTAGCATTGTTCAGCTTCTTATTGAAAATTGAAGAGCTTTCAACCACAGAAAACGTTAGCCTTGACTAAGTGAATAACGTTATTTTCATTTTAAAATTTTAAGAGATATATTGTTGTTAGCTGATTAATGTTGGTTTTTAATAGTCTTGGACTGGAAATCTGTTTTCAGATTTTTTCGGATGTGTAAAACTAATATTTTTATATTATGAAAATATGCTTAGGTCTCGAAAAATGTTGAGTGGAATGGCTGTCATTGCAAATTGAATCTTTATTTATTTTAATTTTTTTTATTGAAATTGACAAATATGATTGTAAATAGGTTTATTTTTGACTTGTTATATTATATGTTATGTTTTCTCCTTTTTCGTTTTATGATGATCAATTATTTTGCAAAATTCCTTCTTGATTTGTAAAAGCTTGTAAATTAAACTAAAAAATAATAATAATAATAATAATAATAATAATAATAATAATAATAATAATAATAAAAGGCACTTGGCAACTTATACTCAAACAAATTAGCATAAATCTGATGTCTCCTAAAGTGCAAATGCATACAAGATCATATAATGCAAAATATGCGCATGAAATTAGGGGATCCTGGTATATCAAGCACAGTCTTATAAAAGAGTGGCTGGGCAGTCTTAGCAGCTACCCCAATAACCAGCAAGAGGGCACTTGGGCCCCAACAAAATCCCCCACTACAAGAACGGAAATCTCAACCATAAGGCAAGGTTTACTGTCTTTATTATCAATCAAAATGACAGGGACTGCAACTGGAACAGCATGACGTTTCCATAAACTCTCCCCCTCCAAAAGTGTGTCACTCGGTTTTAACTGCTAGTGACGTCACAACGCAAATTTCCTCCCCAATAACCTATAAGGGAAGTGAATTGGTTAATCGGGGAAACTACATATGCAATCTATATAGGTTAATCTGGCCATTAGGTCGCTATATCTGGTAGCTCCTCTTAGCATCACCTCTAATTGTCAAAAATGCAAAGTTGCAGGTTAGCATAAAAATAACTGGCCAGTGTAACATAGTGTACTCAACGTGAAAGGTAGTTAGGGATTGGGCAGGACAAGTCTTCACAGCCTTGGGACCTTGGGCAGCTACCAGGCCAAGTGAAACTCTACAAGGTTGGGATCAATCCCGAAGGTGCTGCGCGTTCCCAACAAGTTACCATCTCTGATCGCCTAAGCCCTGAGACAGAACATTTGACTTTGAACCTGTATATTAGTTGTATGTTTCCACCTTTGTTTTGATGGGAACAGCTTTCCCCCATCCACCTCGCATTAATAGGCTCTGTCCTGCGCTTCCAGGTCACGTGTGTAAAGACCGCAAAATGGAGCTGTTCTGCTTGTAATTTTGAGGATTTTATGCTCTATCCCTCGCAGGTGATTTATTGCCTTGTCTAACTGGAAATTTCTGTCTCTGCTCGTCCTTGGCAAGGCTGTGCACAGTGTCTGCGCTGGAGGCCTGTCTGTGTGCTTCAACTGGATCAATCTGTCAGTCTTATCCCATTCACTTCAATGCAGTTATGGCTTCCATCATTGTTCTTACAGCCGTCCATATTAGTCGCAGTAAAGCATAAGCAAGCTAGGTATATGAAGTCTTAGGCGTTTTGCTGTTCCCTTTTAGTAAAGGATATACATATGTGTGTCAATCCTCTAACTATTTGAGTCATAAGAGTTTGCTTCATGTCTATCTGCAATAAACCATTTTGTTTGTGTAACTTCGTGCATGGATGCCTACATGCTTCATGTCTAACGCATCTATATCATGATGTCAGTGATGACCTCATCAACTTCTTCAAAGTTGTAATCAGTCAACTTGTTCGATCAAAGACAACTGCATTTCCTCCACGTTATCAGTCGGGTATGCTTTAAATGGCTGCCGGAGTGAATAGTGTTTCTCACATATGCGGTACATCAATGATGGTGAGGAAGGGCCCAGGAGTGATGTGCATCTCTCGTTTCTTTGTCTTCGGGCCGAGGGTTGGGTGGGGGTCAGTCTGGATAATACAAAAACATATTGAAATTACAAAAATTGATGGAAAATACAGAATAGTAAGAAATGCAACACCAGTGTGCCCTCACAGTACTCAATCTGTAAAGCATATCATGCTCATTATATGAGACAGACCCTTTAATATGGAAAAGGATTACCAACAAAAGTCTCTAAAGTCTAAATGAGTGAATTAAGATTCCTACCAAGAGAAACGCACACAAACCACCAATGGATACACAAAACCAGCACAGAGAAACATTCATAACAAAATATATACGTAAAACTCTAAAAAGAGAGAGATATTATAACAATCCATAAGCAAGGATGTGTAGACACAGATGCAGACACCCAAACGCAGCCAGTAGAAAAGGTCACATGCATTACTAGTCCCTGGACCTCATTCTCCAATAAATGAATGCAAGTCCTCATCCTTATTAAGTCCTTAAGGCGACTCAGTATCATTTTCCACAATGTATCTGGTCTCCAGCTGCCGCAAAAGCTTCTAATAATTGGTACCATGTAACTTTTCCTCACTGTAATCAATGACAATGTATGAGAAAGAGGCCAGATCACAGGTGCATGTGTTCAAACATATAATCTTTTTATTCATTTTTATACTTTTTCCTGATTTAGGATTCAAAATACCATTTCACATTAATGCCATATAAGCAGGGTTTACATTTTAAATATTTGACAAAGCCCTTCTGTATTTCTCTGAGCCACCCAATGCCATCTTTATTGGCCCCTGTTCTAAAAAGACTGGGAGCCAAGAGAGTGCGTAAAGTAGGAGAATTTCTAAAAGCATGAGATACCTAAGTGCAAATACCCTGTTTAAGATCATCATAAGTCGGTAGCAGACACCAATGTTTGTCAAGTACATGTCTTACCCTATTGACTTTGTTGTTAAAAGTGGTGATAACCCTAATGGGATTTTCTTTCAGATCCATATTTTTATTGGACAATATTCCAGAGAGGAGATTATTGCAATCTATATCATGTACTTTGTTGTAAGCCCCATTTATGGCTGCCTTAGAAGATCGCCTAGCTGCAAATCTACCCACCATATCTTAGTGAGCACCTAAACAAATCAGTCCTCAGAACAATTCCGCCTGGGACCGACACATTCGCCTAGGGGAATACTGTGTCAGAGACTTCTTGGATGCGAGACATCAGCATGCAGGATGGAATTTGTACTAGTCTCATTTCACTTTTACTAATACCATCTTTTATGCTAATTTTGACATCAAGGTACATTATCTTCTTCTCACTGTCGGCTGTGGTAAATGTATGATTCTTGTTATTATCATTGAGTATTGATATGCATTCACATAACTCCAATAATGTTCCAACTCATATGATAAACAAATTGTCAATGTAACAACACCAAAAAAACACTTTGTCTGTATGAGTTATTAAGGTGACAGAATGTGGTATTGCCTGAAAAAATGATGAATGTGCACTAACAGCGCATTCGGCATGGACAAAAAAGTCGAATCCCATAATGCTGAACAAGGGGAGCCAGGGTTGCAGCGGTGTTCCCCACTCCCCTTGTTCAGCAGTATTGGTTTGGGGTTGCGGGGGTGTTCCCCGCTACCATAACATGGAAAGCGGGGGGGGGGGATAAAGTTTTTAAAAAAAGAAAGAAAATGGACCCTGCAGCAGTAGTTTCACCCCACAATTGGGAGAGGGAACGTTGCATGGAAACGGCCACGGAAAATGAAAGCAGATAAGTGTGCGCCGCCATTTTCAAATTCAGAATTTTCCGATTCACCATTTTTGGCAGCACAATAATCACGAAGCGATCCACAGAATGCTGCATCTCTTCCTCCCACAAGCCCATGAACAGATTTGCATAGGTAGGAGCAAAAGAGGTGTCCCTTGCAGCTGTTGGTAATGTCGGTCATCAAACATAAACACATTGTGCTGTAAATAGAATATTAGCATTTCAATGATCATACATGAATGTTATAAAAGCTGAAGGACCTCATTGATAGAAAATGTTTGATTTCTGCTATCACAAGATCATGCTTAATGCAGGTATACAACGTGTCTGGGGTTGAGAATTGCCTTGCATTTCGGTGCTGAACAAAGACTGATATGCTTTGCCTATTTCTCCTCTGTGAAAGATAGTGAGCTAAAGAATCTGGGTAAGGCCCTTGTAACCAGGACTAATGTCTGGCAGAGGGACTCCCAGGATCCTCCTTGTTTTTTGCATAATTTAAGTCACTTTGGTCTCACCCTAAGTTACTAGGGGAATCCAGGCGTGGACCCCTTGCTCACTATTATTAGAGAGCCACAGTTCCACCCTACTGATGTGATCCAACCAGACGTAACACGTGTCTGGAGTTGCTGTTGGTACTCTTGTTCAGAGAATAATTGTTTAGCATTTCGCTGATATGCTTTGGATATTTCTCCTTTTGTGAAAGATAGTGAGCTAAAGAATCAGGGTAAGGCCCTTGTAACCGGGACTGATGTCTGGCATAGGGACTCCCAGGACCCCCCTTTTTTGGTGTACAAAGAGACAACATCTAAGGTAACCTAGAGATAAGAGTCACACTATTATAGGGCGGCAAAAGCCGCCCTATAGTTAAGGTGAGTCGGACTCCATTACGAACCCCTTAAAATTCTATTGTTAACAACTTTTGATTTGAGTAACGGATTTGCCCAAAATGTTGTTATTGTTTAGGGACTCGTGCTGCCCCGGCTCCCTGACTGCAAAGTTTCATAAAGATTTGTTAGAAAATAAAAACATTGCGCACAGCCCAAACAGCTGGTTGAATTTGGACATGGTCTGAAACATCTTGGGCACAAAGCATTCATAAGCATGCTGTTTGTGATTTGGAGTTATTCTGTGAAATAGTTATTTAAATATTTGACAGAGAAGGGGGTGCCCCTTCTCACAAATAGATAGCTATATTACAGGGATTTACCCAAAACTGGGTGTTTTTGGAAATTAAACAGCCGTCATCTTGTTTTTCCCTCAATGTGAGAGATATTCGAGGTGATAGCTGAGATTGTGGGAAAATAAAACATTGGAAAAACGCCATTTGCAGATCAAAAAAGATGCAAATGCTATCAGGCTAGAGGGCACCAAGTGAACTTTGGGTGTTGGAGGGGGTCTAGGGACTGAGATTGCAACACAATAGCTGACAACTCAAATATTTGCAGCTTTTTTCTGGCGATGGCCAACATGATAGCCATCCAGGTTTCCCATTCATGCAGTAACCAGGATAGACCCTGCTTAGCTGTAAAGTGAGGATGGTGCTAGCCAGCTCAAGCCATGTTGCCTGATAAATGAGCTAACATTACAAGATCACTTAGAGAAATGTGGCAGCCCTTTCCTTGCTTTGAAGTTAAACAGGGTCAATACCGATTTGAAGCTAAGCAGGGTCAGTTCCAGTTACTGTATGGCCGGGCAACTGAATGGGCATCAAAATAATTTTTTGCAAACCGTGCTACTGTCAGTCCTTGAAAGTTTTGCACTCAGAGACAACTTTTTCCCTTTTGCTGAATTGCATTCTGGTATTTGTAGTCTCCCAGTAAAATGGGGAGGAATAATGTCATAACTGTACACTTTTTGCCTAACATAGTTCTATAAAGATTTATATGATATGATATGATATGCTATGATATGGCATTTATAACATGCCTGTACACAAGTGTTTCTAGGCGCGACAAGACAAGGAGGGGAAAACAAGGGAGGGCAAAATAACGATCTTACTAGACTTGTGTCATTCAGATCACAAAAGTGCAGGGAAGGGAAGGGGAGAAGTGCCAGGGGGGAGGGGAAGGGGGAAGTACAGTTAACTCACAAGTACAGCCAGTGGGTGTCTCATAAATGCAGAGAGAAGGGACAGTAGGGTTGCAGATACAGATCCCTAAGTGCTGGGGAGCCTGGGGGCAGTGCAAGGGCATCTGGACATGCAGGAGCCTGGGCCCGAGTTCAGAGGGTGACCAGGTGACCAGTGCACGGAGCAGTCAGGTGCATCAGCAGGGGAGAGGAAGAGAGAAAGCAGAAGCGAAAAGGAAGCTCTTGAGTTGCTTCCAGAACTGGAGGTGGTTCTGCTCAAGTTTGAGAGAGGCAAGGAGGCTGTTCCAGAGAGAGGCCCCAGTCGAGGAGATAGATCTGCCCCCAACTCTCTGCTTGGAGAAGCGTCTGACCCTCAGAGAGTTTCAGGTGGATGAGCGTAGAGCTCGAGAAGGAAGATTTTTTAGAAAGAAAGTTGTAGAAAGAGTGGTCCCAGGCCCCAAAAAGCCTTGTGGACAATGCAGAGGGTCTTGAACTTGATCCTTGCAGCCACAGGGAGCCAGTGAAGAGATTTAAGAGCTAGAGAGATACAATCCATGGGCCTGAGGCCAAGGACAAGTACTGCATTCCTGTTTGGGATAAGTTGTAAAGGTCAAAGAGTAGAGGCAGGAAAATTTAGAAAGAGGCTGTTGAAATAGTCCAGCCTAGAGAGGACTAGAGTTCTGTAGACAGTGAGCTTCTGGGGAAAAGTGAGAAAAGGAAGAATACCCCTGAGGAGGTGCAGCTGATAGTTTGACTTCTTAGATACATCAGAGATGTGAGGAGAGAAGGAGAGGGTGGAGTTGAAGATGACACCAAGGTTCTTTGACTCACAGGAAGGAGAAGGAAGAGGGCCCAGAGTGGGCGGCCAGAGAGAGAGAGAGGAAAGGGGGAGCGGGTGTCCCAATGCAGGGGATCTCAGTCTTACTGGCTTTAGGGCAGAGATCATTGGTGGCACATCATTCATGAATTGTGGCCAGACAGTCTGGTACGAGAGAAGAAGCAAAGGTTGCTGAGGGGAGCCTGAAAGAGAGCCGAGTGTCATCCGCATAACATTGAAAATTGGAGCAGAAAGTAGCAATGCGGTGGGCAAGAGGTGCTAGGTAGTGGTTGAAGAGCCAAAGAGAGAAGTTAGATCCCTGGGGAACACCACAAGTAGAGAGAGAGAGATAGAAGACAGGAAAGACCCCAGTTGGACCGGAGAGGGCCGGTCGATGAGAAAGTAGGTCAACAATGCCAGTGTCTGATCAGTAATGTCAAGGTTGTCCCGGAGACGATTGAGCAGGATGCCATGGTTGACCGTGTCAAAAGCAGAGGATAGATCAAGGAGAATGAGGATAGATATTTGAGTGACACTATGGTGTCTTTATAAATCAGAGTATTGTTGAAAGCCAGACATGGGGGTTAGGAGGGGAAATTATGAGAGAGCAAGTACATCATGAGTATTTGCCCATTATGTGGCAAAGAAAGTTTGCAATCCTGGACACTGGTGCAGTTATTTCCCTCTGATTGTGGCTGCTTTTCAGGGTACAAGGAAAGGACCCATGTGGGTGTGGGTGGACAGCAGCACCTTTTTTCAGAGGGCGGACGCAAACCCTTGTTTTTTTTAGGTTGCTAAGCTTTCTCAAGTATTTGGCTACCAGGATTTTACTCAGTTTATCATGTTCCCAGAGCAGACACTTGCCCACAAGACAACAGGCACTTGTTTTGTATTGGGATTTTGTTTTCCAGGGAATTTGTAACTTCAGATTGCTGGGTTTAAAAGGTGAGCGTGCACCTTTTATACGTTGCCAGCATATTTATTGGAATATTTCCTCTCTCATGTTTTTTTTCTAGTGTAAATTACTTTTTTTTAAAGTCCAATGCTATTTTTTCTTGCACGCTTTCTACTAAGGGGAAGATAAATTACACTACATTGGTATAGTTTACTTTAATATATTTGTTGACTTACTGTACATATATTCAGGAGTGCCAGCTTTTTATATTTGCTATAGCGACAAAAGTACCTGAGCATTTGTTATTCTTGGAGCTGGTTATTTTCTTCCCGTTTCTGTGCTGCTTAAATGCATTGTGCGTTCTCAAAGCTTGCAATATTTTATACATAACAATGCCACTGTCAAAACAGGACAAAATCAGTTTGGGATTGATGAACATCCTTGAGTGATGGATTGCAAGTGATTTAAAATATAGAAGGTCATGGCTAGTGGTTTGCTAGTGTTCTAAAATGTATAGTGGGCACATCAGTAGGCCAAAAATCTATGGAATAACAAAACCCTTGAAATTCAAGGAGAAAACTTTAGTTGCAGGGATTTTAAGGTGACAAATACGTTGTCAAATAAAAACTTGAAATTCAAGGAAAAACCTTTAGTTGCATGGACGTTAAGGTGAGAATCTAACACAACAAACACCCTGAAATTCAGCTCGAGCCACCTAAGATGTGCACGTCCTGTTATGCAGCCTATGACCACAATTATGACATCACAGATCACATAACTGATGACATCACTAATTACACGTTGTAGGAGAACACTGATAAAATCACAAATTGTATCACTGATGGCATCACTGGTGACAACACTAATTACATTGTATATAACAGAGTACACCAATAATGGCATTAGACATTACATGATTAATAATTTAGCTCATAAAACTTTGATTTTCTTAATAACATTTTATGCCATGGACTTGGCCAACACAAAGGCTGTGGTCACTGGCCATCGCCAAACACCACAGCTAGTGGTCAGTTAGTGTTGCAAAATACTAATGTGCATGGTTAAAAGCCATGCCTAGTGGCCAGTCACAATTTAAAGTGGGCAACAGTGAAAGCTGTAGTCAGTGGCCATAGCTAAAAGCAATAGCTAATGCCCATTACTAGGTTAGAATATACAGTCAGCACGGCCACAGGCCATGATCACTGGCTAGTACTGTGTTATAGACCATGGATAGTTGCTGGTTAACAGTGGGCAAAGCTGAAGGACATAGATAGGGTCTGGTTAGTGCTGTATAATACACAGTGGGCATGCCCAAAGTCCATCGATTATGGCATGATAGGATTTTAAATGATACAGCGTACATGGCCAAAATATGTACAAACTGCTCATGGTCAAAGGCCATGGCTAGTGGCCCATTTATATATTGGAATATATAGTGGGCACAGCCAAAGATTATGACCACTGGACAGTATTGTCCTAAAGCCCAGGGCTACTGGCTGATTAGTGTATGTAATATACAGAAGACACAACTGAAAGCTGTAGCCACTGGTGAAGGCCAAAGTCTATGGTTGGTGGCCTGTTAGTATTTTAAAATATACAATTGCACATGGGTGAAGCCTGTTGTCAGTCTCCATGACTGAAGTCCACAAGTAGTAACCATTAATGTGTTGACATATATTTGTCCATGCACACTGGCCATGGCCGAAGGCCATCCATAATGTTGGTTACTGTTTTAATGTAATTAGTGATGCCATCAGTGATGTGATCTGTGATGTCAACATTGTGGTCATAGGCTGCGCAACAGGGGGTGCACATTTAAGGTGGCATTAGCTGAATTTCAGGGGTTTTGTTGCATTAAGTTCTCACCTTAATGCCCATGATACTAAAGTGTTTTCTTTGAATATACACTAACACATATCACAATCCAAACCTGTCCCTGAAACAGAGGCGATTACCAACAGCCATAGTGAGGCAGACACCACTGTACACCAAAGCATAAGGTTTCACCTCTTACGCCCCAAAACAATTAAACATAGACCACAAATATGCCACGACACAAGAAAGACAAAGGAACAGGTTGGAAACCGGACCCCAGCAGAATTAACAATACCCCAAAATCCCTTGCAGACACAACTAAATGGCTAAGGATACGGAACAAGAAAAGAACAAACACAGAATAAATCTCACGCTACCTCTCCACCTACGACCCTAATTCACCAGAAAACAAACAATCCACAAACAACCCACAAGCAAGGACCCAAGAAAACTTGCACCCAAACAGGATGCCAAACCAAACATTTCAACAAAAAGAACACAGAAACTCGAATAAACACCTTTGGTAAGACCCCAATAAGGATCCACACCCCCTACATAACTAAAGAATGGAAAAAGGGCCACACATACAAACAAACAACCAACCACCATGAACCGGAACAAAGAAACCCTTCCGTCAACTTAATTGAACATCTCAACAAAGAGACAGTCCCCAAACACAATCCCAGCATACAGCCTCACCCAAGAGAGAACATCATGAACTGAAAACCTAACAAACACCACCCCGTCTGAGACAAAAGAAAGGATAGGCAATAACATACAAGGAAAAACACACACACTGCACTGCAGCCTATACAAAGTAAGATACATGGCAAAACACAAAACAGAAATGTATGACCTCCTTAGTGCGTGGCACCAATGCACTCTTCCTCATAGAAACTTGGCTATCTGACAACTTCAAGACAATCACCCACAAAGTCATACCAGACCATTTCAAATGAATATACGACAGCAGAGAAAACTGAAGGGGAGGTTGGAATCACATTGGTGCACAAACACCGCATCTGCGCCACCCAACTCCACTCGATGGACATAGAAGATTGCAAATCCCTCCTCACCAAAATCAAGCTCAACAACCAAGCCAACGTACTGTTCCTTCTGAGCTACAGACCGCCATCCTACAACCTGAACTTTACAACAAAGCCCACTGACTCCATCACCAACCTTTCCACCTATCATGATAGCTAAGTCATCCTGGGTGATTTCAACATCTGGTTCAAAAGAAAAAATTAAACCACAGCAAATTCACTCAGCGCCCTTCTGGAAATACTCTACATCAAGCAAAGAGTGAAAGGATCCGCCCACAGCGCTGGACACACCTTGGACGCAATCTTCTGCAGAGACAGACTCTCTACCACTGCCTTGCCGGTACTGATGATGTGGAGTGACCACCACCTGATCCCATTCACCGTCAAACTCCCAACCCACATACTGCCTGGGAACATATTACTGCATGCTACTAACAAAAGAAACTGGAATAGTCTTGACCTGGTATCCTTAATAGAACTGCTGGAATCAACTAAACCAAACATCTCCAAGATAAGCATAATGGCCCCTGACTCAGCTGAAAAATAAAACTTGATGCCTGGATCACAGAAGCCATAGACCAGTTAGCACCAGCAAAACCTTTAAAAGCCACTGCAAAAGAAATGGCTGCAAGAGGGAGCTCAGAAAAACAAACCGCAAACTGGAAAAACTATAGAGAAACCATTACAATCAATCGGACAAAAGAAAATACCAATGTCAACTCACAATGTACAAATCAGCAGTCCTTAAAGCAAAAAAAAGAGTCTACACCACAAGAATCCAATCGGCAACAAACGCACAAAAAGTACCTATCAAAATCATCAAAGAAATAAAAAACCCAACATCCTGCAACAAAGGCGTCCTACCATCACAATGGCTATGTGAGAACATCTCTAACCACCTAAGTACAAAAATAGAACCAATTCAGCAGACCATTGAAGCAAGTCATACAACAATAAACAAAAGTAGAAAATATGGAACCACCAACAACCAGCATGCCACCAACCGCACCAACACTCAACCGATTTTAACCTATAGATGAAGATGTTTTCACCACACTAATAAGTGAAACCCCAACCTCAACGTATCCCCCAGCGACCCATGCCCCCAAGACATCTACAAGCAAATCCTCAGCCACAGCACCCCAGCATCTTACTTCCGGCTACTGACAAACCTATCCCCAAACACAGGATTAGTACCTGAATCTTTCAAATCAGCTTACATCAAACCACTCCTAATAAATTGAAGAGGAAGTGTGGAAAATCCCAACAACTACAGACCTATATCGGATCTACCCTACTGGGTGAAGCTACTGGAGAACCACGTATACAAACTCCTACTCAGCTACATAGAAACTAATGGAATACTCGACCACATGCAAGTCGGCTTCCACATGAAAGGAACAGAATCAGCACTACTTTCCATATGGTACAACCTAGAAATAAATGCAGATACCAGTACACAATCTGTCCTATTACTACTGGGCATATCAGCCGCGTTCGACACAATCAGACACACCATGCTAATCGAGAGACTGGAGGAATGCGGCATAAAAGGCTCTGCTTTACAATGGTTCAAATCTTTACTCAATAACTGAACTGAAAGAACTTACCTACCGTCATTTACTTTTGACACAACAAACATCCCCTGTGGCGTACCACAAGGTTCCAGGCTCTCCCCTCTCTTCTTCAACATCTACATGTCCCGCTTAAAGATAATCATCGAAACCACAGACTGACCACCTACAACTACACAATTAATACCCAACTGATCGTCCAGATAGCCTCAACGCAAGACCCAAACAACACCCTCGACAAATGCCTCACTGACATATACATCTGGATGACAACCAACAACCTCAAGCTAAACCCGACCAAAACAGAAATGCTGATCTCACTCCCAGAAGATAACACAGCAAACACACAATTGAACTGGCCACCAGGGAACACAACCGGAAGCATCTGCTGTGATAAAAAATCTGGGAATACTCATGGATAACAGACTCTCACTAGAACCACAAGTCAATGCTGTAGCAAAGAAATGATTCTACCTACTGCGACTAATTAGAGGGATCCTCCCCTACCTCTCCTTCCCACACAGAACCCTGGCATCCTATCCTTAGTATTATCAAGAATCGACTACGTGAACAGCCTCTACCTTGGAATCCCAGAACGGCTCACTAAAAAACTCCAATACATCCAAAATACTGCAGCCGGGATACTCCTAAGACTAAACAGAAGAGACCACATCACAGCAGCCCTGAGAACCGTGCACTGGCTCCCAGTAAAAAAATGCTTTAACTTCAAAACCATCTGCATCACTCACAAATCACTACATGTACAAGGAGACAAATTCCTCCCAGCCAAGATCAACGGCTACCAAGTGTGGCGTTGCCCGCAGTGACGGGCTTACGCGGCGCGTGACGTAGCACGCTGCCGCCTAATGTATAAATAAAGGGGCGTTCCCGGCCGCGAGCAGAGCGACCGGGAAGCCCGAACCGAAAGGCGGTGTCAGTGTCTCCTTTCGGGGCTGGGGCTTACGGGAACGCAGCGGGGGGCTCAGGACCGCCCCCCAACAGTGGCGACGAGCGAGTGCGGATGCCCGGGCCTGGCGGTGCAGGCTTCCGAATTTTTTTTTTCTGCATACACGGAGCGCCTGGATGCTCCGTGTTACGCCGTGGCTGCGGCTCGTACACGCGGACGACGGCCATTTTGTGTGACAGGCCGCGGATGTTCTCCGAGCTCCGGTTGAAAAGGGGAAGTGAATCCAGGCCTAATTTTTGGCAATTCTGCTTGCAGGCAGCTTGATCTGCACACCCATGGTTGGTTTGTGGATTTTTATGTAGTTTTGGTGTAACTACGTCGTGTGAAAGCCAGGAGAAGGGTTAATATGGCTGGACCTGCTTAGCCTACTCCATGCTTATGGCTTAATTTTTGGAACTACCAAGATATTGGTGGATGCCAGTGGATGGAGACTGCAATCTTCTTCGTCCCTTTCATCATCAAGTCGCTGTGGCTTCTTCTTCGTCCTCTTCATCATCGGGGAAGGCTAGGATTGGGAGCCATTCACACCTGTATGCTGTGGTAGTGGTCTTGGGAGCTGGTGCCCGTCCCAGGTGTGTACTTGACATCGGATGTGACTTTTGAAGGCATTCCTACTGTGGGTGGTGAAGCGAGGCTGAGTTGCGGCCCCCAGGGTAACTGGTGGGGGTGCCTGAACGCTCAGACCTATGAGTGACTCTGGAGACTCAGATGACGGGGCAGGGGCTGCGCCAACTCCTCAACTGCTTGGGCAGCCTCCAGTGAGTACATTGCAACAGCCGCCACCGGCTCCACAGTTGCCCCTGCCAGGACCTCCCGCAGTGCTGCCAGCGGCCCAACCTGGAATCCCCATCATGGCTCAGGCGAGAGCTCCTACGGCCCACGCTGCTCTGCAGCCCATTCCCGAGTTTGATGCATCAGGGCCACCGTCGAGCATGGGCCCCCGGTGGAGAAGGTGGGTGAGTCGCCTGGACATGTATTTCAGAGCCTCTCAGGTGACGGATGATGACAGCAGAGTGGCCACCATGCTGTATTCCGCAGGACCTGTGGTCCAGGAGATATTTGAATCCCTCACACCTGCTAATGCCTCCTATGATGCGGCTAAGGCGGCGCTCCTTGCACATTTCCTCCCCCTTGCTAATGTGGACTATGAGAGATTTGTCATGTTCTCGGCCAAACAGAAGGACGATGAGACACTGGACACCTTTTATGGCCGTTTGTGCCGCCTCTCCCTTGGATGTGCATGGACGGACGCAGAAGACATGATGCGCACGATGCTTATCCAGGCATGCTCATCCGGCAAACTCAGAAGGCAGGTCCTCAGAGAGCCAGGCATCACTCTGCCCCGCATACTGGAGCTCGGCCGGTGCCATGAGGTGGCAGAGGCTCGGGCCAACAAGATGGAGGCAGGGTCCCGGTCAGTGCGGTCGGAGGAGGTGTGTGCTTTGTGGCGAGGCGGCAGAGGCATGAGACGTCCTGGTGGAGGACCCCGTGACAGGGCAGGCAGAGCCGCGGAGTCGTGCCAGAAGTGTGGATACGACCTCCCTCACCCGACAGAGTGTCCGGCGGTTGGAAAAAACCTGTGGCCGATGTGGATTGGCCGACCACTTTTCGAGGGTATGCCGTGCAGCCCTGCCCGTGATGGTGCCGAGAGGCCAGCCAAGGACGTGGACTCCACGCCAGAACCCGCCGCCAAATGTGGCCCAGGTGGATCAGGGAGAGGTGGATCCCCAGGTGGAGGGTGCCGAGGAGGAGGACGAGGAGAACATCTTCTTCGTCTCGAGTGTGGAGGTTCTGAAAAGGAAGAGCCGGAGACAGCCCAGATGTGTGGTGGAGGTCAACCACTCCCCAGTCCCGGTGCTCGTGGATACGGGGGCCTCTGTGAATGTAATGGCCAGAGGACATTATGACAAGCTTGATCCCCTCCCGGGTCTGGACGCACCGAAAGCTCGCATCTTTGCGTTTGGAGGGCTGGAACCGATACCACTGGATGGTGCCTTTGTAGCCCGTGTGGAGCATGACGGCGCACAGATTAAGGCTCGCTTCTATGTTACCCCGGTGAGTGACAACACCCTGCTTAGCTGTGCGGCCGCCGAGGCCCTGGGGATCGTCAGCTTCGCCTATTCAGTATACTTGGAAGACATCAATGATCTCCTGGACAAGTACGCAGCACTCTTCAGTGGGATCGGGAAGATGACCGGCGAACCGGTTAGGCTTCACATTGATGAGTCGGTCCAACCGATCGCCCTGAAACATCGCAGGGTACCATTTCATCTGAGAGAGCAAGTGGGCAAGGAGTTGGACAGTTTGGTAAACCTAGACATTATCGAAAAGGTGGAGGGCCCAACCCCCTGGGTGTCTCCGATCGTGGTGGCCAGAAAGCCGAAGCAGCCTGATTCGGTCCGCATCTGTGTCGACATGAGGCTCCCCAACAAGGCAATAAAGAGGGAGCGGCATCTCACCCCCACGATCGACGACATAATTGCGGAAGTGCAGGGGGCGAGGTTCTTCTCGAAACTGGACCTCCGAGCTGGTTACCACCAGGTCGTTCTTCACCCGGAGTCCAGGTACATAACGACGTTTACCACCCACCGGGGGTTGTACCGGTACAAAAGGTTGAGTTTTGGAGTGTCATCTGCAGCGGAGGTGTTCCAGAATATCATCAGGGGAGCCCTGGCAGATCTCGAGGGCGTCCTCAACATCAGCGATGACATCCTGGTGTTTGCTAAAACGGAAGTTGCTCACATGAGGAGGCTGGGTAAGACACTGGAACGACTCCAATCTCTGGGCCTTACCCTGCATAAGGAAAAATGCGAGTTCATGCGTACTTCCATCGAATTCTTTGGGTTCGTGTTTAAGGAAGGAGGGGTATCGCCTGATCCAAGAAAGGTCCAGGACATCAAGTCGGCACAGCCCCCAGAGTCAGTGTCAGATGTGAGGAGTTTTCTGGGGATGGTGACCTACTGTGGACGTTTCATCCAAAACCTCGCCTCCAGGTCGGAACCACTCCGGGCACTGACAAAGAAGGAGTCAGCGTGGCATTGGGGCCCACTTGAGCAGGCCGCTTTCGAGGACATTAAAGCAGCCCTCACAACGGAAGACACCATGGCGTTCTTCGACCCAGCCCTGGAGTCGGAGATCTTGTTGACGCCAGTCCTTTTGGCCTGGGGGCCGTGCTGACTCAGGTGGACAGCAACGGGGGAGTTCGACCAGTGGCATATGCCAGTAAAGCACTGTCAGAGGCTGAGCAGAGGTACTCCCAGATCGAGCGGGAGGCCCTGGTGGTGCTGTGGGGCTGCAGACATTTTCGACTCTATGAGCCTCATTACACGGATGGCGGAGAACCATGGCGCTATTAGCGCCATGGTTCATGCCGGTAAAATACCGGCACCGCCTTGGCTGAAATGGGAATTACCGCCCCATTCCAAGGTTGGCGGGGCGGTAATTCCCCCTTCCACCATTGCCCTTCCCCATTCCCATTTTTGCCCCATAGGGCATAATGGGAATGGGGAAGGCGCTAATTACGGTACCGCAAATTGCGGTACCGTAATTAGCTCCCTGGGTCCCTTTGCGGGTTGGTTTTTAACGCCTGCAAAAAGCAGGCGTTAAATCCCCCAACCCGCAAAGGGACCTCGTAGTAAGGCGGTAAGGATTTACCGGTACCGGTATTTTACCGGTACCGGTAAATCAGGCGGTAAGGATTTACCGGTACCGGTACCGGTAAATCCTTACCGCCATCCGTGTAATGAGGCCCTATGTCCTGGGTCGTCCGGTGACGGTGGTAACCGATCACAAGCCGCTGCTCCCGATTCTGGTGGGGTCTTCGTCAAAGCCGCCGGCAAGGATTGAGAGATGGATGCTTGCCCTCCTTGAATATTCTGTCACCCTGGTGTACCGGCCTGGGGCCAATAATGCAGCAGACTACCTGTCCCGCCACCCGGGGGTGCGCGGGGGAGAGGGGCACGATGCCTGTGAGGAGGAGGCTGATAGCCATGTGCAGATGGTGGTGGAGGCGGCCACACCAAACGCCATGCTGCTGGAGAAGCTGGAGGCCGCGGCGGCCCAGGATGAGTGCTTTCAAGTATTAAGGCACTCGATGCAACACGGCTCCTGGAAGTCCATCCTTGAGGCGGTGGCCGGGCGGACACATGAGGCCAAAACAACGCTTGAGCAGCTGTGGAAGGTCAAGGATGAGTTGTCGTTTTCGGAGTCGGGCCTTCTGCTCCGTGGTGACCGGATTGTCATCCCCCTGTCAACAGTGAGGGAGGTAATCACGCTGGCACAAGGTCTGGTTTCCCGAACTAGAAAGGAAGGTTGATGACTTTGTAGCGGCATGCGTGTGGTGCCAGGCAGCCTCTCCTCTGCAACGGGAGCCCGAAATAGAAGTGATGCCTCGAGGTACCCGGCCCTGGGAGGTCGTCCACGCGGATTTTGGATCGACGTCGGTGGGCACCCACTTCCTGGCCATTGTCGACGAATACTCTAGATATCCAGAGGTGGAGTTCGTCGAATCTGTGGCGTTTGAGCATGTGGTGGTGGCGGTGGAGAAGATCTTTGCAGCCCACGGGTTTCCCCACACCCTGTGCTCAGACAATGGGGCTCCTTTTCAAAGTGAGCGGTTCTCCGAGCTAATGGAGAGGTGCGGGGTGCAGCACAGGAAGGTGTCCCCGCTGTGGCCCCGAGCCAATGGCGATGCAGAGAGACTCATGCGGACTCTTAATAAGACATTCCGGATCGCCCAGGGACAGGGTCAAACCCTCCAACGGGCCCTGTACCAATTCCTGCGGGTCTATCGAACCACCCTGCATGCGTCAACTGGAGTGGCTCCCGCGGATGCGCTGTTCAAAAGATGTCCCCGAGGTCTGCTCCCTGAGGTTGGGGAGAAGGAACCGGGACTGATTGACGATCAGCGGATTGCGACGGAGAGGAGAATAAGGATTGACCAGGAAAACCTACGACGGGGTCTCCGGCCTCAACGGCTGGAGCCGGGAGACGAAGTTCTGGTCCGCAACCGACACCCCCACGGGAAGCTCTCGCTCCCCTATGAACCCGAGCCTTTGGATGTGGTGGCTGTCAAGGGGTCCATGGTGACGGCCTCGGAGGGGCGGTCTGCCGTCACCCGGAATGTGAGTTTTTTCAAGAAACTGGGTGATCCCCGGACTGACACTCTGCCGGAACCTGACCCACCAGAGGACCCCGGCGCCGGAGACTTCTGGGACGAGGTCCCGGACTCCCCAATCCGGGGAGCCGCAGCTGAGGGACACCATGGGCCGGAGGTAGGCAGGAGGTACCCCCAGAGGGCTGGGCGAGGGAAACCTGCTTACCTCAACGAGTATGTTGTTGGACACTTAGCGTGTAAATTGTGAAGCAGGGATCCGGGTGGTTGACAATAAAGGGGCGTTGGGTGTGCAGTGGAGTTTTATAGCATAGTTGTGTGTCGAAACATAATGATCATTAAAAGGACTGTTTTGTGGTTCCTCCCAAAAAAGGAGGAGTGTGGCGTTGCCCGCAGTGACGGGCTTACGCGGCGGCGTGACGTAGCACGCCGCCGCCTAATGTATAAATAAAGGGGCGTTCCCGGCCGCGAGCAGAGCGACCGGGAAGCCCGAACCGAAAGGCGGTGTCAGTGTCTCCTTTCGGGGCTGGGGCTTACGGGAACGCAGCGGGGCGCTCAGGACCGCCCCCCAACACCAACCAGTAAGAAACCTAATCTCAAGCGGCGACCTCCAAATCGAAACAAAACATTACAAAAAAGAACATTTGGTGGAACCGCATTCTCATGTCTAATTGCCAATCTATGGTACTCAGTCCCGAAGGATTTAAGAATGACAGAAGACCACCTCACCTTCAGACCTTCAGAAACTGACTAAAAGCCTGGCTATTCAACTCATTCTGATTAGGATAAAACGAGCACTGCCAGCAGTATCATCAGAGGCCCGAGACAATCAAATGATAGGACGGATTCTGGAACCACCAATAAACCGAACACTCTGTACTAACCACCCCTGCTCCTCGCCACTCTCCAGCATACCCTACACATACCTCACACAAACTAACAGGCCAGTCCCACCTCACACAAACGCACATCGCCATAAGAACCAACTGCCACAAACAAACAGCCCTATCACTGGACGTTGCCCTTTAAGACACAAATACCACAGTGTGCACAATCCAAACACACCTAGAAAGCCAGCACGTGAAGATACCAGTTTCTCCTGGTTCTACAAGCACCAATAGAAGAGCACAACCTCTATCCTATCCCTTCTTCCCTCACTAACCTACCGAACACACATTCTTACAGAGGCACGTGAGCCCCTGGAGACCATGCAAATGATAACAGTGCACGTATAAGTCAACTTAACATTACATAACATAACAATACATCTCCCAATTGTATCTTTGCTGTTTCAATTGTTAAGCGTATCATACAGCAATATTATAGATATCTTGCTTCCTTACACAATAATCAGACCCTCCAATTTATAGCGAGTTCTTAATCACTTAAAATGCAGCAAATTCAGATGTTTTAAACAAAAACTGCAAAATCAGATAATTTTTCAAAAAATACCAATGAAATCAGCCGTTTTTCAAACACACACCCCAAAACATCAATGAATAAAAACACAATCTCCATGTTTCCAAAAATTAAAAACTAGTCACCACATGAGGGGGTAAAGGAGAGAGGGAGTGAGCAGTGGGCCGATGGGGGTATGGGGCATAATGAGCTAGATGGGGAGTGATGGGTAAGAAAGCAGAGAGTTAGCGGTGGGCCACAGGGGTAGCAGTGGGCCAGTTGAGTAGCAGTGGACAAGAAAGCAGAGAGGAAACGGTGGACAAGAGGGTGAGCGGTGGTCCATGGATGTATGTGATTTCTTCGAAAATATTTATCATAATAGAGATTTCACTGAATCCATTTAATTGAAAAACTAAATCTACTTTTGACAATTCTACTTTTTTTAATATAATGCAGGGGAGACCCCCCCACAGCACCCTCACCCCTCCCTGCCCTAACTGATACCCTTACCCCACACCCAACCTATTATGCATTACACACATACCATTTCCTCTACCATTTTTCGGTGAAACAAATGTGGTGAAATCTCATTAGGTGAAATGGTATTCGAAGAAATCTACTGTAACAGTGGTCCACAGGGGGAGCAGTGGATCAGAGGGGGAGTGGCGGGTTAGAAAGCAGAGTGGGAGAGGTAGGATAGAAAGCAAGCAGTGGGCCTGAGGGGGGAGCGGTGGGACAGAAATCAGAGAGGGTGAGATGGGCCAGAAAGGAGGGAGCTAGCTGCAGATTCGGAAAAAGGCTGGGGGAAGATTGTGAGACAAGGAGAAAGGTTGAAAGATAAAGAATGAACGAGAAAGAATGAAGGGCTGTAGACTACAACAGGAGCTGGAGGTCTTAAGTTGTGACTTGAGAGTACGGTTGGGAGTGTAGCAGGAACTGAGGAGTGCACGTTGCTGCTTGGCAGTGTGACAGAGCAAGAAAGTGTGTGCTTCAATGGCAAAGTGAATGGTTTGGGGGTGCAAGTTATGATGGAGAATTGGTGAGTGTCAGGAGTGATGGTGAGTGGGGGAGTGCTGGTGCTTGGGGGAATTGGAGAACATAGAAGGGGAATGTATTCACTATTACAACTGATAATCAAAACAATGAATAATATAAAATAGGCTTGCATATTAAATAAAAAAAAGTAGAAGACTGTTCTGTCAAGCCAGGTCATCTGAATTGAAAGCAGAAACTACATACAAAAAGTGCAAATGATAACGATCTGGTTCTTTTGCAGCCTCCCACTCGCTACCTTTTTCTTGCAAGCTGGCTCTCTTCCAACCTGGCTCTCTAGCACCCTCCTGTCAATTAAAAAGTGTTGCAAAATGTTGCAATAAATATACTTTTGTGCCGCAAAATTTTCTTTTTTTATGCAGCAAAATGTTGAATTTCATGCTGCTATATCCTGGATGGTCTAAATAAATGGAAGTGCAGATGTACAAATAGCATGTGTGAAGGCTGAAATGGATAATGCAGGGGCCATGAATGGTATAACTCGCACTGTAATGAAGACCTATGTCTTTTAACCTGTGTCAGTTATTCGCAAAAGCCCCTCTGTTCTGTGGCATATTGGGAGGAACTTCTGAACCTGTTTTTTGGGCTTGGCTTTAAAACGCATATTGCCTTCAAAATGAACAGCTCTAACATTAGCACTTTGAATGAAGAGTTGGAATTTTGCAAATGAAAGGGTCACTGAGGGTGGACTTGCCCACGTGACCCATTTTCTATAAATTAATTGCTGTCTACCGCACAGCCCTTATCTGACAAAGGAGTTGTAAATAACAGCTCCAGGGAAATACCACTGAATTAAAATGCAACTGTTAGCCTAGGAGGCTAACACACACCTTAAGGCCACTCCTGTTGCTAGGCCCCTGCCTTCTGAGTCTTAAACCTCAGTCGTCCCTTCCACGTCCAGATAAAATCTGGATGTATTGTCTGTCAACCGGACAACCAGAAAGAGCTCTTACAATTGGGTGGGTAGCCCCTCTATTCCCTCACCCTCACCTGACTGCTGTTCTCTTTGCTGGTGCACATCAATTACTACAATGAGTACAAAGGGCTGAGAGTCTGGTTACATTTCAAAAAGAAGCCAAAGAGGACTCCAGTCAGATGCTACAACTGCAAAGGGCACACTCTCCTCAACATAAAGCTTTTTGTAATACGCCACCCTTTGCATCACTGCAGTAAGATATTCTGGATTCATGTGGAGATGCACATAGACGTGTTTGTGATGCTGTACCACAAGCTCATTTCCAGGAGGCATATTGTATGTAAAACTGAACAAAGGCAAACACAGTGTGCCATTGAGGTGGTTATCAATGCTTTCAGACTTTCATGTGCACTCGCCATGGGTTCCACAAAACAACTGTATTAGTAGAAGGCTTTTGTGACGTGGTGCATGTATGCCTCACTCTGCACAACATGACCAGACACACTGGCCCTCATTACGGGTTTCCTGGTATCCCGCCAGCAATTCCGGTGGGATACCGGGAAACTGCCCTACCATTTCAGCCGCCTGATATCCCGGTATTACTGGGATATTACAAGTGGCAGGCGGAAAGGGCAGTAAATCCCCAGTCCGTGGAGTCCATGGAGGTAATTGCAGCATTTATTTGCCGGTGAGGGACTGATTTACGTCCAGCTCTTGGCTGGAGGTAAATCAGTGACCTCCACTGGAAAAGTTGTAGTTTGCCTGTGCAGGAAAAGTGCTGGTGCAGGAATTAACAGCAATTTTACTGGCATTTATCCCGCACCGGCAAAGTTATAATGAGACGTGCACCAATGAGGGCCCAGAGAGTGCTGTTGGGCTGTGTGGAATGCAGGCTCCCAGCTGCTGACTTTACTTGCTAATGTGGGAGGAAGGCACCTTATAGGGGCTAACCACTACATTTCATGTGGACTAAGTTTGCATCTAATGTTAGCCCCGCCCCTTCTGTGGTTTGGAACGGATATAACTGCCAGGCACGCACACCTGTGCACGCTCACCAAGGAGTGTCCAGAGAGTGCTGTTGGGCTGTGTAGAATGCTGGCTCCCGGCTGCTGACTTTACTTGCTAACGTGGGAGGAATGTAAAGGGACATCTTACTGCTCAAATTCAGGTGCAATATTTGAACTATTTTCGAGACACTTATATTGTCTATTTTCTGACAGGCACCTTATAGGGGCTAACCACTACATTTCTCATGGACTAAGTTTGCATCTAATATTAGCGCCGCCCCTTGTTGGTTTGGAATGGATATAACTGCTCTGCGCGTGCACCAAGGAGTGCCCAGAGAGTGCTGTTGGGCTGTTAGGCAGTTTGGGGGTGAGGCAGCAGGAGCACTTTCTTTTTACATTTTGTAAAATTGGCACAAATCATGTACATTGTTGGCTACTGACCCTAAATATTCTCATTATGTGAAAAAGAAACCAGGGCTATGTTACCTGAGTCCCTTTCATCTCCATTGGTTTTCTCTAGCCGGAGGAGTAGCCTGACGCTTGCCATGGCGCTCCCGCTTCCTCCCTCGACAGTAAGACTGCCTCTTCAAAGTAATTTTATGGTGGGTGCTCTGGCTGGAGATGTTTTAGAGGTGGGAGACTCAAATGGAGCAGACAATACGTTTGGCTCCTCTTCTATTGTGGCAGGCACTAGCCCGTTTCCACCCGTTAGGCATAATTTGATTATGGGAGGTGAGAACGCTCAACTGAGCGGATCATATTTGAACTTTCCTCTCATGTTCGCCACCGGTGAAATAACTATGCTGCCTACGTAGGTGGATTTACAAGGCGGAACTAAGGAGAATGTTAGTCCTTCTTGTTCTCAGCAGTTGGCAAACTCCTCAGTTCTTATGGAAGAGGAATCCAATCCGGTTGTTATGGCTACAACAAATGTACACAACTTGCTTGTGACTGAAATGCAAACTCAGACATTGCATCTTTGTAATATAAGCAACAAATTCAATGATCTGATGTATCTGTTGAAGGAACCGCATGGTTTGTGGGGAAAGGGATGTGGCTGTTCAGTCTCGGGAAATGTTTTTAAAGTCAATCAAGGGCTAAATAAAAGACTTAAGATGCCCACAGCCCCTGAGAATCAAACCTTGCCACTTAAAGAAGTGGGCGGGTTGGATAACAGCCTTACGGTAGCGACTAACTCCCAAGAAAAAAATTAAAATATTAGCAAGAAAAAAAACAATGATAAGGCTAAAATGGGAAGATTAGTCCTAATAAGAAATCCCTAAACAAGTAATCTAGGAAATACATGCGGATGGTTGGGTATTCTGATATGTTGGGTTATGTTGAGCCCCAGGATATTTCACTTGTAGAGGTTGATGATGAGTGTAATGCGGCAGGGGGGAGGAAGGATGTTGTGAAGGTTACTTGGGATGGAAGCTACCTACTCTCAGAAGGGAGGTTGGAAGATGCCCTTAAACATAAAGAAAGGGCCAAAATAAATACACAGGTTGGGTTAGGTAGTAAACTAGAAAACAGAGCTTCTTTTAAAATCTTCAATCAGTGTGTGCCCGAGACATCTAAAAGCAATCTAAAGTGTAAGCAACTGGGAGTTTTTCCTGTTACGGCTGTTAAGACAACGGGCGAAACGAAGAAGGACATCCTGACTGTATCCGATAAAGGGGACCCTATGTCTAAAGGGATGACCAAACTTATTGATACCTCTATAAAAAATCCATATATGATGATTTGTTGGCTAGAGATTTTATTAAGCAATTAATATGACAAGAAATAGCTAAGGAGGTAAATATGGTGTGTAGGGATACGAATGATGCCCTAGCTATAAAGGTCATTCCAGATGAGGCCAACTCTTTAAACATGGGCACTAGTACTATTGCTTCACAAAACTCTGGTATTGTCATGCAAGACCCACAAAATACCCATTTGGAAAAGGATATTCCTTCAGATGAGAAAGTATCCGCAATAGGGGTTGAAGACAGTAATGTAGGGAGTACGAGGGTTTCGTCCTCTAGGTCGGAGACCAATATGGTCATTACTGGCTGGAGAAATACAATCCACAATCTCCCTAGAGCCCTCATTAAAGGGCAGGAGGAACTTGGACAGATGCATAAACAGTCGCACAGAGAGTCCTTTGATCGTGTACCAAGATGTGAGTTTAGAGACCCCTATTATAAATATCCAACTTTTCCAGATAAATTAGCCTAATTCTGAATTGCATGTTTGACTCAGGGGGACCGGATTCTCTGAATAGAAGCACAATACTTTCACTATTTAATGAAAACCCCTCTCTGAGACTAGTTACAACCAAGGCTATCAAACTAGTCGATGTCATACATTTAGGAAGATGCGACTATGTTAGGTTGGTTGTACCATCTAGAATGGTGTATGGTTTTCTGGTAAAGGAAACATAGAACTTAGTTATGATCTCAGCCCATATGCATTACCAAATACAAAGAAGGGTGTGTCAGTGGTTGGTGATGGAACAATGTTACCCAGAAGGAAGCTGGCCACTGAGGAAAGGGTGAGAACTGGCAACTTCGATACTCAGGAGGGAAAGGATACCGAGAGCTGGAGGTGGTTGGCCTTGACACTCAAAGATTCGATAGCCCAACTAAAGGAGCTAATATCCTCCCTTTAGCGCAGGCACTGGTCTTACTTTAGTGTCATGGAATGTCCGGGGATTTTCTGCATTGCGCTTGAACCTGAAATTGTGTGATTGGATAATTGGACTTCCATACTTAGGGGGATACGATATTGTTAGTGAACCCGCAACACAGGGTGACAGGGGCAATCCATCAGAGGGCCTCCTGGTTGCTGTCCAACAAGAGAGGGGGCTGCATATTATGGAACATCATATTCTATGCACAGGAGTGCTGGAGGTTGTGATTAGGGCTGAGGGCTATTAGCACTTCAATTATTTGCTACTGCTTAACATCTTTTGGAGCATACATGGTAATCTGGACTTCACTTTGTAGAAGATCAATCGAAAATTGAGGAATGGTATTTGATATGTCCGGGGGGCTTAGTAATCATACTGGGGGACTTGACTTAAATGCTGACTGTGTCTCACCGTCAAGGTGGGAGGGTGACCAGATACTGTGTGATATACATTCTCAATCTATGTATTGTGGAGGGAATCAAGGTGGTGTGGGACTGAGTTCGGCTTTACGGACAAAACTACAGGGACAAACGTGGTGTTCAAATCTGGAAGGTTGGGTTCTCAATTTACTATACCCCAAAAAAGAGGGTGAAAAGTGTTTCCCGGGTACATGGTATAGTTTTAACTCATTTTCATTTATCGATTACATATTTTCCTCCTGAGCACTATGATATCGGAATAGCTCTTTGCACTTTGTGCGTAATGAATTTAGTGATCACGCGATGTTGATCGCAAGCTTTGATTGTAATAGGAAGAACTGTAGGACTGTAGTATATAGATTTTCAATTAAGATAAATCAACAAGGGAATCATATGAGGAGGAATGAAAAGAAGGTTTCTTCTCTCAATTTGGTCATCTTGAATGAGGTTGAGAGCTTCACCTTAAAAGAAAATAATGTTATCTATACTTCAGTCTCATTCAACTTATATATTGAGAGGTTTTTGACCAGGATTAGCAATAGAAGTCCGATGGCCGGATCATGTAAAAAACACCAGCATCAATTCAATCCTAATATGCCGTTTATGAAAAGGACGACACGTAAAGAGATTAGACACTTACAGAGCTTGCAGATGAGTGGCCTGGGTCTTAGAGACAGGCTGATTAAGGGGAATTGGTCTAAGATGTACAAAGCTAAGCTTCTCCAAGGTGATACTGAGGTTATGTTATATTCTTTGAGGGGAGGGCAGCTTCAGCACTTTTTGAAGATTAATGAATGATCTAGAAAGATATCAAACTACAATCCTGGTTAATCCAATTAGTGAGAATAGCTGGGATACTAATTTTGGGGATCTGTGTAAAGTGAGTGAGCAAAGAGGGAGCCTTTCTTATTTTATAAAGGAAACGCCATAAGCCTTGAACTTTTCTCTTGGTGATAATTCGGAATGTAGTCGGCCAAGAGCAGGGGTCCCTAATTCTTTAACATTTTGTATATTTAAGCAGAATATTGACCTCTGGTTCTGTATACTTTTTATACTATTTAATGATATTGTGATATTGTGAAAATGCAGAAAACGCCTATTTCCTGGAAAACTTCATATTCATGCTACATATTTAAGAAGGGTGATAGGTTATCTCCAGAGAACTATAGGCATATCTCGATAATGGATGCAGACTCAAAGATATTTGCATCTATCGTTCTAAGACATATAGAAGAATGGTGTAGAGAGAAGGATATTTTACCTGTTTTTCAGCTTGTTTTTTGTAAAGGTTTGGGTACAGATGGTGGAAGAATAATTTCGAGGAGTCTACACCAAACTGCCTAGAATCAGGAACACTCTGCCATTTATGTTGCCTCAGTGGACCTTTCTAGGGCCTTCGACTTGGTGGATCACAATAGACTCTGGGGCAAATTAAAAGAGCCTGGTATGCCTGAAGGATTACTGACTATCTTAATTTATCTTCATACTAATTCTGCTATTAGGGTAAGAATGAATAATGAGGGCCTTATGTCAAGGCCTATTTCTATTAATAATGGCCTGAGACAGGGCAGTTTATTTACACCCACACTTTTTAATATGTATGTTTCGGATGTAGGTAGTATGCACCAAAAACAGGTAACATTCACATCTCTTGGGCAGCCTATGCAGATGACTTTATATCAATAGATGTTACAATTATAGGTTTGCAAATGTTATTGAAAATGTTAATGAATATATGCAAGCAAACTATTTGAGAATTAACACATCAAAACTGTAATACTAAAATTATGTAGAATTGGTAAGAAATGCTAATTCTCCTGGTACATCAATAATATTACGATAAAAGCAAAAGAATGTATGGTGTATTTAGGCTACCTAATTGTTACCAACCCTAATAAAGGTTTTTAGAGGGCATATTTAAGGAGGAAAGCTGCATTATTAGCAACCCAAATGGTAAAAGTGGACAAAAGTATGGTGACTTTTCACTTCTACCAGTAATAAAAATTCTATACTGCCAAAGTTATTCCACAAATGCTGTATGGCCTAGAAATGTTTCTGGGGTGGATTCTTGGGGAACTGGATTTTTATGAGGGTCTAATATGGAGGAAAACAAGTTTTGTTTTACCTTCCTCGCTGTGTCACTTTTGCTGCAATAAGATAATAGTTGGGTATTCAATGACTTGCAAGTTTGATTGAGTGGAGACAGATGGCTTTGGTGAGAAACCTTTATTCTAGCCTCCACCCTTTATATGCTTTTGGGAAAAGAAGGTAGGGAGGGATCAGAGGTAATGGATTAATTAATGATCTTTGTGTAAAATGTTCATCTGTCTTGGAAACAATTGGTTCATCATTTATGGTGTTAATTGCAAATCCTAACTTTGTAAAAAAGAAAAAATAGCCTTTTGATTGGACTAATACTATAGATACTGTAGTAAGAGCTAAAGGGGTCATATTGTGTCTTATGAAAAAGGTTTTGGCACTTTGGAAGATTATTTGACACTCTTTCCAGGGAAGCGCATAAGAACTAATTTTATATGTTTTCGTATTAACGTTCTTTTAATCAATGACATTTTGAGTATCAGGATTACAGCTATGACATGCTTGCCTTTTTGTAGGTTCTGTCAGGATCATGAAATAACTGAAACATTGAGGCACTTGTTAGTAGAGTGGCCACCTTTAAGTTCGCAGAGGGTTGCGCTTCTCAGGAGATTTGTGTCGAATCATTCTTTTGTTTCTCTTCATTGTCATTGGATAAACATGCTACATGGTAAAAATGTGACTATTACCTTGTGTGTGATTAGATTTTGGAAGGAAGTATGTAAATTAATTGACTAGAAGTTACTTAAAATGATGATATTGTTTGTTTTGAGAGATCTATCTGTGATAAAAAAAGAAAGGACAAATAATCTTATCTGTATTCAGTAAATAAATGGAATGTTTCTGTATCAGGTAATTGGGTTTGTGTAAACTGCTGTTTAACATGGAATTTGAACTGAATTATGTTTAATATGGAATTTGAACTGAATTTTTTTTATTGCTGTAAATGTTTTGTAAAGGTTTTATAAGCAATTGCAAATAAAATATAATAATAATAATGACGGTCACTATCATGGATGATCAGGAACAGTCAGTGAACCAAACATAATACTTTATTGACCCTTTGTCTCAGGTGGGCCGTGGTTGTCCCTACTTAAAATATTTTGCCAACAGCAAAAAAATTGAGTGTGAGATGCCCTTGATCTGTTGAGAACATGTTTTGAGACAAGGAATTAAAAAGGGATGTTGCCAGAATTGTTTCCGGGTATTAGCCATTATGTTTGGAGTGGCTCTGGGCCTCTTTATGAGTTTTACGGTACGGGGGAAAACAATGATAACTGAATTACTGCCACTTTCCCACACGGCCAAATTCCAAAATGGGAAGAGCTGGAGTTAAATCCTCCACTTTATTTCAAAAGTCCTTGGATTTACAGTGGGGGAATTACTGTTTGTGGAAAATCTGATGAAATCCACAAGGAATCCAATGAATTCTAAAACAGGGGTTAACATAACCTTACTATCACTAGTAATCCCACTGTTATTTCCCAGTGCTCGTGATGGTAATGGTAAATGCATTTGGCAGTGAAGTCAAAAGAAATACTTCCAAGCTTGTAATAAAGAACTATATCTTTTATCCTTCTTTTAGTTATTCACAATATGCTCTGTAGCATATTGTGAGGAATTTGACCAGCCGTATGGCGGGCGTGTGCTCGTCTGGGATTTTTTAAAATGTTTAATTAAATGGAAGGATGGTAGACCGACCTCAAGAAAATGTTTGGGGCTAATCCACACAGATGTTCCTGTGCTCACACCACGACAAAGCATAGACCTTTGTACTCTGGGCTGGACAACGCCTACAGGCACTGTGCTCCCCTGTCATATTTAGTTGGAATATGACAACCAAGGAGTGCAAAAAGTCATCCCAAGAAGTGGGAGGGCCAACCTTCCCACTGCCATGGTCACCCTGATTAACTGACAAAGACTCCATGGAACCACCCTGCTCTTTTGTTAGGCCCTGCAGCTGATGGCAGCGATTATCATACCAACAGTGGGTACTTCAAACAGGCCCACACGGGCCTGGCTGCAGAGGATAACAAAGGAGGCAGGAAACCCAACATCATTTCATATGTAACTGTGTAAACGTGAAGCCAGCCCCCACCCTCAGTATCGGTGGCAGTGAACTGTTATGTCTGGGGCTTTTGTTGCAGTAGGCCACCTCAGCTAGGTGGAATCCATTCATAATGTACAGGAATGTAGTTTGCAGGAGCCAGAGAGTCTGGTTTCTCAGCATCTTCAAGGGGACCTGCCGCTTTAACAGGAATCATACAGGGAGGAACCTTAACCAGAGAGACTCTTTGAACACAACAGATAGGAGGATTGGTGGAATTTAGTAGCACAAGGGACTGAGCCCAGAGCTCTTCCTGTTGAGAGAAGAGTTCTGCCATATTAGCTCTGGGGCGCACCTTGGTCCTGTTTTCACTCCTTTTCCTTTCCTGTTGCAAAACACTCCGGTTATGACCTCACACATACAGAAGATTGTTGGCAGCGACCCCAGGATTGGTCCCCCATGGTAGGCTTAGCTTACACTAATCACCATGGCACAATTGGCTTTAAAAGAGGGCTAAGCTTCTCTTTATGCGGATCATCTGAAGACTTCACAAGAAGTGAGGAAGAAGAACTCAACCTTGGACCCTGGCTGAAGGTTCAGTCTGCCTTACATCTTCCACCAGTGAAGGAAGACCCGAATATACAAAGAGGAAAGCAAGATCCCTCCCCTAATATTTTCCCAGGGAACAGAGGGAGAAAAGAACTCAGAGGACCCTCTAGCCACTCCAGAACCGGTACCCAGCCAGCACACAGCGTGCCCTTCTAGGCTCTGCAGAAAACTTCCTGGGTAGTAAGTGCCAGAAGGTCTCTAAATCTGAAATGAAGGGCTAGGCAGCTGCCTGCAACACACTCCACAGCGGTGGGCCATCCACCTTAAAGAACGACACAAGCCCATTGAAGAAGCTGAGATAAGTGCAATGACAAGTATCTACCACTGTCCGCCTTAAAGGAAATTTTTGAGCCAGTAGAGTTCCTCAATCCGCAACCGGATGCAACACTGACCGTTGTCAAGCTGCAGTTGCTTAAAGGCATCCGAGACATCTCGACCAGTGCTTCAGAACCACTGATCAGCACTGAGACAATGATTCCTGACCCTGAGAGCCGTGTAGGCCATTCTGCAGCCGTTCATCAAGCTTCACTCGCCAAACCATCTTTCCCCCTGATACCCGCAGCTTGCTCCCATCTCGTAATCTGTCACAGAAGCCTGCAAAGTTTGAAGCCGACTTGACCCTGTCGAGCACCAAGAACACCAACAGCAAAAGGTATATTGTGGTTCTGTGCCCCTGGCCCTTTGCAGAAGACCCCATGTGACATTTTAAGACCCTTTGCTCACTTTGTGCTGAAGCCAAGAAACCTTAACAAACTGCTGTGGTTATTAACCATACCGACTACCCTCCCGTCAGTATCCTGAGTGCATCCCTTTTGCTTCGTTGAACTGTCAGTCCTATGCATTCCTTTACAGGGTGGGTTGTATTTCGTAGTGTTGTTAGACTGTCTGTTGTGGTAATGATAAAGTATATATTTTTATACAGCCTTCATTGGACACTCCTTTTATCATTTGGTAATAATTGTATTTTCATTGTGTTGCAACTAACCAGCGATCCACAACCTTTAGAGGAGATAAGACAAGGAGGTTTATCATTTTAATTGTATGCTTGTTTAATCCAATCTGTTCAGATCCATTCTGGTATATTAGAGGTGTGGGGCTGATTGATAGTTTAGAAACCGATATTCACCCCTGGACCACTGGTACCCCGGAATTTGATTCGTCACACATATGGTGTATATGTTGTCTCCCCTCCCACACTGTCACACGGTGCATGCAAGCATGCGCCATTGCATTCTGGAAATGCTTGTCCAGTGTTCTTTTTTCAATGCATTCTGAGGCTTGGAGTCCTCTATTCCCCATAATTGTATAAATCCAGGACCACATATCTCAGAATGCAAATGGGGAAACCATGACTCGATAAGCACTTCCTAAATGAGATGGGACATCGCCCCACACATTCATTGTCCTCATCCTGGTTTCTATTTATGAGTGGGCCTGCCTGCCAGACAGGTAAAACGCCTCCTCTGCCCTGCACCCTTCTCACTTTGTTCGAATACTTTGGCCAGGGGCTGGGAGGCAAGCTGAGCCAGTCTGTAAGAGGTCTTCATGAGGGTTCTGATAGCTCTAGGCGAGGATAAGCAGTCATGACAAATTGGAGTAGAGCCGGCATGTGGAAGATCCAGGACCCAGATTCTGATATCTCTAGAAGGAAAACCCCTGCTTTGACCCACCTGCTGCCCAACTGGCCTGAAGGGATGGGGGCACTGCCTTGGCTGTACCTGGCTACTTCAGGGCTGGAGGAACCGGGCATGGCAGTTAAATGTGTTTCCCAGCAACATGATTGAGATATACCATAGAACTATGATTACACTTAAAAGCCATGCTTGCCACAGTGACCAGGAAGGGAGACGTAGACAAGACTTCCCTAGCATGATCGCCACAACTAAGCAAGGTGTGCATGCAACGCTTAGTGGTTTATTGGGAAGTGGTGCATGCAGGAAGTTCCTATTTGAAGGGACATGCCTGTGTGTTGGATCACCAAGGGCATTGAAGGGGAAGACTCCCTCGTCCCCTGTGGCAGAAGTTTAGTTTATCCTGTGCATGTAGTAATAAGGCACTGCAGAATGATCAACGTGACGAATATTAGGATCCTTCCACTTCATTAATAAAACACAATGTGTATAGACGCATTATAAATACCCAATAAATAAATAATTAAAATATTCCTTCTGCCCTCGTAAAATAAATAATAAAGCTACTACACAGCAGCCTTCAGCCCTCTGCAAACCAAACAAATAATAATTAAGGCACATTTAAGGAAACATAATGAATGGCAAGAAGAGTAGACATTCCAAGAAGAGGGTCTCCACATCTTCTTCAATGGACACAGACGCATCCCTCATGGATAGTGAGGATGACACAGTGAACAAATCGCCGCAGAAGATCCAATCGCAGTTGTCTAATAAGATTGGAATCCCTGATACAGAGGAGTCTGGTCTATCTGGGGAACTTAAAATTAGGCACTATGAGAAAAATGTGTGGTTGGTTTACTTGTTATTTTAGCAGTTAAAAGGAATCTTCCAAGGGAATAGCAAGATCTCAACAAGATTGTGGCACCTAGGTTTATGAACAGAATGTACCCTCTCAAGGGTCAAGAAACATCCGTGCCAGCAATGTGCCAAGTGGACTCAATCCCCTGTAGCCTAGAGGGCCATCCATCCATTTCCGCAGAAGGGGTCAGAGAGGAGGTAGCTAAGAAGGTGGACTCAAGCATGAAGAAGTCAGATGCTTGGCCTCACTTTTCTCTCTGATGTATCATATCTGTGACCTGCACATCTCACACGCTGCTCGCCATAGAAGAGGGCTCTGAGTGGGAAGACATTCTGAAAGGAATGCTCCGTCAAGTAAAGCTACTGTCTTCTTTAGTGTTCAACCCACTGCACTAGCAAAGTGCGGAACATTTGCCACAAGGAGACACATGCTCTTAAGATACCATTTCAAAGGTACTAAACACTTTGATGACCAAGGAGGAAAAATCCCCTTGCGCAATCAAAAAGAGGGCAAGAGCTCATCGGCATTTAAAAGAAAAAGCAGGCCAGCACCTCTGTCTACAGAATGCCAATCGGTGTGCCAGACACCCTAAAGAGTGTAATTCCTGGAATCCAAGTGCAGATAAAAACCCAGATTCATTTCTGCACAGGGTGGAAGGAAGTATTATTCTCGGCAACCGCCTAACCATTGAGGCATGTCTGGAGGCATAGGTCAAAGTATACCCAAGATCCACCGTTGACAAGGATTATTCAACAGATATGCAACATAGAATTTGCTGGGATTCCACCTCCATCAGGACGAAAAACCTCCCTGACACCCTAGGACTTTGGATTCATCATCAACCGGGGCAAGTCGAAGTCGGGGCCCCTCTCAAGACCATCTTTTCAATGGAGCCAGGTTTTTTAATACAGATGGGCAGAGTTCTGCTGTCACAGCCCAGGGCAGAGAAGCTCAAGCTCAACCTAGCCATCTTACTGATGTCATTGGTATTTTTGGATCCCACTCAGATGGCTAGTTTGGCAACAGGGCTGCACGACAGCCTATATGTTTGTTGTTGCATGGGCGAGTCTCCATCCCAGACTACTCCTACCTCATCTCACAGTGGCCTAAGACCCACCTTCACAGGCACAGAAGTGCCTGATTCCTGTTCCCATGTGCTCAAACAAGAGCTGAAGGTGTAGCTACAGTCTGCAAACCTTTTTCTGGGGGTTCCACTAAAGTCTCGTCATCCCACTCTCCTAACGATGGATACCAGCTGCCTGGGGTAGGGTTAATTATTCTGTCTATGGGAGGTGGTCAACAGTAGAGGCTGCCCATTCTTACAATTGGAGGGAGCTGGTTGCTTTCAAGAGGGCCATTCTGGAATTCACCTCATGTCTGAGGGAAGATCTGTTCTAGGGAAGTTGGACAACATGACTACTGTATCCTACATACACAGGGGAGGGAATACAAGGATAAGGAGGTTGGAATTGTTGAAATGATTTACTGGCCTCTGGGCTTGAAGTCATCTTATGTCCCTGAAGTGGATCCATGTAAGAGTGACTGATAACTCACAGGCAGACCTCTTTAGCCGGGTACTTCCCCCACTCGCAGGGGATGTCACTGAAATGCCAGATCTTCTCAAAGCTATGTCTGAGCTTTGGATGCCCCAGGGTAGATTTCTTCCTCTTTACTATAGGAGTATCAGACAGGAAGGACTATGGGGAAAAGATGTCCGGGATATGTACTGGCCTCCAGGGTTCTATTGCCTCTGATGGCTTAAGTCATTCTAAAGATTGGGCCGGACATGGCTGAGGTTATCTTAGTGGTTCCACTTTGGCCTCGCCTCCCCTGAGATGAGGAAGAGGGGTGTGGAGGTAATGCCTCAATTACACATCAGTAATCTTTAATATACCTAGTTGTACTCTTCCTCTTCACAGTACTAACATCCACCCCTCCAACTCCAGGGACGTCATTTCACCAAAATGCCTGGGGTAGCGGAAGTGACATCACACGACCCCTGACCTCTGATGACATCACAGGAAGTGATGTCATTGGCCGCATCCCAAAGTGACATCACGAGAAGCGATGGAACACAACCTTTCACCCCTTGACAAAACAGGACGTGGCATCACATAACATTGTTCCTAGATACACTACGGAAAATATGTTTACATTATCACTATAATGTGATATACATTTCATAAAAGTTGGATCACCATATGTATCATTAATATCAGTGTGTACAGGCCCATGTTACCAAATTACTGTGAATGCAAGCAGACGTCCAAGGCCAAATGATAATGATGTGTTATATAGCACTTATGCTTAAGTGCTTTATATAGAACAAATATACATACAATATCACCCAACCTATGTTGTACTCATTTAGTGACCGCAGAAGAATGAAAGGCTGAGTTGAGGTGTTTAAGAACCGATTAAATCAGTGACTCACCCACTGAAGTGTGCCTGAAACAAACCTTGATTGAGTCTAGCAATTATTGTATACGATGTCTAGTCAAATGGTCTACAGACAAATGGTCGACAGTCAAAAGGTCGACACAATTTGGTCAACTGGTCAAATGATCGAATTTTTTTTTAGTTATATATATTTTTTTACGTTTTCGTTTAGAGAAAAATGTGGTTTTAAGCAAAAAAAAGGGGGATGGGGGCGGACCCCCCCCCCCCAAAAAAAAATGTGAAAAAACAAAAAAAAAAAATTCGATCATTTGACCTGTCGACCTTTTGGTGTCGACCATTTGTCCTGTCGACCATTTAGATTCGATCATTTGTCCTACAACCATTGTATAGAATTCCAGAAAGACACATTATTTCTTATTCCTATTCTTTCTTATTTAGGGTCACTGCTCGAAGTGTTACACTTTTGGAACCCCATGTTTTTTGAAGATAGCTGAGCAAGAAAGCCAGCCACTCCAGAAGCAAAGAGCCACATGGCGCTGGCCGCAGCCCAGGAGCTTACAGATAAAAAAAAAGTACCTTTTCCCCCAGAAAATGTAGGGGTAGCAAGGGAGACCACAGGGGTAAGATGGGAGACCTCAGGGGTCGTAGTTGCGACCCCTGGCAACCCCTAAATGACATCCCTGTCCAACTGCGGCCTCGAACTTCATGCATTTAGGATCGGCTCCTCATCCTATTGGATATATTACGAGAAAATGTGGAACAGGAGAGGCGTTATACCTTGCACTCTGCACCTTCAGAGGAGAAGTTTTCAGAAAAGAAAGTTAAAAGCTATTTGCTGCTGGGCGGGCTCACTCGTAAATAGGTACTGTGATGCAGAGATCTCATATTTTCCGTGGCCATGCGTGAGAAGGACGTCCAGTCCTGTGTTTGTCCCGGGCACGAGGCCCGTTTCTTGGCCCGGGTGAGGCGGGCAGCAGCCCGGGGCGCAATAGCCCCGCAGGGCGCAATTGCCCTGGTCCCTTGAGCCTCTGGAGGGGATGAAATTCCCCAGTTTGTGGGACCGGCGATGCATTGCCATGGTGAAAGTTCTGCGGGTCAGGTGCTGGCGCTGCCCCTTCCGACTGTAATGTCACGTAGTACTCAAGTACTACGTGACAATACAGAAGTCAGAGGCTCCCTCCGACCACTTTTGCGCCACTTGGGGTGGGGTGGGGGCATAAGCACAACAATTAAAACACTTCAGGTCCCCCTGCAGCTACAACCAGCCACTCCCATCACAATGCCGGCAGGAAACTTCTAATGGTAGGCCATTAGTCACTGAATGGTTTCGTGCTGGCATTGTGATGGGAGGGGATGTGATGTGGGGGGTGGGCGTGCATTGTAGACAGCTTTGCCTCTCCCAAAATAATCGCTTAAAGTGGTGCTATTTCTTTCATGCTGCTTCTTTTCCAAACTATATATCAATTCCACTTTAAACCACTTCCATGGCACTGGTGATGAGTTATTTCATTATGCTGATAATAGTTTTGACCAGTGTTGCTGAGTAAATATTCTTTAAGCCACAACCCAGTTTATTTATTTATTTATGCAATGTTTGTCAGGTACATGGACATAGATAATTTATTTATCTATGCAATGTTTGTCGGATACCTGTCTCCGACAAACATTGCATAAATAAATAAATGAATAAATATACAGGTACCCGACAAACATTGCATGAATAAATAAATAGCCCGGGTCCATGTATCATTATAACAAGTCAACCGTCAGACTTTACTGTGTCAAAGCATACATACACTTGATTCCCATTCAAAGAATGGGAATTTTAAAGTGATTGTTTATTGGGTTCAGGTGTTTCCTTGTCATTGCCATTTCGGCTTCGGTTGCCTCCAAACCCCCTTCAGCATCTTGTGTTCTTTGTTGGTTGTATATACTGCATCATATGCCTTATTCATGGTATCTTGGTGAGGCCAGTCCTCATTATCTGCAGCCTAAGTGGGACTGGAGCACACAATTGTCTTGGGCACCAATGAAAAAGTGGCCCACCGTTGTTGCAAATGGCAATTCATTCCTTGTGTGACAGACTGTTTGACTTTGGGTAGGAGTCCCTTAACGGTGTAGTTTGGGAGTGGCATGCGGGGTGCGGTGGGGTTGGCGCAAGGGGTGCGGTGGGGTTGGCGCAAGGGGTGCGTTGGGGTTGGTGCGTAGGATGCGGTGAGAGTGGTGCGCGTAATGCGTGGGAGTGGCGCGCGGGTGGTGTGTTGGGGGGCGCATTCCTAGTGTTTCGCCTCTGGGCACCAAATGGACTAGAAACTTCCCTGCCTGGCACGTGTAGTTTTTTGTTTCCCATTCGAAATTTAGGAACAATACAAGTCCCAGAATAACAAGCGAAACCGGTACTGGATTGCCTTCACTGGCATGGCCACAGGAAATTTGCGAACTCTGTGTGGTGAGGTCATGAAGATTACTGGTAAGTAATCCGGGCATTTGGTATATAGATAGCCGGTGGACATCTTGATTTCTTCCTTTTCTATTACACGTTCACTCTGCCATTGCACAGCGCTCTGACAATCTCTCAGGCCTAGTCCAAACTGTGTAAATATGTGAAATAGAGAGTAGCATCGATTTATAATTGTCTGATGTGGGCTTTTATTTCATTTTATCTTCAACCAAAGGATTCTGTGCCCATCATTCAGCCCCTCACTCTGTCATACGCCTGATGCGTCACCGCGCTAGCTGTAAGCACTAGGCCTCAGATGCGCTGCTTATCTTAATTGCTCTTCAGCTCCCCCTCTCACCAGTTTAAAGAGAGGTCACTTGTCACGCGTTTGCACCCTCAAAAAAGAAGGAGCTTATCGATTGGCCTGAATTGAAGTGACCTCTTAAAAGAAAAGAGGCTATTGTGTGCCAGGGGTGTCAGGGCTGTGCAATCTGTGTCCATTAAAATCCGTCACAGGGCGGTATTTAACATCTCCAAGTAATGGGGTTTTATTGTGGTGAGGCAAGGTCATCAACGTCCAGATAAGACCCGTGGTGTGTTCACCTCTAGGGACCTTGAAATCACTCATCTAAGAACGTTTGAAGGGAAGGCTTGAAGGCGACGGGAGATGCGTCTGCTATCATGACTCGAAGGCTGTTTGTTGTTTGGTGTCTGTTGCCACACGCTGTGCTCACGCCTAGCTAATGGGCCTCCAATTGCACTCTTTGGTTACCACATGGGGCTCTTGATTAGCAAAGGAGCTCCATAAACCAGCTTCAACTTGCAAAGCAATTGGCTGGCAGTATGTCTTCGACCTGTTGTCACATTGCTGTTCACTTGATCCTTCTTACCACGTATTTGTGTGAACAAAGATTGTTTTGAGTTGTTAGAGGGCGTGAGGGAGCCCCGCCCACTCCTTGCTTGTTGTGTCAGGGACACGGTGAAATGAACCTCAATGGAAGAAACACATATGGTGACGTCACATTAAGTCAGGTCAAGGCTAGCAGAGGATTTTCCAGGCAGAGTGGTCTGGTGAGATAAGTAACACAATGCCTTCTTGTTCTCGGATTATTGAGGAACTATCGGTGCAGTCATTTACAAATAATGCAGCCATCAATTCCGGCATTTTCCTGCTGTTAAGCTTTTTCAATTTACTTTTAAAAGGAGGTTTCCCCGGTATTCAGTTCACAGCGGAATCCTGGATGGCCGTGCTTAACCATTGAAAACCACGCAGGGTAAATGGGTCGAACAGACCAGGGGTAACCATGGGTTTATAGTGTCATGTGACTGTCCCTCATCCTGAAGAGTTCGGCTATCCAGGGATAACCATGGACATACATACACATCTAGGTGTTCTGACATGCTTGCTTATCCCCTGTTCATTTTACCATTGGATTGTCAACACTTTGTGGTTTTAAATTCAAACCAAATATTGCAATGGGCGACGATGGTTAGTCCTAGTCATAATTTGTTGTAATTGTGCAAAGGATTGTGGGTATATAAATACACTGAGCTCTGGGTAACAACAGAATGAGTAGTTCCTTATCTTGCTCACATTTCAGAATGATTGTGCTAATAAAATGATAAGATAATCTTTTTATTGTTTTATTAATTGTGAACTGTGCTTAATTCTGTGAATTGGTGCTGGCTTTTGTGCACATAACATTTTTATTGTGTGAGTATAATGGCTCTTATATAGGTTCTTAAACCGTTCACTGTTGCCACCTGCGCGGTCTCCTGACGCTCTGGCGGACTTGTAAAGCAAGGAGGGAGGCGGGCAAGTCAGTAGGACTGAGCGGGAAAAAGAGCAAGAGAGCTGTGATGTGCTGTCAGTAACTTCAGTTCAGAGTCAATTAAACCTTTCTGGATTTATAAATTTGGCCACGTTTAATCCGTTTAACATAACTACACATCATAAAAACATTGACACCACAACATCAAACACTGCATAATCACCACAGAGTATTTCATATATCACATTTACATCTCGGTTTTTCCTTGTGACAGGCAGTCCTAGGTGGAACCGTTCGCTACGCCCTCTTTGGGCGGTGTACGGCGGTGAGGTCCCCCTACGCTGTTGCAGACCTCCGCGCCATACTCTATGTTGAAGGGTTATCCCAGAAGGCACCCGTCTCTTGTGCGAGACCTCTGACCTCCTGGCTTACCCCCCTTCTCTGTCCACCATACCATCGGATCCCGCTGCCGGGCCGAAGCCCTCATCACTGCATCTAACTGGCCTCAGGGTCCCCCTTGGAGGGCGAAATCACTGACCATATGGTCCACCCATGCCTGCCTGCCGCCCACCCTAAACTCCAACAATGGGGGGGGGACTTTTTCGATGGCAGCACGGCAGAGGATCCCTGGGAAGGCGGCTCAGCAGGCAGCAAGGTGAAGACGCCGTCCAGGAGGTTCTGGCGACGGCAAGGGCCCGGTTCATGCGCAGGAGAGCTTCTGTACTCTCTCCTGCTCCCCTGCTCTCTTTTAACGATGCTCCTTCATGCCATTGCCGAGGTCCATGTGGCTTCCTCCATTGTTTCACAGCGGGCCGAGGGCGTGTTCTGCCCCACCCCGGCGGGCTTCAAGCAGCTGCTTTCACAGCTGCCCATTTCCGCCAGCCATCCTGGCTCCTCCTGCCCGACCCATCCTGCAGCCGCTCCACCGGGGGAGGGGGCCCGCGTTCATGGGCTCAGCAGGGAGGCAGTACCAGTCTGACCGGAGGAAAACACACAGACACCTTTCTGGATTGATATAATTGGCAACGTTTAATCTGTTTAACATAACTATCCATCATAAAGACATTTTTAAACATGACACCACAACATCAATCATTGCATTATCACCACAGAGTATTTCATATCTCACATTTACATCTCAACTGGCTTTTCCTTGTGACAGGCAGTCCCAGTTGGAACCGTTCTCTCTGCCCCCTTTCGGCAGTGTACGGCAGTGAGGTCCCCCCACCGCTGTTGCAGATCTCAGCGCCATAACCTATGTTGAGGGGTGATCCCAGGAGGCACCCTTCTCTTGTCCGAGACCTTCTACCACCTGGTCCCACACCCCCTACTCTGTCCATCTTCCCATCGGACCCCGCTGCCGGGCCCAAGCCATCCCAGTGAAGGGCGGACCGTGTCCTCATCACTGCACCTAACCGACCTCAGGGTCCCCGCGGGAGGGGAAATCACTGACCATATGGTCCACCCCCGCTTGCCACAGGACCTACAACCAACCGGTCGGGGGGTACTGATTCCTGCTCGTGATATGTTCATTATTGCCAAGAAATGTCAAAAGAGCAAGTCTGTTCCTTTGTCCGACAGATGTACCCCATAGTGGTGCATATTGTCAGTTCCCCTTACGAGTCCATTGGCCACCACCCGTAGCCTTCCCCCTGCCAGCCGGGCCAACTCATTGTTTAGTTGTTTCTTCACTGAAATGTTGATTGGTCTTGCTGACCCCAGCATGCCCCATCTTGTCCATGGGATGATTTGCAATCAATCAATTTTTGCTTTCGGGTGAAAATTGCCCACCCAGCCGAAGAGGGAGATCAATTCCATCCTCAGAACTTTATGACCCATCGACAACAGGTCGTTGCCTCCAATGTGCAAAATCACCAGATCTGGATCAGGCATGTTATAGCTCCTCTTATGCTCGGCCATGATGCCGCGCACTTGCCCAATCCTCAAGCCCCCCTTTTTGATCTAATGCACTCACACCTCTGCGCACCCATACAGCCTTTGGCCTGTTCTTGCTCGTCTCTCTATGCGCTTTACGAAAGAGTGCCCGATCACCCACGCCAGCTGTCCTGGTGGCATCCTCTATGAAATAATGGAAGAAAGAGAGCATGCTAAACACTGTTTCTTATTGCCAACGCATTCGCTTTAGTCCTCTCCTTCCTCCTTACTCTGATTCCCCTAGCCCTCGTCCCCACTTCCCTCCACTTAACAGGTCAGGTGGGGCCTTATGTATACCTTGTAGGCCCTGGATTTCCATCTCCTCAACTTCATGATTTCCCCCAAAGGCAGCCTCTAGCCTGCAGCGGTGGCTCCTATGCGAAATGAGTGAAGGGCAAACCCCAGAGCACGCAGGCCGTTGGCTCAATACATCTCTGAAATATAATTCTCAACTGAAATTTAGAAGCACTGGACCCGTCCCGGTGTCTGAGTAATGGGTCATATGAGCTCCCCCGGATCGTGATAAAATCATTAAGAGCCGCCACTGAACAGATCACTCTATTCCTGTTGCTCGCCAATTTCACTACTGCCCATCTCCCCTCTTGATCGGGTTGGACCACCTCACTGAAATCTGCACCTGTCAACCCCTTGAAACCGGATATCTTAAAAGACAAGCCCCCTGTGGTGTCGGTTTTCACAGACCCCACCATTTCCCCCAGCCCGAATGCCGCGAAAAAGGCTGCCACGAAAATGGCCCTAAAGAGAGTCCCCTCGTAGTCATCTCAGGATATCCCTTCTAATGATAGAACCATGTTCTCTAGCTTCCAAGGGTTTAGCGGGCACCTGGTGTTCGCTTTTCTGCCCCCCATCCTCCTCCTCCCTGCTTAGGCCTTCTTTACAGCAAAATTGTGAGACAGACTCCCTACTCCTTGTAATCCTGCCATGAACCTGATAGCCGGCACTTTCCCTTTTACTGCCCCTGCGGACACCCTCTTGTCATACAACTGTCCCAGGAAGGCAATTAAGGAGTCCCTGTGAATTAGCTCCAATCTCCCCATCCCCTCACAAAACCCCAAGTACTCCTGAAATGCATTTTCATATGCCCTCTTTGTTTTCTTGGCCAAAGATCCCTCGATCAACAGTGATAAACCGGGGCACCAAAACTTCATAGTGTGTTGGGAAAAGGGGTCATCGTAGTATTTGCCTGCGGCAAACCATCTGTGATATTCCTGCATCTTAAGACGAGACAATGCATCAGCAGCGTTATTGCGCTCCCCTTGGACATGTTTAGATCGAAAAATTCACCCCTCCCTTCAGGCACAGCAACACCAAATGTTTCAACAGTCTAAGGACCATGGACCAAGGACAATGCCCTCTGGTTGTTAATCACCATCACCACTGACATGCTGTCCAACCAAAACACTGCATGTTTGCCCTTCAGTCCCTCCCCCCAATTGTCAGTGCCACAATAACAGGGAAAAGTAAAAAAAATGTGATGTTCCAAGTTAGCCCCCTGTTGTCCCATTCCTCTGGCCATCTCAGCCCGCACCACTTATTTCCCCAAATGGCCCCAAACCCCACACTTCCCACTGCAGCCGTGTATATCTTCTGGTTGGACCGGTCCTTCTCAGGCCATGCCTGAATTCCATTGAAGTTATAGTAAAAATGAGTGTCCAAGACTTATGGACACCCCCGTCCCATGCACCTGTATTTTACTGAAGAAAGCTTCATTCAGTATATTAATTGTGTTCATAGAGCACCACACACCATGGGTAATAATAAGCAAAGCTCAGATACCTGAGCGTTCGTAGCGCTATATAAATTCTAAATAAATAAATATATAAAGAAATATATAAGAAATAGAGGGTCATTTGATACATATTGTGCGAAAAATTCATTCAATGTTTAATTTACTGGTACTGTTGATAAAACAGTCATATCTTACATTCATAGGTACAAATTTGCGGGAAACATTATCATGAAAACAATAAATTCAAAAGTAACAATTAAAAACAATTAGCTCTACATGTTTCGAGATAACAATCTCTTCTTCGGGAGCTATGGATCAAAGGATTAACTCTTCTTCAGTTTTCTACCATGTAGTTCAATAATTAAAATTTGAAAGGAAATGTAAGAAACCTCATTCTTATTACGCCGTGCAGTTTATGTTCAAATAGTAATAGACGTTATGATACTTCACCTAATGGTGTTGACTGAAATGGGAAAATTGAGTTCTCACTGCGCAAACCAGCTATGCAGCAGCGATACAGTATTAAGGCGAGTGCCCTTTGAATGACATATTGATAAAGCATGGTCTAAATTCAGATCTCAGTTTGATTTTCTGATTCACCATTTCTGTAAAATAGAATGGTTTACCTTTAAGAGCCTCTTGTATTAACAGTAGCTGATGTCAGCATTGCTGTTCTTGCCGAGGTCCTCAAGTAGTAGGAATCCCTCTCAATGGGTCTGTCTGAATAAAGGATAGGTCTAGTTCAATGCACATGTAGCACTAAATATTCGCATATCTCAAGCGTAGAAATAGCGGTACTTACAAATCCATGAGGCATCCGGACATTAGTTAGATGCTTAATTTCTGGCTGTGCGTGATGGTGGCTTGGGCAGCGTCGTAGCGCAGTCCACCTACCTGTTGGAAATGTTAAAATCACTAAGAATGTGTGTAACCGTGTGACGTATTATTAAAAAAATAAGAAATCTGTCGGGATTTACTCAAGGCTGACAACATACGACAATAGACAGTTGTAGTTGCCGGTCCTTGTATACCCCTGTTACACGGACAGAGACCATGGTCATAAAGACTGTGATTTAGGAACAGGCCATGGGCAATTATCCAAGACAGGGCGGGGGTGGACATGTATTTACATGGACGACGCGGATTATCCATGATAACGCGGAGAACTGAAAAAAGGGGTGTCTCCCAGAGCGCGTATCTTTAAAACATGCAGAAAATAATAGCAGAGTTCAGGGCGTGCTCCCAAGCATTGCGCCTCGGTATCTAAATGTAACTGTGAGTTGCTGTGTTTACATTCCACACATTTGTGTCAGGTCATAAATGGCGTGCCCGCTATCTGCGTCATCGCTATCTGTGAATGGAATGTGAGCCGACCTGGGGACAGCTGGATTTAGAAACAGATGCTGATCATTTATAAACAAGTCCTGGGAGTGCCTTTCGCTGTTTCCCCCTTAATTGAAAAATAACGTGTCGTGACAGTAATACCTGTACTCTCATGTAGTTAGGACTCCTGGAGGTGAGTCCATCTTACATGATGTGCATGCGGCAGTGAACTATGAGGCTTAATGGGACCCTATGCCAAAAGCAGGTTCTCACCGTGCAGGTTTACCAATTCACAAGGGAAAAAAAGGTTAAATCGTGCAGAATCTCTACTTTTTTTAATGGTATGAAGCATTAATAGCGCCATTGCCTCCTTGTATGTCTTTGCCCTCACCGCCTGTCCTTTCGTGAGGTATCACCTCCTGACACAGACTCTGGGACTCATTACACGGTAGGCGGTGAACCATGGCGCTATTAGCGCCATGGTTCATGCCGATAAAATACCGGTACCGGTAAAACCCTTACCGCCTAGCGTGTAATGAGGCCCTCTATGTACTACCCTTTCCAACCCTATATAGAAGAAAGTCTACCAGGCTCTTACCCAACAATCTGTTTTCTATTTTCATCTTCAGAATAATGACCCTTCCCTCCGGAGCCTAAAACCTCCAGCACATCTTCATCAAGTGTCTGTCTCCGCTATACATCTCTGAAGCCCTTTCCAGCTCAGACAGAGAAGGTTTAGTATCCCTATTTAATTGGAACTTAATTGATCTGTGTACATGTCCCTTGACTTCGTTCCTGCGTGGTTAATGATGGGCAGTCTGACAGAGGTCTTTGTTACAGGCTCGGGGAGTGCATACACTACAGGTGCGGTACACACCGCCACACATGTTAAGGCTGGTCTGATTTCGGGTGCACTATACTAGACAGACGCATTTTCTATTCCAATCAGTTCGCAGGGCTTTATTCACAGGCTGAGTTTGTACTGCAAGGCAGGTGCGCTTCTCTGCACAGACATATACAATTGCGGGAACTACGCATAATGTTGAGCAGACTCAGTTGAGTGTATGTCATCTGAGCCCGCGGGACTCTATTAAAGGTAGAGGGAGTGTATAAAATGCAGAAACATTTCACTGCACACACATATTGAAGTACAGGAACTCTTGACTACAATATGGCAGACTCAGTTCCTTTTCAGCACTTCATGCCATTTTTCAAACACAAAGTGGATAATACTGAGCAGCCCTAAGAACACCGGAAGCCAGCACCACCCTTTATCTGAAATTCAAGCATCCCGAGCCGGGCCTCTGCTATTGGTATCGCCCTCCACAGCTGAACCAGGGTTCTGAAATTAAAATGTGGACTGAGTGATTGCATCTCACGTGAAGCCGGCAGGTCCTACCATTTTTGGTGGGGGTATCTACATTAGGATGCTCCATCAAAAACATGGTGCAGGCGTTACTTAACATAGGTACTATACCTGTGTGGGCGGGTCTCCCGGTATAGTTAATGAAGGCCCTATCACCACAGGAGTGGTCCCCTGGCGCTCTGGCGGCTCTGAGAAAGGGACGGGAGGGTGAGTTAGCGGGAATAAGCTGGAAAAGGGCAATGCCCTGCAAATGCACATGTTATGAAAGAATGTGCAGAGTGAACTAATCTGATGCTGGTTCATGGTGGTTGGTACTGTTTGCCCCCTTGATTCGAGGCCAAGTGTTGAGTTATGGTGGTAGCCTCTTATGGAGACCCCCCCCCCAAACAGTGCCCCACTGCACCAACTAATGACGTGGTGCTGAAACCTCCGTTGGGACGTCATCCCTTTCACGAGTCGTGTGTTACTGATGCAGACTCCTTGCAGTCCTCAATACAAGTTGTGGTAACACTGCGATGGTCAGATGATGTGCCTCTAAGGTTAGAAAAGGGGGTGAAGGCAAAGAAATGAAACATTCCAACCGACTCCTTTAGTTTGTTGCATACCCTCTAGAGTGATTGCCAAATTTGGGTACGGGTCTGGGTTTCTTGCTCATATGTTCTGTCAGTAGTTCTCGTGCGCCTCCTTTAGCTGATCCTCAGGATCTATGGGGTAGGAGAAACACGTCAGTCCTGGCTAAAGTGATATTTCAAGATATCTAGGCAAGAGTCCTCCTAATAAAGATGGAGGATGAAAAACCCAATTGAAGTAATCCGCTTTTCTCACCTGGGAGTGTTGGTGTCAGTCCCTCTCCTTAATTTATATCTCACAGTGTGCTAAGCTTCTTCACCGCCTCTCAGTTGGTGCATATTTTGACCGTGATTCTTAGTCTGGTGAGACCGTATCTCACTGCAATCCCACAGCGATGGGTTATACGGATGCATCTGTCATCAGAGTCGATGAGGAAGATCCAGTTCTACTGCGTCATTAGACTGTATCCAGCCAGGCTTGCAGCTGTATCTGAGCTAGGGGTTCCGATAGTCCATCCTGGATCACATCTTCTCACAATATACAATTTATTTCACTGCACCACTATCGCAACAAAGGAGGGCATTTCATAGGTGTGGTCACATAGCCATGCGGTGCATGGTTTCGGGTTTGTTTGTGCTGCTGGTGCGTAGAGTTCGGATAAGTTGGCCGGTAGTGTCAGTATTTTCCTTCATCGTTCTCGGGATTCAGCTCCCAGATCTGTCCCATTAGCTCTTAGAGCTAGTTTTTGGGGCCTCTGCATTTCATTTCATCGGGCTCTTGGGCTCACATCATAGGTCCACATCCGGGTTCAGCTATGGAAAACCGACAGTGCTTTTTTATGCTGTCATTTAACCTTCATGAAACCTGCATGAAAGGTGCCACCCTCTAATTGCTGACCCTGGGCAATGCAGAGTATCAATGCAGAGCAGGTCCACCTCTCAGCAGAGTATCTTGCAGCTCTCCTCTGAGGGCTGTTGGGGCTCACAGATTATGGGAATAGGACCCCAGTTCGGGGCATAGTAGACTGCTCAGTTGCTTTAGTAATATCTTCACTCTGAACATGCCACTGACACTGCCAGTCAGTCTTAGAGGGGTGCCAGATACTGCCATTTGTCAGTGTCTTTGAGACTTCTGTTTATAGGTTGGGTGCCGTTTGGAACCCCCAGAATCGACCCAGCACTGTCACTGGAGTATGATCAGATTCTTTGGAATGCTGCATCAGTTGTCTGACTTGGCCATATGGTTTGATGGAGTAATCTTTAATCATGCACCACTGTGTCTCCCCACATTCCCTAGTCCGGGGCTCCCTGAGCCTTTCCCTGACCAGGGAAATGCCCGGTTGGCCATGCACATCGGTCTCAGGAAGTCTTATTAGGTTTTTTGCTTATTACAATTCATCGGGCTAAATTTTGCATATGGTAAGGTTTGACCATCTCCTTCCTTATCTTCCTGAATGTTCTGTTGTTGTATCCACCACACTTTCATGGTAGAGTGTTGTGTTTTTAGTATTTGTTCAATCACCCCAACTGAGGGATTGGCCCGTGTTACCTTCATTTAGTGTTTTCCTTAATTAGAAATACACCATAGGGAAAGTCACATTCCTGGGAGGCATGATGTAACAACAGATGCCTGGACCATTTTACTCTGTTTAACAATTGGGACAATGCTACCAAGTGCATGTTCCTTCTTCTTTCTGCTGTTCGGTGTTTTTGTGTTACCAGAGTTGCCACTGCAAGAGCATCTGAGACATTGATTGTGCACCCCGAAAGCTTTGCTCAAGCCTCACTAGATTCAGACTTTGTAGCTCCGCCCCTTTCTGCTGATGCAGCACCTGCACGGTTGGTTTGATCCTGGCAATTAACTCTGACAGGCTCTCACTGAGTTGCAGGCCAGTGGCATAGTATTTTACCATCATCTCCACACCCAAGTCAGTGGCACTGATCACACTGTCCAATGTTTACATGACATTGGCCGCTGAGGGGTCTCCTGCGACATGCCTTAAATGTATAGGACTTAGTGGATGCACTTGATTAGGTGTTCCAATCCTCTAGAATGTGCTGATGGTGGTGCAGGGCATTCACCGTCAGGATGGTAACAGCACTAATTGCTGCAAGAGTGACAGCCGTGCTGGACACTGGACTAGATGGTAGTGGTGGACTAGCATGCAAGCCCGGACTGGTGTTCAAGGATTTCATAGGACAGCATCCAATTGGGCTCCTCACTGTGGTGATGACAGGGCTGCAAAACTGACTGGACTGGCATACCAAATATGGATGCACTTCCTGCTAGGCCCGTTGGTTTGCTAGGGCTCTTAGCCTGGCTGATAAGGTGTTCTAAGGGCTCTGCCAACTCTAGCACCTGGGTGAGTGTTCTCCAAAGAACCTCCCCTACTACGAAATATTCTTCTGGCTTTGTTCCCTCACTCTCTACCCAACTAATGGCCTGAAACCTATCCATGAGGATGGTGTGTGTCAAAATAGTTGTGAGTGACAAATGTGGTATATGTATAATGCCCAAATATTTGGTAGTGTGACAATTCTTGGGAGCTCGACACTTCTCCCCCGAGGTGAGACCCGCCTGTGAAGCTTGGGAGGTGAGGTTGCTACCCAATATCCCCCCAGGGGTGGTAAAAAACGGGTGGACCTCACAGGGAGAGACTCTCCTTCGGGGGATAAGGACTCTTTTTCTGTTCAGGAACCCCCTAATTATCTTGCCCATGAGACCTTAATATCTCCCCAAGGTACATTTAGCCTGTATGACAACACTACTGTTATGTATTGTAATATTCCTTCCTGTACTTACCCAGAGGTTGATCAAAATCCAGGGTCTTTGCAATCCTTGCTTGAAAGTACAGAGAAGAAGAAGAGTACTCAAGGAGGCATGTCAAATGTTCACCTGTCAAGAACTAAAACGAGGAGGTCACAAGGAGGTATGAAGAATGGTCAATGGAACTCAAAGAAAGACTTTGACAGTTGGCTGGGGAGGAACTAGCTTCATACTATAAAGAGATACAAAGCACTGGAGAAAGAGGGAAGTCGGTGTGAACGCTGGAAGCCCTGGGAAGTTCAAACTTGGGAGCAGAGAGGCAAACTGCGGAGGTCGGTCCTTGGGGAAGAGGACACTGCCTCCAGGTCGGCAGGGCACTCCAGAGAAGGCAGGAGTGTCGAGGCAACCAGCAGTTGGAAGAAGATCATTTGTGGGGGGATCTCAGTGATCGAAGTGGGTGGAAGAGGTTGGGAATTGTGCACCTCTACTTTAAAAAAATGTTTTCCCATTCATATTTAAAAAAAGAAACTGTTCCGTAATGCTTTTGTTTGAAAATAAAAGTGTAGGAATTTGTTTAAACTTGCACTTCGTCCCCTTAAACAGCATGCATATGTTTCTTGCATTCACCTTACAAGGGATTTGAATCTGGGACCTGCTGGATCAGCTCCAACCTCATATCATGGTGAGCTACCGTAGAACTGCTAGGTTGCTGTCATTTTTACAGTTGTCTGGTGAAGGCAACGCCATTCCCAAGCCCCATCATAGCTTTGCTCCCGCAGTAATCCGAATTTTACTTTTGCCTTTAAGCAAATTAACGGGAACGTACTTCAGCCTCAGCTGTACAGGCAGTTAATGGGTAGGTGGGAAGGGTGGCTTTAATCTTTACCATGCACCTTAAGAGGTGCGAATGGTGGGTGATTAGAAAGGGGGGTGCGTAAAGTGCATTCTATGGGGATCAGTGAATAAAGGTAATGGGGGTCGTTCAAAAAGCATTTTGCATTTTCTTTCAATGTGTTTCTTTCAGCCTTTACACAGTGGTGGGGGTGGACTGGAGGACATACGGGACCCAGGTATGGGGTTTGTATTGCGCATGGGAGAGGGTTAAAAGATGGGATTTGTGAGCAGTTTGGGCGGGCCAGCTTGGAACATAGTTCCACTACTTATTTTCGTACACTTCAACCACTGCGTGACTTTGTGACCAGTCCTGCAATTGTGCCTGAACCGAAGAACCAAACACCCTGCCGAGCCAGCGTAGAACTGAGAAGAAGCAACGCCTACTCAGAGCTGTGGAGTCAAGACCTCAGGAAAAACCAGCAACATGGCTGCTCTAAGGATAAGGTAACGGGGGCAACTGTAAACTCGGTGGCTGCTTGGGGAAGATTAACAGCTGCATCAGGAGTAACCTCCCTCATCACAGTAGCCATATTAAAGCTCCTGACCCTGAAGAGTGCCTCAGGAGTAATCTCCCTCATCACAGTAGCCACACCAAAGCTACTGACCATAAAGAGTGCCTCAGAAGTAATCTCCCTTGTCACAGTAGCCACATCAAATCTACCGATTTTGAAGAGTGCAGAAGGAGTAATCTCCCTCCTCTCAGTGCTTCAAGTAAAACAGAAACCCTTCTAAAGGAATCTCTAATCTGGCAAAGAGTCTTGGGAGCAATCTCCCTTGTCTCACTGGTTACCCACGAGCAAGTTCATTTAGAAAGAACTATTGATTATGATATTAATGTGAAATATATTGTGGCTGATCTCCCTGGTTTCGGAAGGAAGGAAAACCCATTTCTAGGGAAATTAAAGAGACTTGTAGAGCGAAGAAGAAGTCTCCTCACTTGATAATAAACAGTCCAAGGAAGAATACTAGTGGACATTATACAAGGGTCAATAAAGGAATTCAAGAGAGATTTACAAGACTTCTTAATGAAAATCACAGGATCTTGATATAGTGAAACAACACCAGGAGAATCCAGGAGAGTCCTTCTTCTGGATTGGTAAATCAGACTCTGAAGACACCGACAAATACATTGAACCTGTGAGGAAGCAACCTATGGTTTGTTATGTTATAGTGGTAGGGTTAGAGTAGAGGACAATTTTGGACAGAGGACTGTTCTATTGATTGGACGTATATATTGACAATGAGCTCCCCACTTATATTAATTTCAGCTAGGGGGTTGCCCTTTAGAGTAGAGAGAGCGAAGTTTGGGCACATTATTTAAATAAAAGTCTATTGCCAAAATATCACATTTATGTGCGACTCCTCTCTCCAGCATGCCACAGTAGATACAAACCAAATATAAATCCTGCACTATAAATAATAGCTCGCACAAAGGCAACAACATTTATCACTACTCAAATAACTGTCCAAAACCAAGAAAGGACAAGTGTCGGGATTGGTAAACAGGGGAGGCAAGCAGCATAGACTGCATGGCAATGGAGGTCCATGTAAGTAGGCATAGGTAAGCAACTCCACTCAGCAATCTCTGCAGTGCCTCCAATAAATGTAGCTGGGAGCCTTGGTATTACTGAGCACACATGAGTGGCAGTGACAGGTACAGGCTAACAAGTTAAACAACATCGACTCCACTCTGGTAACTGTGTGGCAGGCATTCTCTTTTACCACTCTTGACACACCTTTTACCTTTCTGTCTGATGTCCCGCTGGGCCTTTGGTCGAAGATCACCCAGGAGTTGCGCAGAGGGTAGGTGTAATGTAAGAGCAGGAAGGCACGGATCAGGTTGCTAGGATAAAAGAGGTAGAACCCTAAATTTACAAAGGTAATAGAAAAAATGGTAATGTATACAAACTATGTAAAGTAACACAGGAATACAAAAAACCCAATATCTACTCCTGCCAATAACCACTCTGACAACTTTGGTTTCTGGTGTACTGATCCTTTGTATTGTGGAAGTTCTTGGTGGCCATCAGCTTTGCCCGCGGTGTAGTGAAACCCTGTTCAAAGTGCACCAGAACCATCATTTTCTCTTTCTATACAAGACTGCACATTCATACATGTATAAACAGGGGACAACAAACCACACGAAGCAGTTCTGCCAAGTACTTTAGTCAGTCATGAGAGGCACAATAACCCCCAAATACAACAGAGGGTTTGTAGTGGAGGGGTGGGTTATTCCCCATTCTTTAAGCAAGAGGTCTTGTTCATCGGGAAATCCTTATGCCATGCCCAAGAAACTGAAAAGGTCCAGAAGTGTGACAAAAACCACTGCTTTATTAAGAGCTCTCAAAGGTGTGGATTGTACTGGACACCTCAAGATTTCCAAAGCGCTCTCAACTCGTTACAGGTTTGTCGACAGTTATTAATGGGTGCTGACATCAGAAGTGACAAAATATTCCACAAGACCTAAGGTAGACTGGGATTGGTTAGTAAGGTAAGCTACATATAGAAGCTATGAGGGGTTAGTGCTTTCATTGGCTACACACTATCTGGTGGCTCCATCTGTGATCACCTCCTAAATGTTGCAAATAAAGGCACTTCAGGTTAGTACATTATAACTGGATGCTGCAACAAAGTGTGAACTAGCGTGGTAGGTGGGCAGGGATTGGTCAGTGAGGGTCTTCTGAGCCTTGGCACTTTAGAAGGTTAACATCCCATGAGCAACAATTCAAGGTGATGAGAACAGCCACGAAGGTGCTGTCTGTACCAATAAGGTTACCATCTCCAATCCTCTAGGTTGAGAGACAGAACATTTTGCTGTCAACCTAGTATTACTTTTGTATCATCCGTCCAAAGGGGGATGGGAACAACAGTCTCTGTCTGACTCAAATTAATAGGCTTTGTCCTCAAGTCTCAGATCACGAGAGTAGAGACCACTGACTTGATTTTCCTGCTCAACATTTATGAGGATTTTTAGCTAATGTGGCGTGCCTCTGTCCTTCCAGCGATATCAGGTAATATTTTCGCCAGCAAAAATATCGCCGTACATATGGTCTTCGGGAACGGCCATAGGCGATATTTTTGCTGGCGAAAATATTATGATGCGGTGGTTGCGGGGATGTCCCCTGCACATAAATAAATGATGCAGGGGTTGCGGGGGTGTCCCCCGCAGGGTCCATGTGTTATTATCGCCGCAATAATATGGCAATATTTTTGCATCGCAATATTTTTGCGGCGAAAATATCACATGGAACCCTTCCAGCAAGATGTGTGTCTCTCCTAATCTAAAGAGACTGTTTCTCATGCCTGTCCTTGTCTGTACTTTCAGGTGCCAATGTGAAACTCTCCCTCCCTTGTTAGCCATTGCAAAACTATGTACACTGGCTATACGAACATTATGGTCTGCACTTTGCTGCTAAATTAACAGGTCAAGCCTCTCCATGGTCTTTCCATTCACTCCAGTGTGGCTGCATCTTCCATTTTGATTTCTATGGCTACTTATATTAACTGCATTCAGCATTATACAAGCTTCATGTTTATTCACATGCGTGTTTTGATTCAGCATAGCAAAAGAGTCCTCATAGCATGTCCTCTAACTAAGTGGGTCAGAAGCATGTTCTTCCTGTCTAAAAGCAGTTTAACCTATGTGTCTGCGTAGCTTCGTGTAGGGATGCAGATGTGCTTCATGTCTAACTCATCTACGGCTTGGTCATTAGTAATAACATCATAGGCTCTCTTCACAGTCTCAGTTAGTCCACTTGCTCCATTGGTTGCATGTTTATTTCCTCTACAACGTCATCAGGGTAGGGTCTATATGGCTGTCTGAATGAATATAATTTCTCGCATCTGTGGGACAGTGGCGATGGGGAGGAGAGGGCCAGGAACGATGGACACCTTTCATTTCTGTGACATCGAGATGAGGGAGGGACCGGCGCAATGAGGGCCGCATTCGTATCTCTCTCTCTAAACACCCCTCTGGTCGAGATATCGACCACTCCTCCATGAAGGTCATCCCTACTGACGTATATCTTCGGAGTATAGACTTTTGCCACTCCCCCCTCAGGCCATCATGTTTTGTTTGTATGTTTGTTGTATTTATTTCTATAGTGCACCTTAAGTCGCGGGTATCTGGGTGCATGGGAGAAAATTACACATCTTACAGATACTTCACATGTTCGTCCATACTCCAAGTCCTGTAGCAGCAGTCTCCGTCTAGTTTCCACCATACCCAACATCCCACGTAGTTGCAGGGATCTGGGGGTTAAACGAATTTTGTGTCTGGAGGAAAGAGGGAACACTGTTTCAAGTGTGACTACAGCACTTCAAAATTCTGTGTTTGTCCATCTATTTCCATCTCCACATCTACTAATATTTTCATCCCTATCATTTTCTTGCACTGGGCTATAGCTGTTCTGATAACACAGGCTGTGAATAGTACTAGAACTAGGGCAGTTATTAGTACTTTCAGTCCATTGGCCATCCAGGACGGGATCCAGGAAAACATGTAAACCAGCCAATCATCATCTTACCCTGCTGAGTTCGTTATTTCTTCCATGTTGGCATGCCGGTCTGACAGCCGCATTATGGCCTCTGAAAGGGTACCATTATCTTAATCGTGGACAGGTACATAGGCACAGCAGGACGGCCGGATATTTGTGCAGGCTCTGCCCTCCATAGCTGTGAGGAGATCTAGGACATATCTGTTTTGAAGGGTCATGAGTCCCAAGACTCTGAGTTGTTCCTTTATGGCATTGAACCCCTTGACAGTTGAATTGATTGTCTGCAACAGCTCCCATCTGGTGGACTGGAGCCACTTGGCGTTCACATTGGCTTGGACCGCAGGAACAATTGAAGCGAAGAACATCTCAGTCCTGCAGAACAGTCTATGCTCCAGTGGTATTTCATCAAGGGCTTCTTCCATCTTCCTCGAAATGTAATTTCCTCTCTTCACTATGGTCAACTCCACTGATCTTCTTTTTCTCTGGTTTGTATCCGTCCTGGGGAATCCATCTATGTTTATGTCTTTCTGAGGCACTACCAATGCCGGTGTATTCAGCTGTACCCGAGAACATAATCGCTCCCCAGTTGGATGGTAGTTGTATGTGTGCTTTGGTTCCATATGCCCATTATTACTGCAGTGCCGACCTTCATACCAGGTATCTTCGATGTTCGTTTGCATCCTCTGTTCACCCCGTGAAGCATTCTCAGTTAGTATTATCAGTAGAGGGCCTGCTTCGTTTTCGACCCATGTGAGCAGTCTGGCACTTGCCACCCATTCCTTAAGGCATTCAGCATTCTTTTTCTGCACCACTTCTACTGGAACTGTCAGGAGAGCTTGTGCTTGTGCTTTGTATCCCATCATCCCTTCTTTCCATTCTTCTCCTGTGAATGCTTGTCCTTACACCAACAGCTGAGGTCTTTCCCAGCACCCTGGCATTCCCCTTATTTCTCTTTTTCCTGTTTTCGGGCACTGCAACTCCTTTTGTGTTACTACTCTATATTCCCCTCTGTTTGCACTATCCAGTATATATTGTATCATTTTGTCCCAGCTCCAGTAATCTTCTATCATTGCTTGAGTCTTTATATAGCTGTCTTCATAGGGAAACGTCTTTTGTGGCATCCACCGCAGTGTGGCCCATTTCCATTGAAACTGGCCCCTTGTCGTGCACAGCACCAAATGCATAAGGCATTGTGCTCTGTCTGCTGGAATTTCTGTTGCGACTAATGTCTTGGAGCCACTCATGGCATAGTGGATGAGAGAGCACACATGCAGCTCTCAATTGAGTTTTTTCTCCTCACCTTGGCATGTGCTAGTGCCACATGCTCTTAGTGATGTTGGCCGAATTGGTCATAAAAGCATTCACATGTTCAAAATTGGTGTTAACGCACTGCTTAAGCCTTTTTACTTCTTGGGCAGCACTGGTGACCAGCTCAGGTATAGCTTCAGTTACTAATGGAACAGGTGTTGTGTTGGCATATGCTTGAGTGGGTGTATAATATAATGCAGCTCTCTGTAGTCAAAGAGGGTAAAGAGGTAGAGACAGCAGAGTACAAAAAATGTCAGTACAATAACTCTCACAGCAGTGTCCATGTTTTGCAAGTATGTACGCCCTTGGTGTTGTCCATGAGCTTGAATTCGATTGTTACCAAAATTCACAATCTTTGATATCATCATTGTTATAAGTGGTCAACCTCTCCTTTTTTCTTTAAACATTCTTTTATGTTTCTATAGCGCTGTAGCCCGCAGGCATCAGAGCACATTACACAAAGACAGGACGACGATGTGACAGGACTAAATAAACTAGTGGATCCAGGTGTCAGTGCATAAAGAGAGTTGAGTCAGGGATCAAGAACAATTATTTGAAGAGAAGGGTTCTAAGTTTCTTTCAGAAGCTTGAGTAGTTTGGTTCTGTTCTCAAGTTAACGTGCAGCTTATTCCACCTAGTGATTGCTTTGGAGGAGAAAGTCCTATTCATTCCGTTGGCTCTTTTTGATAAGGTGACGAGTAGGAGTCCTTTGTCCCTAGATCTAAGGTCGCGACTTGGCTCGTACCAAATGAATTGCTTCTTTAGGTATGCGGGAACAGGCAACAATGGATTAATGTCAGTGATTTAAAGGTGATACGGTTCTCTACAGCCAGCCAGTGGCGATCTCTCCTCTCGCCTGTTATATGCTCTCTCTTGAATGTACCTGTGATGATTCTTATGGCATTATTTTTGATTACCTGGCACTGTTTGATGCATTTGCCGCTGGCACCTAGCATCAATGAGTTCCCTTAATCAAGCCGTGAGAGGATGGTGGCTCTGGCAATGGTTGTACTGTTTTGTTGACTCAGCAAAGGCATGATACGTCTCAGGAGTGTTTGGTGGTATTGGCAGTTGCGTTTAAGATAAGCCACTTGGGCTTCCGCTCTCAGGGAAGCTTGCAGATAAACGCCAAGAGTCTTGACTTGTTCTGACACTTTGATCACTGAATCTTTGATCGTAAAGGAGGAATAGGCGTGTCAAGTTTATTTCTGGCACAAGACGAGACAAATATCATTAGCTCAGTCTTGGTGCCATTAAGGCACATCCAATTTGTTTCATCCATATTTCAATGGAGTTGTATATGGCTGATATCTTGTTGCTGTCCCTGGTGTGGTTTCCACATAACTCAATTAGTTCTGTATCCTCTGCAAAGTTTGTAAACTCCCATTTTTGTCAATAGGGTACATAAGCAGCGTAGTTACAAGTTGAAGAGCAACGGGGAAAAGCTGGCGCCTTGTGGCAAGCCACAGTCTTCGGGCCTAGATGCAGAAGCGGGTTCACCCCAGATGATCTTAGAGCATTTGTCTTCGAGAAAAGAGACCACCCAGTCAATGGCATCCTGAGAGCAGTTTCCCGATGAGTCCAGGGCCTCTCGCAGCTTCCGATGATCTAGTAAATCGAAAGCTGCCGAGAGGTCCAAGAGGATCAGCAGACCCGCCTTACCTTCATCCAGGATTCTTAGCTTCTGGGACTGAAGGTCCAACAAAGCGCATTCTGTTCCGTGGGTTCTTCTGAAACCCGATTGTTGTGGGTGGAGGAGGTCGTTATTGTCAACATAGTCCTGAAGTTGGCATGTGGCAAATTTGTCCAGTATTTTTAAGAGGAAATTACAATTTGTAATTGGCTGGAGATTTGAGGAATCCTGTTGGTTGAGTCCTGGTCTTTTAAGCAGGGGTGTGACCGTGACAGTAGTAACTGCCACTGGAACTGTGCGGTCCCTAAATGAGGTATTAACCATTCTGCAGAGATATGGTGAGAATGTTTCCACGTTGTCCAATACTAGTTTACAGGGTAGTACATTTTCTGGGCAGGAGGTCCAATAAATGTTAGAGAGCACTTTCTTCATGTCCTCAACATAAATTGGGGTAAACTGGAATTTCGATCCCCGTAGTTGTAGCGTTTTTTCCGATGTTAGAGAAGGACATGATAAATCATCGACTTTGTATCTTGTTATTGTTTCTCAGGCTTTTATGATTTTATTTTGGAAGGCTGTCTGGACCATTTCAGAGTCTTCTGTAGAGGGTTGAAATGGGGGGGGAAAGGGTTGTTGGCTTTTCAATACATTTCAAGATTAGAAATAATTTCCCTGCGGAGTTAGCAGCGGCAGCGATATGATCATTGTAGTGATTTATTTTTAGTTCTGTTAGTTTAGTTCTGTATATGTTATCCATGTTCTTCCAATTCTCTTTTTTAATCTCAGTGGAATCTTTGAACCACCTTCTTTCTATTTTTTTTTGTTCAGGTTTGATGGTTTCTGGGTTGAACCAGCTTTGTTGGTTAGGATTGGGTCTAACTTGTTTGTTTTTCGTAGTGGCATGGTGACTAAGAAGATCCTGAAAGTGGCTATTGTAAGTCGACACTATTTTATCATATGAATCATCATCATATGTGATGTTCATGATGTGGTTAATTCCTTGTCATAAAACGGAGGGCGTGATATTTTTTAGGTTTTTACCTTGGACAATCTTAAGTGTGTTTTATGTTTCTCAACTTTGTGTTTTGGTGTGAGTCTGGCTTCTAATTTGTGGTGGTCTGTCCATATGCAAGGGAAAGCTCCCAGCACTGACATGTCCACTTTGTTGCTTATGATCCAATCTAGCTGGTTTCCTGACTTGGAGATAGAGTCTTTATTTATCACTGAATAGACAGAGTTTTGTAAGTCAGTCACCTGATTAATGCCCTCCTTGTACGTGGCATTCCCTCTCCACTTGTTAAGGTCCCCAAGAAGTACTGTCCCTGTATTAGGGCCTTTTAGGTTGTTCAATAACAGGGTTAATTCATTGTTGAAGTCTGAGATCAACGAGAGTGGCCTGTAGATAACAATAATATTGATGCAATTGTTATGTGTGGGGGTCAATTTAAGTAGTAGAATTTTGCATCCTGTGCAATGGATGGGTGATGGAAATAGCTTGAAGTTTTTTCTGGCAATTATGGCCACTCCACCCCCTTTTCCTGTTTCTCAGTTTTTGAAATAGATGTTATACTCTAGGGGGGCATTGATATCAATGGTAGGCCCCATGGGTTCTTGTAACCAGGTTTCTGTTAGACAGGGGATATCTAGATCCTCCTCAATGATATAGTAATGAATTTCTTGCACATGCTTGTTAAGAGACCTTGTATTTAAGAGGGCAATTTTTATTTCAGAATGATTAGCGGAGTTGTCTGGAGATATTTGCCTTGTTGTGTCCTCTCTTAGGTTGTCTGGGCTTGCCGCGTTCGCAGAGGACGCGATTGCATCAATGCCTGGCACTCTAACAGCTTCATGTTGTCAAGGGATTGACAGTTCGGCATTACCTGTTGTGACGGAGGTAGGTGGCAGTTGAGATTCTGTTGCGGGGATGGAGGTGCTGTCAGGTGAGAGAGGACCACAAATGTCAGTTCTTCAGTCTATATAATGCTGCACCAGCCGCTCTTTATGCATGTGATTTGCTTGAGCCAGCAGGTGCCAGGTTTTAAAGTTCCCCATACCCCGAAGTAGAGTTTCCAAGAAGACGCATGGGTCGGAGCAGAGTTTTCTGCTGAGCGCCAATGGACGCTGTAGACCAGCATAGACAGGCTTGTCGCAGAAGTGCCGGTGCTGAAGCGCCTGACATTTTCTTTAATGCGACACCGGTGTTGCTGTGAACATATTGCGCTAATATGGCAACTAAGAGTCTTTAAAAAATGAACTGAGCCTTAGGGTTGCTAAGCAAGGTGATATTAGGCACGTTACTCTTTTTGAGTATCAGATAGCTGTTTGAAACATAGACCAGGAAAGCATAAACAAAGAGTTTTTCTGGCTCCATTTGATACTTGTACCTGTACATTCAAAAAGTGTTTTTCTGTTATATCTTGTGGGCACAAAATTGCTTGTCGATACTCAGTTCATGCAGGTCCGCTGGTAGCTAAAGTGTAAAAGAGTTCAGTGTGTGTAAACTAGTTTTCGTATGCTCCTGTCTAGCACTAGTCTTGGAATGTGTCTGGATCTGTTGCTCTTCTTTTTCTTGCGCTGCACCGTCTGTGTCTTTGGCAATCGGGGCCTCACCTCTGCAGGGCTTTACGTCTTGCAGACAATTCCAGGCTTTCTTCCCTACCAACTTCAGAGCTTTCTCAGTGGCTTCCTCTACAGTAAAGGGACCATCAAATACAGGCATGTGCCAGTTTCTATTAAAGTTTCGTACTAGGACCATATCCCGCAGGTAAAGGGGTGGGGTTTTGATCAGTTCTTGTGCTACCCATCATCAAAGCTAGATATTCATAGATTTAATTACCCAAAACAGAGGCAACATTCTAGGCATCCGCCAGTGGTCTAGTGGGAGGAGCAAGTGGGAGTTGCATGCATTGTCCTGTCACTAGCTCGCAAGGAGTTAAATGGTGGTTAGATACAGGCTGATTGCACAATGCGAACAAAGCTATGGGCAGGCAATGAAGCCATCTCTTTTTCAGAGGAATTTTCATCTTTGCAATCTTTTCTTTAAGCAAGCCACTGAGGTGTTCACAAATCCTATTCACTTGTGGGTGATACGTGCAGGAAAATGTATGCTTGATTCCTAGTAGGGCCTTGATATGCTCAAACACATCGTTTACGAAGTGTGGTCCATTATCGACTGGAGGATCTTGTACACACCCCATTTTGGGAATACCTCTCTAACAAGGAATTCTGCAGCACTGCTGGCATCAGGGTGTTCGCATGGACCGGCTTCGATCCATCGAGAAAATGGGCATACGACCACTAACATGTACCTATAGAAGTTTCAATTTAGAATCATGTCCACGTAATCTATATGTAAATGTTGGAAGGGCGCATTAGGGCGGGGTATTGCTCCTCTCACTACTTGCAATGTGCGTCCTGCTGTGAATTCTTAGCAAACAATACAATTATTCATGAAGGTGACAACATGCTCTGCCAAGTTGGGACATAACCACTGTATGCCTTGCAAGATCCTCTTTACTTATATGGGTCGGGTAATGGAGCTGGGCTAGGGCTGTCTGGAGCAATGCGAGGGGCATTACCAGCTTTCCGGTGCTCTCTTGTCACCACATCGCATCCCTGGGGGATATTGAACATCACGTCCTTATCCACAATTCCTTGTCTTCTAAAGGTGCTCGCCCCCTGTAGCTCCATTATTTGGGTAATGGGCAATTAATTAAACCCTTCTTGCATTACCATGCCGTGCACTTGTGTGTGTCTATTTGGAGCAGTATCAAATTTATTTATCTTTGAAAAGTACGCTGGTCTTTTTGTTTCTGTGCCTGCAGCTTCGTTGCTGTGGGAAACCATTTCCTCCTCCCCCCTTGTGTGGGATTCGCATTTCACTATCGCAATGGTTGATGGGAGTTGAAATGAATCTATGAGCGTGTCCAATAGGGGTGCATGCTGCATTGCCATGCTGTCAGCACATCGGAAGCCCTGCCTTTTCCATCATGAGAGTCCTGCACTTACTGTTGTTGTCACGCATGCAGAGTCAGAGTACACTGTTATCTCTTCATCCTCATGTGTTTCTAATGCTATTATGAGGGCTACCAATTTTTCGGCTTGTGCTGAAAAGGGTAACCTTGCTCTTGCCACTACTTCAAATGTCCCGTTTTGTCTCATTATTACCACTGCCATCCCAGTATGTCGTTCCCCTGATGTCTGGTCAATAGTTCAGGGCCCATCAATAAAGAGTACTGCCCCTACCCCAAGGGCATTTTCCCAGACCCTTTGTATGTTGTTATACTATTCTGTCTAGTTAGTGCAGTCATGTACATAGTCTCCCTCTTCCAATGGCTCGGCTATGAAAGTTGCTGGGTTTGCAATTCTGCACCTCACTACTTTTACTGCTGAATTTGAGATAATCACCCCGTATCCAGATGCTCTGTGTGTGGTCAGTGTGCTTTGGGGTTTCTCAAGAATGGCAAAGGGGGCATGCTCCACGTAAAGAGTGGTACTGCAGCCCATTGTGATACTTGCTGCTCTCTCAATTGCAAAGGCAGCAGCAGCCAATGGTTGTTCGCAATGATAATGGTCTCTCATCACTGGATCCAGATGCCCACTGTAGTATGCTATCGGTTTGTGTCCCAAGGTAGTTTTTTGTGTGAGCAGCGCTGTCATCACTACTCCATTTGAGTGTGAAAACAAGTAACATTCTGCACTATAATCAGGGATTGCCAAAACTGGGCTGTGCTTATTTCCCTTTTCAATTCATCAAATGTTTCTGTCATTTCACCTGTCCAGGTTCTTTTTTGCCATCACCCCTCTGAGCTCCCTTAAGTATGTTTAAAAGGGGTCTGGTGTATGTGCTGTAGTCAAACACCCAGGCTTTGCAATAATTGCAGATACCCAACAATTTCTGCATCTCCCTCACAGTCTTTGGCTGCAGTGTTTTCATAATCTCCACTGCTCTTTCCTTCCTGCGAGATTAACTGTCCAATGTATAGAGCCTCTTCCTGGCAGCATTGCAATTTTGCTTTGTCCACCTTGTATACCTTCTGTGCCAAAACTGTCAACAACTGTATTGTGTCTTTTCAACACTGCTCTTCAGTCTTGCTACAGATCAGAATGTCTTCCACATATTGGATCACTGTGCTATCTAAATGTACATTTGTGAGGTCCATTTGAAGGACCCTATTGAACATGGAAGGGGATTCACAGTACCCCCCGTGGCAGCCACATAGGTTTCCACTTCTGGTTTCTATATTGAAACAAGGTCAAATCTTGTGATTCTTCATGAAGGGGAATCAAGAAGAATGCATTCTTCAAGTCAATGGCCCTCATTACAAGTCAGGCGGTGGACCATGGTGCTATTAGCACCATGGTCCATGCCGGATTCCGCCATGGTGGATGGCGGAATTAACGCCCCATTCCAAGGTGAGTGGGGAGGTAATTCCCCATTCACCATTTGCCCTTCCCCATTCCGATTTCTGCCCCATAGGGCATAATGGGGATGAGGAAGGCGCTAATCACGGCACTGTAAATTACGGTGCCGTAATTAGCACCAAGGTCGCTTAGCGCCTTGGACTTTAACGCCTGCAAAAAGCAGGCGTTAAAGTGTGAATCAGGCGTTAAGGGTTTAACGGCGCAGGCGCTCTTTACGGCGCCGTCAACCCCTTAATGCCTGACTTGTAATGAGGGCCAATTACTGTGAAGCGTGTGGCTTGTGATGGGATATTGCATAATATTGTCGCTGGATTGGGAACTAAGGGAAACTCTGCTTCAACAATATTGTACAGAGTGAGCAAATCCTGAATAAAATGCCACAATCCCCCGTCGCATTTTTCACTGGGTACAAAGCGTGTTACACTGAGATTCTGATGGTACTAGGACTCCCTGCTGTACTAGCGCAGGGATTGTTTAAAAAATGCCTTTGGCTGCCTCTTTAGACATAGGGTATTTTTTTGCTCTCACTAACATTGCCCCAGGCTTTAGTTTGATTTTAACTGCTCCTACCCCATAAACAGGCCAACGTCATATGGACATTTGGTCCATAATATGTTTGGCACCAGTGCTAGGTCTTCCTCATGAAATGATGGTGGTGTCTTTTTCATCAGGGCCATCCTCTGTGGGACTTCCCTGTATGTAACTCTCATCCAGTAAGTACTGCTCGTGAAAAACGTCTCAATATCTGAATAGTAGTCCCAGAACATTTCTTCATCTGTCAAGTCAGTCAGTCTGTGTCCTTCTCCTATGGCAGGGGTGCACAACTGATTTTGACAGAGGGCTGAAAGTACCTTACATGAGGACTATAGTGGGCCGAAAAGTAAATGTGGGCGGGGCGGTAGGCGGGGAGGTAGGCGGGGCACGGCAGGAGGCTTTTTAAACCCCCAATTTGTATTAAACACATGGAAAAAGAATATGTTTTTGAGGGGTAACAATTTTTATTTGCATTTCAAACTTACATTTTGTACTACACACTTTCCATTGTTATAATTTATTTCTATTTAGTTATTGCATCTGGTCTGTTTAATTAACTTATATATATTTTATTGACCCTAGATTGGACATTCCGTTATTTTGGACTGCTATAGTTTGCTGTTTGGGTTGCCCAAGAGGAGTATGGCCTTCGTTGAGTCAGGTTTCCTCAAAAAGCAAAGGATGTACATCTCATAACTGTGCCTGTTTTAGCTTTATTATTGGGTTCACTTCTGGAGTGCAACACTATGCCCCATGGCCCCCATCGCCAACCAAACACTATGCCCCATGGCCCCCTCACCTCTCAACCAAACACTATGCCCGATGGCCCCCACCCCTCAAACAAACACTATGCCCCATGGCACCCCCACCCCTCAACCAAACACTATGCCCCATGGCCCCCACCCCTCAACCAAACACTATGCCCCATGGCACCTTCAACCCCAACCAAACACTATGCCCATGGCACCCTCAACACCCAACCAAACACTATGCCCCATGGCCCCACCCCCAACCAAACACTATGCCCCATGGCCCCCTCACCCCTCAACCAAACACTATGCCCCATGGCCCCCACCCCTCAACCAAACACTATGCCCCATGGCACCCCCACCCCTCAACCAAACACTATGCCCCATGGCCCCCACCCCTCAACCAAACACTATGCGCCATGGCCCCCACCCCTCAACCGAACACTATGCCCCATGGCACCCTCAACACCCAATCAAACACTATGCCCCATGGCCCCCACCCCGAACCAAACACTATGCCCTATGGCCCCCTCACCCCTCAACCAAACACTATGCCAATGGCCCCCACCCCTCAACCAAACACTATGCCCCATGGCACCCCCACCCCTCAACCAAACACTATGCCCCATGCCCCTCACCCCTCAACCAAACACTATGCCCCATGGCCCCCTCACCCCTCAACCAAACACTATGCCAATGGCCCCCACCCCTCAACCAAACACTATGCCCCAGGGCACCCCCACCCCTCTACCAAATACTATGCCCCATGCCCCTCACCCCTCAACCAAACACTATGCCCCATGGCACCCTCAACCCCAACCAAACTTTATGCCCCAAGGCACCCTCAACACCCAACCAAACACTATGCCCAATGGCCCCCACCACCAACCAAACACTATGCCCCATGGCCCCTCAACCCTCAACCAAACACTATGCCCCATGGCCCCCACCCCTCAACCAAACACTATGCCCCATGGCACCCCACCCCTCAATCAAACACTATGCCCCATGGCCCCACCCCTCAACCAAACACTATGCCCCAATGCATCCTCAAACCCAACCAAACACTATGCCCCATGGCACCCTCAACACCCAACCACACACTATGCCCCATGGCCCCACCCCCAACCAAACACTATGCCCCATGGCCCCCTCACCCCTCAACCAAACACTATGCCCCATGGCCCCCACCCCTCAACCAAACACTATGCCCCATGGCACCCCCACCCCTCAACCAAACACTATGCCCATTGGCCCCCACCCCTCAACCAAACACTATGCCCCATGGCACCCTCAACCCCAACCAGACACTATGCCCCATGGCACCCTCAACACCCAACCAAACACTATGCTCCATGGCCCCCACCCCCAACCAAACACTATGCCCCATGGCCCCCTCACCCCTCAACCAAACACTATGCCCCATGGCCCCCACCCCTCAACCAAACACTATACCCCATGGCCCCCTCAACATCGAACCAAACACTATGCTCCATGGCCCCCACCCCCAACACCCAACCAAACACTGTGCCCCATGGCCCCAACCCCCAACCAAACACTATGCCCCATGGCCCCCTCACCCCTCAACCAAACACTATGCCCTATGGCCCCCATCCCTCAACCAAACACTATGCCCCATGGCCCTATGCCCCCCAACTCAGCACACACACAAACCTGCACCCATACAGACCCGAACCCCCACCCCCCAACTCAGCACACACACTCTCAAGCATGCACCGATACCGACCCGAACCCCCAACTCAGCACACACACTCTCAAGCATGCACCGATACAGACCCGAACCCCCACCTCAGCACACACACAAACATGCACCCATACAGCCCCGAACCCCCACCCCCCCACTCAGCACACACACTCTCAAGCATGCACCGATACAGACTCGAACCCCCCACCCTCCAAATCAGCACACTCTCAAACAAGCACCCATACAGACCCGAACCCCCCACCCCCCAACTCAGCACACACACAAACATGCACCCATACAGACCCGAACCCCCAACCCCCAAATCAGCACACTCTCAAACAAGCACCCATACAGACCCGAACCCCCCACCCCCAACTCAGCACACACACAAACATGCACCCATACAGACCCGAACCCCCAAATCAGCACACTTTCAAACAAGCACCCATACAGACCTGACCCCCACCCCCCAAATCAGCATACTCTCAAACAAGCACCCACACAGACCCAAACCCCCCCACCCCCAACTCAGCACACTCTCAAACATGCACCCATACAGACCAGAACCCCCACCCCACAAATCAGCATACAAACTAGCAAGCATGCACATATACAGACCCTGCATCTCAACATACACCGCACTTACACTCCAAAACAAACATTCATGCAAACCCAACACCCCCCCACCCCCGCATCTCAACATACACACAAAAATCATTCAAATCCAATCATTCATACACATCCGACACCCCCCCACACACCCCATCCCCGCATCTCAACATACACACAAAAAACATTCAAATCCAAACATTCATACACATCTGACACCGCCCCCACCCCCGCATCTCAACATACATACAAAAAACATTAAAATCCAAACATTCATACACATCCAACACCCCCACCCCCACATCTCAACATACACACAAAAAACATTAAAATCCAAACATTCATACACATCCGACACCCCCCCGCCCCCGCATCTCAACATACACACAAAAAACATTCAAATCCAAACATTCATACACATCCGACACCCCCCCACCCCTGCATCTCAACATACACACAAAAAACATTCAAATCCAAACATTCATACACATACGACACCCCCCCACCCTGCATCTCAACATACACACAACAAACATTAAAATCCAAACATTCATACACATCCGACACCCCCCCGCCCCCGCATCTCAACATACACACACAAACATACAGCAAAACAGACCCGACACACAAACACAAACAGACCACTTACCGGAGACGTGCTGGAAGGCAGGTAAGCTGGAAGTCGCTGGAATCATACTACGGCTGGCGTGGTCCAAGGCTGAAATGCCTTCCGGCATCAAGCCTTATGGACCACGCCAGCCGTAGTGCTGGCCCTCCATTGGTGCAGCACACACGCACTACGTGGCTCGTAGGAGCGACGTGGTGCTGTGTGCTGAGCCAATGATGGCCAGTGTTTTGTCCGGCCTGGAAGACAACAAAGACTTTCCTAATGGAGGGCGGCCGATGCTGCTTGCAGGCCGCCCTCCATTAGGAAAGTCTTTGTGCCTCGCGGGCTGGACAAAAGAGCATGGCGGGCCGCAACTGGCCCGCGGGCCCTATGTTGTGCACCCATGTCCTATGGCTATTACTGCTCTACAAGCTTCCCCTGCATCGTCAGTCCCATGAATTACTATTCTCTCTTGCCTTACGAAAACTGTATCCATTTCTAGTGGGAACACCTGGCTTTCCCCCTCATCCAGGGGAATTTCTGGTCTGAACAAAATCTTGCTTGGTAGACTAAGTAATTTACCCTGTATCCCTGGGAACCATGCTAGCATTATATTCACTCCATACTAGAGTACCTCGGGATCTAGGCGCCCCCCTCTGTACAGTCTGGCTGCAGAATACGTGAATATATTCTTGTGCATTCATATAGTGAATTCCTGGGGTAGAACACACTATCGTCTGTTCATGGAATGAGATGGTCATGTTAAGTTTACTCATCATGTCCCTTCCCATTATGTTAACTGGTGTCTGGTGGGAATATAACAGTGGCAGAGTAAGGTCATGCTCTCCAACAGAGATTGGTAATTCATCAGTGAACAGAACCAATTCTGTGGCCCCAGAAAACCCTTGAGCACTCATGGCAATGCCTGACGTGGGGTATCTACCCTCCCTAAAACAGGACCTGGTGGCTCCCGTATCCCAGAGAAAGGAGAACATCTTGTCACCTAAGGTTACCCCCACTCCTGGTTGTTTGTTCGGGTCGGGTGTGACGGATAGTATTGACCACAGCAAGTCAGTCTGGTGGCTGCCCTATTGTGGGTATATGCTCATCCCTGTCCCTGTGAACAGATTCCCTCCCACTATGGCCACATTCCCTAGTCTCAGTGCAGGAGTCTGAACTGCGGTGTCCGCATTCCTCATGGCTACTGTGTTCTGTTGTGGCACTTGTGGTGCCACCTGCGGTTGCTGTGTGTATACTTGTGCTTGTGATGTCTGCATCATGTGTGGTTGCTGCTGTACTGGTGTGTGCTGTGCTGGTGCCATTTGTGGTGCATAGGTCTGTGTTAGCGTGTGATCTTTGGCATAATAGTCAGGTTGCTCTGTGGTGTACGCTGGTGGATGTGTCGTCCCCTCTCTTGGGTCTTGCCAATTCTGTTGCCTCCCACTCCGGCTTCTGCACACCCGGGCTATGTGGCCAGTCTACCCGCATGTCCAACATTGTAGTGACATCCCATGAGTCAGGGCTGCCCCCATTAATTCCTTCCCCTCTTTGCTGTGTGTGGTATCCCATTTCTCTCCCCGTTGGAAGGCCTCCTCTTCCCTGTGGCCAATAGTTAGCATCCCCTCTTCCTGCAAAACTTCCCCCTGCCATTTGCTGTTAGTGCTGTGTGTTTAGGGCAACCAATCCCTCTCCACTTGTCAACATTACCCCTTCCATTCAATACTTTGATCATTTCTTCTGAACTAACTTTGCTTCTTCTTGCTTCCTGTTCTGACCATGGCTTCACCTCCATCCCCACTAATTTCTTCGACTGCTTCTGTACTTGCTCTGGTAGTCCCTGACTTAGTATCTGGTAAAATAAACCTAAGTTTTGTCCCACGGTTCACAAGTCTCAAGACACCAATGTTCTTGTATCTCCTGAATATATTTAATTGGGTCTTTGTCTTCACTCATTTTGCGTGCCATAATCGAGCTTATGTCAGATGTGTCTGGGTATTGTACTCTCAGGGCCTGCCATACGGCTGCCCTACAGTTATTAAAAGGTGCTTCGTCATGCGTTGTGTTTTGTGCTGCCACTCCAGGATACCTTGCTTATTTCCAAACATCATCAGCTACCACTCCAAGAATGGCAGAGAGCAAGCTCTTCATGTCGCCCCCTGCTAGTATTGTCCCTGTGTTCAACCTTTCTAACTCATAAATCCATTTCCCCACCCCTGCAGTCACCAATGGCAATTTACATCTCAAATTATCCTTGTCCATTTGTTGCCACAGTATATATTTTTGTCGTCCTCCACCCTTTTCTAACAACTGGAATTGTGTCCATCCCACACTTATCTCGGGTTTCCTAATGTATTTCGTTATTGTAAATGCTCCACCCGTCCGCCATGGTAATGCTCTCAACCTCTGCATGTACGGGTAAGCCTCGTCTGCGCAATGTGATCTGCTTTTAGGGTTCTTGGTGCACCCTTCAGGCTCTACCTTCCCTCTTTCTATATCCTCCTCTTTGTCCCACTGTGTCTCTAGCTCTCAGCTCTCTCCCTCTGAGAGGCAACGCAACCTCCTCCATTCTTTGTCATCGCTCACCCCTAATTCCTCACCTGACCCCATTGACCCTAAATTGTCATCACTCTCTTTGTCCCCTTCGTCCTCAAAGTTGGGTCATTTCAGCATATTTTTTCCCTGTCACCCACTCACTGCTCTGTCCAGTGAGTCGCTTCCCTCTCTTGGCAGGGATCCAGCTATGCTTCTGCTTGCCCTAAGGGCAGCAGCACTATCTCTCCTGCTTTGATATAGTGTCCAAATTCTCCTCTGTATTCCTGCTTTCCAGTCTTTGTCAAACAGTCCGGGAACCCTCATATGTCCTCCACTCCCTTAAGGTGGCTTTCCCTACTTTTCTCTCCTTCCCGCTCCTGCTTTTTATCCCTTTCTTCGTTCTCTCTGCACTGTAGTTCTTTAACAATTCTCTCAATCTCTGTTTTCCTCTTTTCCCTTGTCAATTTCACCAGTCTCTCTTCTTCCTCTTATCCTTTCTAGGGTGCCCTCTCCTCTGCTTCCTTCTGTTTTCTCCTTCTTTCCTTCTCTTCTCTTTGTTTCTTTCTCTTTCTCTACTTTCTCTAATTCTTTCCTCATTTGTTCCTGTTCCTTCCTCTGCTCTCTTTCTCTTTTTATTGTTTCCTCCATTAATTCTACCCATTCTCTTTCCTCCTCTTTTTTCTCTTACGTTCATCCTCTTCCTCTTTTTCTCTTTGCTTTGTAGACTCCCCCTCTGGGTCTCCAGGCTCTGTTACACCCCTTCCATCTAGATTAAGCAATATTTGTCCCCCCACTCACTCATTCGGTAGGACTGTCATCCCTATATCCTTCTTATGGTTTTGAGTCGCTCCCTCACTCCCCTCAACTTCACCTGCAGCTCGCTGCGCTCTTTACGCTAGTCAGTCATGGTCCCTACCTTCTTATTGATAAGCTTAGTTTCACTAAGTGTGTCTTTGCTACTGTACTCTGGAGGTGCATACACAGGGTTAGTATAACCTGGCACTGCTTCTAGTTCCTTCAAGGGATAAAATCCCTAGCCTCCTGTCGGTGGGTCAGATGTTTGAATAGGAGGGGGAGGAGCTGTGAGTGCTTAGCCCCCCAATCATGCTGGTTGAGCATCCACTCCCCCTTGGGTGGGTCCTCTTCCTTATCCTCAAACATCTTCCATAGCTCCAATATTGCTAATCTGTTGCTCAATTTCTTTCCTTTGTATGCAGCATGCAAATATGTGGTCATGTTTTGCAGCACAGATTCTGAAAGACTGTCCTTCCAGGGCCATGTATCACGAGTCCATTCCATGCTATACTTGCATATCTTGTCCTTATATCGTGGAAGGGACTTGCACAAATATCTGAGGGGAGTGTCTCCCGTGATGGCACATCACCTTCTGACTGCCGATACTTACGTGACCACAAAGTGGGATTTTTGTATATTTCAAATGATGGCAATCTTATTTTTACAATTGTTGTAATAAATCAACTCTTCCAAAATGCAACAATCTCCAATCTATTGCAGCAGCATCTCCGCTGTGGCTAGAGCCACATTGACGAGGGCATGCTCCATACACCGCCCATACTCTAACCTCTGCCCTTAAAGGGCAAGCCAAACCTCCAAGTGCTCCCAGAGCTCAGCCCAATGGTATTACAATCTTGCATTTGCCCAAACTTCAAACTTTTGAACTCGCCGACTCTTCACTCTTCAATCATCACTTTGCCCTGCTACAAAATAAACACTGTTTTCCACTTTTTTCACCAACACCTCAGTGCCCCACTGCGGGCCAACAACCTTCTGCCAGTGTGCTATGTTCTATTCACAATCTCATTGTGATATCACTAACTACCATGCATCCAATACAATTGACTCCACCGATGAAGGCAGAAGGATGCAAGGCTGCTGCAGTGCCTCCTCAACCACCACGAGTCAGCCTCTTAGGCTGTAACCACTGGCATACAGCTACTAAGGTAAGCCCCCCTGGGCTTAGCATAATTTGCCTTACATTCAGTGCAATTTCCGTAATTTTAATTTAAAAAAAAGAAAAAAGAAATGTTTGCAGCATGTTATTTTGTGCACAGGTTCCTGCATCTTCCTGAGGCCAGCTGGGCTTCCTTTACAATCCGCATTGGTTTGCCATTCCAAGATGGCTGGCCCCCCTCGAGACCACCAGAGGGCCTTGCTTTTTGTTCCTGGTGACCTATGATACCAAGCACATTCGTAACTGGGCCAATCAAAGAGCCAGCAGGGATGCTGGCCAACCCCACAAAGGCCCCACTCCTAAAACTACTGTCTGAGCCTGGCTTGGCATTGTGGGCCCCCTACACCTCTCCTACCATCAACATGCATCTTGAGGCTGGGTAACTCACCCAGGCGGCATTGGACTATGGGATCCCCCCTCAGCTATCACGTAAGTGTGGACTGTTGATCTATTGCCTGCAGCATCCTACTGACTCTGTGCCTGTGCCATTCCTGTCAACACTTAGAGAAACATGGCCTAAGGGGGCTGGATCCTTCCTCGCTTTGAAACTAAGTTGGGTCGGTCCTGCATTGGTTATTGCATGGATAGCAGACAGTCCTGAATGCTGTGTTTGCTTTCTTAGGTTTAAATATCTCATAACCTACGGCATCCGTATTTTTATAAAACAGAAAAAATGAAATAAAAAAAAATAACATTTATGCTGAACACTGCTATCAGAGAACCCTTAAGGAGTTCGAGACACAGCACTTAACCATTATGCTACAATGATGTTATTGTTTGGATTTTCACAAGTTGCATACCTAGCCTTTCATTATTGAACATATTAAATTATAGGCTAAGTATGAAATGTATGCCTCATTAAACACCAAGCTGTTCTGGCATAATAGTTAAATGCTGGACTTTGAACTCTGGCAGACCATGGTTCAAGGCTGTATGTTTTTTAAAAAATTTAACTAATTTAATTATTTAATTACATTAAAATTAGAAAATCAATGCATTAAAAGAAAAGCAATGCAAGTTGGAGGTGGTGAGGTTTGTTGCAGTGCAGTCCTGTTATTTTATTTAGCATTAGAGCATTTCGACATATAAAATTATAGGCGGAGTTTGAAATGTATGACTTATTAAACACCATGCCATTCTGGCCTAGTGGTTAAATGGTGGTCCTCGAACTTTGGCAGACCAGGGTTCAAGGCTGTATGTTTTTATTTTGTATTTAACTAATTTAATTTAATTAAAAGAAAAGCAATGCATGTTGGAGGTGGCGAGGTTTGTTGCAGTGCAGTCCTGTGATCTTATTTAGCATGAGAGTATTTCGACATGGCTGCAATGTCAGCTATGTCCAAACATCCTTTGCACCAAAATAATGTCGCCAGAATAGCTTTCCTGCCAAAATGAGCATGCCGAAATGGGCGCTGTGATGGAATGCCTGTGCCAGATTGGCCGCGCTAAAATGATGGCACTGAAAAGGGGTATATCACTTGGCGAACGCTGCTTAACCAAAGTGTGTGCTCCATGCAAGTAATTGAATCTCACTGCACATTGCCTAAAAACATTGTGAGTTCTCAAAGTTTTAAATATCTCATAACACACAACATCCGGATTATTTTTTTTAAAACTGTCCTACTGTGAGTCCCTGAAAGTTTTGAACTCAGAGACAATTTTATTGCCTTTTGTTGAATTGCATTCTGGTATTTGTAGTCTTACGGTCAAGATGGGGAGAATAATGCCACAATTTTACACTTTTGCCTAACATAGTTCTATAAGGATTTATATATTTGAGTGACACTATGCTATGTGTACTTTTGAAGTTAGCTTTATAAAGCAGAGTATTGTTGAAAGCCAGACATGGGGGTGAGGAGGGGAAATGATGAGAGGGCAAGTAAGTCGTGAGTATTTGCCCACGATGTGGCAAGAGAGTTTGCAAATCCTGCACTCAGGTGCAGTCATTTTCCCCTGATTGTGGTTGCTTTTCAGGGCCCCAGTAAAGGACACATGTGGGTGGACAGTGTAACTTTTTTTCAGTGGGCGGATGAAACCCCTTGGGTTTATATGAGTTTGGCAAGTTTGCTCAAGTATTTTGATACCAGGATTTTGCTCAAGTTGTCATGTTCCCAGTGCAGACGCTTACCTACAAGACCAGAAGCACTTGTTTCATATTTGGATTTTGTTTTCCATGGAATATTTCACTAACGATTGCTGGGTTAAAAGGTGAGCACCTTTTATACTTTGCCAGCATTTTTATTGAAATATTTCCTCTTTCAGGTATTTTTCTGGTGTTCATTACTTTTCTAAACATCCAAAGCTATTTTGTATTGCGCACTTTCTTCTAAGAAGAAGGTCAATTAAACTACATTTGTATATTTCACATTAAAATATGTGGCCACTTACTGTGCATATATTCATGGGTGCCAGCTTTTGATTTTTGCTATGGGGGCAAAAGTTCCTGGGCATATGCTATTCTTGCAGCCAATCATTTTTGATCCTTTTCCATGATGCTTAAATGCAGGTAGTTGGGGTTGTGCGATGTATCACAACAGTCACCAAGAGACCAGCCATAAAACAAGGGGCTTGTAGCATGCTGCTTATCCAAAGTGTGTGATCCTCTGCAAATAATCGATTGCACAGGGGATTAACTAAAACATTAGGGGTTCTCAAAGCCTGAAATGTTTTATACATAATAAAAAAACAGATATTTTTACAGCTACAGTGACATCGAGGGTGATCCAGGTCTCCCATCCATGCATTAACCAGAACAAAGGGGGGTCTGGGAATCTCTCTACCAGCACAAACACAGCCCAATGACCTGTTCTTGGGTGAATAACCCCTGGGAGAGACTCTACCAAGTCTTTAGCTCACTGTCCCTTTCACAGAGAAGAAATTTCCCTGCATATCAGCCTTTGTCCTGCCCAGGGTCAGTCCAGCGCCGAAATGCTAGGCAATTCTCCTCTGAACAAGAGTACCATCAGTAACCCCATACACGTGTTTCAGCCTTGTTGGGCATCATCAGTGAGGTGAAACTGTTGCCTCTCTAAGAACAGGGAGCAAGGGGTCCACGTCTGGATTGCCCTGTTAACTTAGGGTAAAACCCAAAGTTAATTTATTCAAAACAAAGGGGGGTCTGGGAATCTCTCTATCAGCACGAACACAGCCCAATGACCTGTTCTTGGGTGAATAACCCCTGGGAGAGACTCTACCAAGTCTTTAGCTCACTGTCCCTTTCACAGAGAAGAAATTTCCCTGCATATCAGCCTTTGTCCTGCCCAGGGGCAGTCCAGCGCCAAAATGCTAGGCAATTCTCCTCTGAACAAGAGTGCCATCAGTAACCCCATACACGTGTTTCAGCCTTGTTGGGCATCATCAGTGAGGTGAAACTGTTGCCTCTCTAAGAACAGTGAGCAAGGGGTCCACGTCTGGATTGCCCTGTTAACTTAGGGTGAAACCCAAAGTTAATTTATTCAAAACAAAGGGTGGTCTGGGAATCTCTCTACCAGCACGAACACAGCCCAATGACCTGTTCTTGGGTGAATAACCCCTGGGAGAGACTCTACCAAGTCTTTAGCTCACTGTCCCTTTCACAGAGAAGAAATGTCCCTGCATATCAGCCTTTGTCCTGCCCAGGGGCAGTCCAGCGCCGAAATGCTAGGCAATTCTCCTCTGAACAAGAGTACCATCAGTAACCCCATAGACGTGTTTCAGCCTTGTTGGGCATCATCAGTGAGGTGAACTGTTGCCTCTATAAGAACAGTGAGCAAGGGGTCCACGTCTGGATTGCCCTGTTAACTTAGGGTGAAACCCAAAGTTAATTTATTCAAAAAAAGGGGGTCTGGGAATCTCTCTACCAGCACGAACACAGCCCAATGACCTGTTCTTGGGTGAATAACCCCTGGGAGAGACTCTACCAAGTCTTTAGCTCACTGTCCCTTTCACAGAGAAGAAATTTCCCTGCATATCAGCCTTTGTCCTGCCCATTAACCAGTACTAACTCTGCTTAGCTTAAAAGTGAGAAAATGGACAGCTCCCTCAGGCCATGGTGCCTAATAATAGAAAGGTTTAGTTACAAGACCACTTAGAGAAACATAGCCTGAGGAGAATGGCCTCTTCCTCACTTTGAAGGTAAGCAGTACTGTATGTTTAATCATGGGTGCCCATGGGTGCCAGCTTTTGATTTTCGCTATGGGTGCAGTAAGTACCTGGGCATATGTTGTTCTTGCAGCCGGTCATTTCTTCCCACGTTTGCATGCTGCTTAAATTTGGTTAGTTGAGGTTGTGAGATGTATCACAACAGTCACTAAGAGACCGGCCATAAAACAAGGGGCTTGGAGCACGAGACAGGGCATTTTGGCATGGCCAGATAGGTGCACACCATTATGGCGTGACCTTTTCACTGCAGGTTCTGTTTGGGTGCGCCCAGTTGGATGCAGACAGTTGGGGCAAGGACCTCTTGGTGCAAGGATGCTTTGTCATGAGAGGTTGCAATTGGCATGGCATTAACCTGCAGGCACTTTGCATTTTGTACCTCTCGGCGCAAGGTTGTTTTGGTGCCAGAGGTCGCAATTGGCATGAACCTGCAGGCACTTTGCATTTTGTAATATGGAGCAAATGTGAAAAAGATTTATTTACTCCAACATTATAAAACAGGATGGGACATGTATTACACAGTTGTTGCAGAATTGACCATGTGTTAAACATGAAACACATGTATTTACTGCAACATTATAAACTGCATACAAGTATCCCTCACAAGGAACTTCACACCATGTACACACACACACGCTCACATCAAACAAACACACATTGCATGCACATCATCTCAGATGACATGCACACCCTCACACCACACATCCCCCCTTACACTGTACATATATTCAAAAAGAGGACTACACCTTCTCTGGGTAACATCATAAAACAGAAAAAATGAAATATATAAAATCACATTTATGCTGAACACTGCTATCCGAGAACCCTGGCCTTAAGAAGTTCAAGATGCAGCACTTAACCATTATGCTTAAACAATATTATTGTTTGGATTTTCACAAATTTCATACCTAACCTTTTATCACTGAACTTATTAAATTATGGGATAAGTAGGAAATGTATGCCTCATGAAGCAACAATGCATTGTGGCCTAGTGGTTAAATGCTGGGCCTCAAACTGTAACAGACCAGGCTTCAAAACTGTATGTTTTTTTTAAAAATGTAACTCATTTAATTTAATGGAAAGAAAAGCAATGCAAGTGGGAGGTGGCGAGGTTTGATGCAGTGCAGTCCTGTGATCTTATTTAGCATGAGAGAATTTAGACGTGGTTGCAATGTCAGCCACGTCCAAACATCCCTCGCGCCAAAATAACGGTACCAGAATGGCTTTCGTGCCAAAAACAATGGCACCGAAAAGGGGTGTACCGCTTGGAGAATGCTACTTAAACGAAGTGTGTGCTCCACTGCAAATAATTTAATCTCATTGCGCATTGCCTAAAAACATTGTGAGTTCTCAAAGCCTGCAATCCGAATGTCATGGCTAGTGGTCTGGTAGCATTTTAAAATGGACAGTGGGCCCATTTGGGCCTTGTATAAAAACCTATACAAAGCCCAAATGGTTCGAAAGTTCAGTTGATGCGGCTACGTGGCTTTGTGCCTCTTTCTACTGGCCAATCGCATTGGAAGCTCCTTTGTTGCATAGCTGTGTCAACAAACGGGCCAATGGCACACAGAGATGCATTGATGCGACTACGCCCATGCCATTGTGCGACATCCATGTGTGCAAAATCCTAAATTGCGTACCTGTGTCAACAAACAAGCCAATGGCACAGCGAGATACATTAATGCGACTATGCCCATGCCATCTCATGACATCTGTGCATGCAAAATCAACCAATAGCACATCAAATTACATTGACATGGCTATGCATCCGCGACATTCACCCTACAGCCAATCATATTACGCGCTACGGCTTTGCGCCTACGCGTCTTTGTTAGTCGCGCCCAAAGATAATCCAATCGCTCACTCAGGTGGATTGTCGCGGCCACACCCACACCGGATCATGACATCTGCATGTACAATAGCATCCAATCAACGGGTGCAGCAGTCTGTTGCCGCAAATAATCACTACACCCACCAAAAAAGTTTACATTTATCATTACTTTCTGTACTTGCTAGTGAAAGGGTTTCTGAGTAACTGCAAGCACTTTTGGCACTTTACCACTTAAATTCTTCATCCTTTTTACCCAGTGTTCCCCTAATCCTGTTATCCTTTACCTTGTGATTTGTTCAGTTTGTCTATTTTTTTTGTTTTACTTTTTTTCTTCTTTTTTTAAAAAATGTTTTATTTTAGGGGCATTCACTTTTTTATGTTGTAATTTTTATTGTTTTAAATATTTTTCTCCGGTTGGACATTCCAACATGTCCAACCACGAGAGTAGCAGCAGTGATGAAGACGTTATCATTTGGGTTCCGAATCCATCACCACAGAGGAAGAAGGCAACTGGGATGAAAACCACTGCAGACAGTTGGTGCTTCTTTCAAGTCAAAAATCACTGTTCCCGAAAAGAGGCAAAGGGGGTACTTTGCAGAATCTGCAACAAAACTCTATGCTGTGGGCCTTCCAATGTTCCTTTTCAAAGGCTGGGAATATCTATTATGATTAATCATCTAGTGCAAGTCCACTGCTGATGAGTAACGAAAAGCACATGAACATCATAAAAGAAAAATGCATGGGTCCCATTCCTTGCATCGACGGATATCAGCACCACATGCAGCACCTTCACCCAACAGTGCAACAACATCACCAACTGGAAATGAAGCCTCAACTTCAACAGCCGTGTCAACTGCGCAGACTCTTGTTTTAGCGACTCCCGCTCTTTCCAATATGCACGTCATGTGCAAACGATGCCTAGAATGGGTAGGCAAGGGAGATGCCACAATTGAGCAATGGCAGAAATTAATCGCTGAACATCCGATTACTTGTCATGCTTAGTTTTTTTTTAAGTGCCAATTTCCCCCCCTTTTTTTTAAATTTCTTTTTTTATAATACAAAAAATTATATGTTGCTTTTTATTTTAATTTCCTTAGTTATATGGTTCATCCTTGTGTTTTGCTCCCCATTCCATCACCTGTTTCCGTCCCCCAAAACGGTCACTTTTTAAGTTATAAATATAGATAAAATTGAAGACAAACTGCAAAAATATATTATAATATTTATTGTAATTTATTTTATGCAGTTTCAGTAATGAAAATCCTGAATTGTTTATTTATAGCCGTGGTTATACTATTAACAGGGAAAGTAGTTTAGCCATGAATAAAAGCACCTCAGTCATTGCTCGCCTTAGCGGCACAAGCAAAATCAAGCAATTCATTGGCTGAATCTGTACCCACATCTACAAATAAAAATATTAATCAAATAACTTACCAAATACCTTGATAAATGTTGTCTTTTTTCTTCCATATTATCACCTCTGAAAAGAAATAAAATGTAGTTCATAACAAAATAGAAAACAACATTATTTATAGGTATCTTCTTCCATAATGGTACTAAGTGAATACTGATTGTATTCTTAGTACACAACCATTAACAGGATGTTGTATTCATTAATTGAACTATAGAGGAAAACATTGTTTTGTTGGAGAGAAAAGAAACCTTTATTCAGTTATTTCACCTATTTAACAATACTTATATATACATATTCAAATTATATACTATCTCACTTTCTACAAGTATATGTATATAATTACATGTAAACTAAAAATGTGAACAGTTTTATAAAATAAACATTGTATCAAAAAACACCCTTACCAAAATAACACTTTTAAAAACTAAGAGCTGCTACAGGGCACTAAGGAAAAGATGCAGTATTATCACTTCAACTATACTAACAATTTAGGTAAGAATGAACTTGGTTTTGCATCAGCAAATTCTAAAAAGATTTGCCCACAACATCACTAGTTCGTACACCGATAAAGACATTTCACTACAATGAAGATATGTTAAAATACTGTACAAACATTAGTTAATATTAAACAATGCCAAATTCATAGGTTAATTTATGCAACCTTAGCCAGGAAACCAAAACATATAACCTAAGTATGTCTTCAGTTAAGCGAATAAATAAATGAAGACATGCCAACAGTCTAACATTATTTTTGGTATTCATCTTTTTAAATTATAGTCATACCTAAATTTCAAATAATAGATAGACAATACAAACATTTGTGTGTAAATATATTAACACTTAGCAAAAACTACACAAATAACCTAACAAATGTAATTTCCATATTTCTTATACAATATGTTTGCGTCCTTTGTTTGGCCACATACACACATAAGGCGTTTTTAATGACATTTTACAATGTACACATCATATTTACATTTTTTTAAACTATGAATTGTTATTTAAATTTCCATTTGCACTGATAGTTGTACGCAGTGTGCAACACTTATTTTTACTATATGAACATACATTCTAAATTAAAGAAATGATATCTACATTGCCATTTGATAACTCCTTTCATAATTTGGTGTACGTACTTTATCTAGGTACACACCTAAGAAGCTAATATTTTCTTAAACTACCATACAAAATGGAAAAAGATGTGCAGTTTAATGGCTAAATAGATTGTACAACTTTTCTGAAAACTTCATACTGCATACATACAAGCTATTTATACATTTAACAAACTAATCATTTCACTAAGGTATTTTCATTTTTTATTTCAATTAGAATACCTTTTTTTTCAAAAACATTCTATGCATACTTATTTTCACCACCTATACACATAATAAGTAAACACAGTATATCTAAATTGTTCCCTAAAACTCATATTAGCAGTTACATCTTATTTATTTTTCAAACATTGTACTATATTGTTTTTGAATCTACAACCTACTGTTTGCTTGTTTCATATGTAAACAGTCATGCCTTTATACACTCCCTCACACTGAAAATGTACATGGAACTATGTATGTAACCTAGCACTCATAGGGAACACTTGTACATATTAAAATATACAGTGTTTTACACAGTAAAATAGAAGTAGTAGATTGCAGAATGCTGTTTTTTCTTTTAATGTATATACTCTTTAGAATATTATATCTACATTTATGTTGTACTGTTTTTAAAGTACATCCTAGTAACAATCCATCTCCTACTTTATACAAAACACATAGTACCCTATTCTTCTATTTTACACTTTAATTTTACATGTTTATATTCACAAAGAATATTACAAATATATTTTAAAACATTGGTTCTAACAACATTAAGTACGCATTCTTTCAACCCTTTGGCAATCTAGCTTGGTGTGTGGCTATAGAGTAATTACAAGCAAGCCAATCTACTTCTGTATGCACCCATGTCATGAACTGTCCACATTCAACGGACGACCTTTCATGAAAAATAATTTCACACGTTTCAAATGTTTTCTTACTAACAGAAACTTGACCAAATTTAAAATTCATTATTAACGTGTTAATTTTCCTACCATCTACACTGCATTTTTGAAACATAATCAAAACATACTTAATAAAAACTAGATTTTGCAGTGTGGATTGTAAATTACAACCACAGTCACTGCATTGCATGTCATGGAATGTTTTTGTTTCAAGATCAGAAAAATGTACACTTTTCTGATCAGGGACCTTTCACAAAGATCTGGAGTAGAATAACGTTTCTTACATTGTGGACACATATGATACCACTTGTAACTAATTCCTACATACCTATCTACACTAAAGGTTTCCTTCACTAATAAATCGAAGACAGTCATTAAAAATTCTTGACTATCTTCCTGTGCATTTTGAGGAAATTGTTGATTTCCACTCGCAACAGCTACTGCATTTCGGATTGACATTGCCGAATGTAAATTGTGTGACTTTTCATCTACACATATTTTAAGAAATGAAAGTTCCACACATAGTTGTTTATCTGATGTGGAAGCTATTTCTTGCATCTGCATCAGTGGAGTCATTTAAAACAACATACACAAAGCTGCATTACAATAGCATTCAACTCTTGTTCATTACTAAATGTGCAATGAGAGTGTTATAGTTGAACAACTCTCCAACTTCTTTAAATTCTGTGGTTTTTTTAGTCTTACAAGAACTGATTTTATTTGAATGTGCTATCACTGACTCCTTATGTGTCCTGGATGAGTGCTTCACAGGTACAGGTATAAGGTTCAGGTGAGGAGCATACAGTGCACGCCATCTATTATATTCATCATTGCCACATATGTCACCTGTCACTTTTCTTTCATCAAAGTTTATTAATAATAAACCTATATTTTTCACAAATGACAAAGCTATATATGACATTCCTTCTTTTAACACAGTATGCCCAATGTCAATAATTGTTGCTTCTAAAGTCACCCATTGTGATTTATTGGCATAGCGTAAGTCCAAAGAGACACCAATCTTACAGACGAACCCAGAGATTTCAAAAGGTCTCTTACATCTTAGGTGTGGTGCCAGGGGCTTCAGCAGGAAGCAGTATGCAATTCTGCTGCTGTCTGACTGGGCGGTGCCATCCAACATCACAGCACAAAATGTTCATAGCAAAAACTCCACTCAATGATTTCAGTTACCAACAGGTAACCGTCAGTTTGTTTTCATTGTGATGCAAGGAAACAACCCAACAAGAGTATCCCTGTAAGAAAAAGTGAACACAAATGAATGCAACAGACGTTTACAAAGGGTTTTCAGAGTTCTAATGACTATCAAGTAGTTCACTACCAAAGCTAAATAGCAGTTTCTCAAGACTTTCTACAAGTAACATTTTTTAAACAAAATACTATCTCTCATCTGCGCATCTTCACTTTGCTACGTCACTTGTATTGTCCCTCAACTTCACGTCCTCATTCCATCTAGTCATGTCCTAATACATTTCTCTGCACTCTCATTTCCGCAGCGCTGTCTGTGCCTTGCCGCTTTCTAACCACAATGCCACACATACAGCAAACATGGGTAAACTTCAAGTTCCTTATTTCATGGCAGTGCATGTGTACATTTTGCTTACGCCCTAACAAAGGGGGAGGTTATTTGATTTGTGTTTGCATGGCCTTGATTGTATCTTTCAAGGTTTCTGTTGGAACTCTATGTATTAGCCCAGTTTTACAGCATCCTTTATCCACTTGTCTGAGGTGATCGTCTCCCATTTGTGAGCATATATTGTAATTCCCCCACCACCACAGGGGATCTATGGAAGGGCACCCTCATGTCACAGTCATTGCTTTAGTGTGAAGGTTCCCCTTGAAGGGTGAACCCAACCGCTCAGTCTGTTTGTGTAATATTATTATTATTATTATTATTATTATTATTATTATTATTATTATTATTATTATGTATGGGTATTTATTGAGTGCAGACCTAGCTCTGGGAAGCCACACAGTGCTTTACAATCATAGGGGGAACAACATGGTGAGGGGAGCAGAGAAACAAGGGAGTGGAGAGCTAACAACAGGGGAGTGGGAAGGTGGGCAATTTGTCAGCAAGGGATCTACAAGCAGCCAAGTGAAGAAACCACAGGGATCACATCACCCAGTAACAGGTAGGGTGGAAGTGGTGGGTGTGTGGACCTAGGTGTTAAGAAGCAACCATTTCTTGAAGAGGAGGGTCTTGAGCTCCTTCCTGAACCTTAGAAATGAGGGGGCGAGTTTGTTGTTGATGGTGAGAATGTTTCAAAGTCTTGGGGCGTAGACTGAGAAGGCCTGCCTTCTGGTTCTTTCCTTCCTCCACCGTCAGAGCTGAAGTCTGTATATTGTCCTTACTTCTGGTGGATCGTAGGCCTCCCGAGATGCTGAGTTTCCCAATGAGGTAGCTTGGGGGCTTCAGGGTGACAGCCTTGAAGATGATGCAGCAGGATTTAAAGATGATACAGGCTTGTAACAGGAGCCAGTGCAGCCTGATGAGTGCCGGGTGACATGGTCAAATTTGGGGAATCCTTTGATGAGTCGTGCTGCAGCATGCAGGACACTTCTTAGGGGTCCCAGGGTAGTCACTGGAAGGCATTCCAAAAGAGCATGCCACCATGCAGGTGGCAGAGGACCAAAGCATGGACAGCAGATATGAAGTTGTTTTCCGGGATGCATTGCTTGATTTTCCACAGGAGAGAATGTTGGTCCCGAGCTGTTTTTGTCTTCCTTCCTATGTGCTGTATGAAGGAGAAGTGTCTGTCGATGTCGATTCCAAAGGACTTGGCACAGGTGGCAAGTTGGGGTGCATAGCAGACACCAGGTCTGGAAGTCAGGGTGGTTGGTGTTGTTGGTCAGATATAGAAATTCAGTCTTGGAGTGGTTGAGCATCAGGTAAGCACAGGACATCCACAACTGGATAAATGAGAGGCAGGCCTTAAACCTGTGGATGTCTTTGATGGAGGATACCTTGAGGTGAAAGTGTGTGTCATCTGCATATTGGTGGATGTGGATGTTGTGTAGAGGTAGGAGGGTTCCAAGTGGTTCATGTCAGAAAGGAAGGTTATGGGGGAGAAGATGGATCCTAGTGAGACTCCATAGGTGGTGGGTAAAGTTGGTGATCTGGTGGAATACATTTGTACAAACTGGTGGTGATTAGCAAGGTACGATGTGAACCAGTTGCGGACGATCTCGCTGATCCCCATGTGGTGATGTGGCTTGTCAGTAAGTGTCTGGTGGTGTACTGTGTCAAATGCTGCTGAGAGGTCAAGAAAAACCAGGAGGCAAGGATGGCCATCATCAAGGATTTTAAGGGCATTGTTGATCGCCTTGATGGTAGCCGTTTCTGTGCTGCATCTGGGTCTGAAGCCAGATTAGTAGGACTGAAGAGATTGTTGGATTCAATGTGTTGGAGGACTTGTGTGACTACTGCCTTCTCAAGGATCTTAACTAGGAAGGGAAGATGCATGATGGGGTGGTAGTTGCTGAGTTCATCAGGGTTCAGTGTTGGTTTCTTAAGAAGGGGAGGATTTGTCCAGTCTTGAGGTACGAGCGGAAGGTGCCTTGAGTTAGGGAGAACTTGATGATTGTCAGGTTAGGGAGGAGTGTGTCAGTAGTAAGGGTCTTGAGTAGAGGCATGGAGTATGTCGTCCACATATGGTGTGGCCTTGAGGAATGCTAGGGTGGCAAGGAGGTCATCCATAGTGAGCATCTTGAAAGTTGTCCAGGTAGTTGTGATAGTTGTGGTTTTGCCAGATGGGATGTGACGTATTCTGTCAGTTGAAGCTTTAGTGTCTGTGTGTTGGCGGATCATGATTATCTTGTTAAGGGAAAACGAGTTGATGTCAGTAGATTTTTTAGATGAATTGCAGTACAGGTGGGTCAGGCAAAGGATTAATGCAGAGCTTCAGTCTGTTGTTGTCATATTTTTTAATGGGGCTTGCAAGGGTTGCTACAAGCCAGGCAATGTCTTTTCTCTATATCCTTTTCAAATGGAAGCAGTTCATATCCTTTATAATGGTCTAGAGGAAATGGTGCACGAAGAGTGTAATGTGTCATCAGTGGGAGCCTCTGATGTGGAAGCTGTAGTGCCACAACTTCTGTAAGCTGTTGTGAAAATTGGGGTCTGTTCTTGTGTCAACGCAAATAGAAAAGGGATACTGAGGTGCTGGTCTGTACTTCTTTATGATTCTAAAGACTGCATGCCTTTCTTCTGAAGGCATTATGTACCCAGGGTATGTTTTCAATTCTTCCATAGTTGGAATTGAATTTGGAATTGGATTTGGCTGATTTAGGTCATGCATGGCCTTGTCACTTTCTTGGGTGTTTCTATTGAATCTTGGAGCAGCTCTTCTCATGACTGCCACAGTAATGCTGGATACTTTTTGTCTTGTGAATCCATGATATAGCCTCCCAAGACACCTATGGGCTCATCTTACAGACATGCGTCTTCTTCTGGAAGGTCTTCTCGAGGTCTAGTACCTCTTTGTATATTTGAAGTCTTATATTAAGCAGCATAAGGAGCAGAGGATTGTTATTTCTGCGCCCCTTTTTTACCTCTAGCTAGCCTTTCCTACACTAAAATGTTGGTATTTTGTAATGCTTTTTTAAATGCGGTTGATTCTGAAGTGGGATGTGCTCCTTAGGAAATGTCTGAAATATGTCTGAGTGTGTAAGACAATTCTTTGGCGTCCATGTTTATTTCTTCCTCCAACTCTTAGAAATATGGGGGTTGATGTCTAAACCTAAGAAGGTATTGTGAAAAACCAAAGGGTGTCTCAGTTGTTTGTCCCAGGGATCTCTCTCTCAGGTGGCTAGGGCATGGTCATCGCCTTTGGATCCAGACCCTGGGTTGGACCAGTGAGGGAAATTCACCTGGGTGAGTGATCTTCAGGGAGTGGGGGTGGGGCAGCCGGTGGCAAGATGCAGTATTCCTCCATTTCCCATACCCATGATCCCTCCTATGTCATAGGATTCTCTGGTGTCCCAACCCCCACCCCCTTCCACACAAACACTGGGCCAAGGAAGAGGGTGACAGAGAGTAATAATGCCAACTCTTACACATCACATTGGACATGTCCCACTAATTCGGTCAGACAAAGTCAGGCATTATATCTGATACTGATTAGCCCTCCTCACACGGATAAAAGGCGTAACATAGAGGCACTCTCTGCAGAAGCTGGAACATGAGTAAGAGCAGAACTTCTGGGGCAAAGGCGAACCTACTGGAGCAGAGCAGCGGACCGAGGGACGAGAGCCACAGGTGGAGAGCCACAGGAGTTCTCTGCAGGAGGTCGTTGCCCCCAAGAGGCAGCAAAAGACACTTGGAGAAGGCTGAATCCCAGACAAGAAGGCTGCATTGTGTTTCAAGGATTCCAGCGACCCTCCAGGATGAATGTCAGAGTTGGGTGGTGAGGCCAAGCCCCGGTACTAACCTTGACTTGTAAACTGGAAGACAGTAAAGACAAGAAAGAAATGCACACAGCCGGTGAGTTGGTAAGCAACGTTAGAGACCGATGAGTGCTAAAAAAAAGATTGAAGTGGCAACATAATATCGCACAATTGAAGGCTGCACGCGTGCGGATGAGACGTGAAGAAAGGCAGATCTCCAAATTAACCTTGAAGTAACGACAGCTGTACAGTCAGCAATACTGAGTAATGAGTGGTCCGGCAAAAGGAAGTAGCCCACTCAAGTCTCAGTGAAAGTTTGTAGTGATAAAGTGAATGAACTGTAAAAGCGAGGTGATTGAAATTGACCCAGAGAAAAGGGGAGAGTAAAAAGGTGAACGTTGAACTTTGGTGCATAGTACAGTGAACTACCCAGACCAGGAAGCGCTGGGGTAAAAAACACAGAAGTATGATTTGAAAGCTGGAAAGTCAAAGTGGTCGTGCGGAGGTCTGTAGAAAAAGGCCACACACATTCAAAAGTCTTCGACATCAAGTAAACGGTCCGAGCCCGACTGAGGGAGACGGAAGGTGTAACAAGCTTGGGGAAGCGAACCCCTGCAAAGTGTTTTGTTTTGCTGAGAAAGGTCTGAGCCCGACTGAGGGAGACCACTGTCAACTTGTGCTGAGAAAGGTCTGAGCTCGATTGAGGGGGACCGACGTGAACTTTTGCTTTAAGAGGTCTGAGCCCGACTGAGAGGAACCGACGTGAACTTTTTGGTGAACTGTGTTTTGAGAAAAGAGGTCTGAGCCCGACAGAGGAGGACCGATGTGAACTTTTTGGTGAACGGTGTTTTGGAAATTGGAAAGTAAGACTTTAATGTGGAAGGCCAGGCGGGGCTTTATCCACGTCTTGAACTGCCTTTGTGTTAAGAGCCTGAGCCAGAGTGTGTCATCTTGCATACAGAGACCGCCTTACTCCGTGCTGTCCAACGTGGGGAGGAGGGAGGACTCAGCCACATCTATTCTTTATATTTGAACACTGACTTTCCTTTGCATACATATTCTCCTTTCATACTTTATGTATAAGATATATGTCAGGCATTAGGGTTTTAGTTTGTACAGCCCATTTAGATTTTACAGACTCAACTAGGACTGTTTTATTTATTATTTGATGGTCGAGACTACTCCCATCTTAGTTATAGGGCAAAGTAGGAGTTTCTCCAAAACCTTTCAAACTTCAATGAAGGTTTTACAAACTGTACCTTTTGTGTCAGTGTCATGGTATGGTATGGTATTGTTTATTTATATAGCGCTTATACACAGGCAAGTGTTTCAAAGCGCTCAAGGAGGGTGGGACATTGGGGAAAAAAACAGTCGCTCAGAGCCCTTGAAATTCTGAGACAATAATAGTCTGCAACAGGCAGAGTACATGCGTAAAATACATTTTAGAGTTTGGGAGACATTAAATAGGTCTGGCAGCAATTCTGCAGTTTTAACAGTGCAATTAAGGGGTGAAGACAAGGGAGAACAGAGATACGATCTTCTGCCGTGGTGCGTACAGATCGAGCAAGTGTACAGAGGGTCACAGGGGGAGGATCAAGTGCAACCGGTCGGTTGAGGCTGGGGTAAGTGCAGAGAGAGCCACTCTCTAGGGTTAATTTCTCAAGTGCATGGAGTGTGGATGGGGTGTAAGGCCCTGAGGCAAGTGCGAAAAAGGACTTGCAGGGGTGCAGGGGCACAGTGAGATTCTGAGGTAGACCCAGCAGCCAGTCAGCGTGCTCTAAGGAAGAGGAGGGAGAGAGGGAAACACAGAGAACTGGGTTAGCAGGGTAGAGGGAGAGAGAAGGAAGAAGAGAAGAGGAAAGTTTTGAGGAGTTCCTGGAATTTAAGGAGATCCGGCTCCAGATAGAGGGTGGCAGGGAGGCTATTCCAGAGGGAGGCACCTGCTGAGGATAAAGATCTCCCTCCAAATCTCTGCTTGGAGAACCGGCTCACTCGCAGAAGGTTGGAGGTAGATGAGTAGAGGGCTCATGAGGGACAGTATTTAGGTAGGCAGCATTGCAAGTATGTAGATCCCAGGCCCCAGAAAGCCCTGTGAACAATGCAAAGGGTCTTGAATTTGATCCTTGCAGCCACAGGGAGCCAGTGAAGGGATTTCAGCGCCAGAGAGATGCGGTCCCTGGGCTTGAGGCCAAGGATAAGTCTCACGGTTCTGTTCTGGATGAGTTTCAGAGGGCGCAGGGCAGAAGAAGGGAGTTTGAGGAAGAGGATATTGCAATAGTATAGCCTGGCGATAGCCAGGGCTCTGCAGACAGTGAGCCTCTGGGGGAAAGTGAGAAAAGGTAGAGTACTTCTGTGGTATCACACTATCATACTTGTGATACCATGCCTCCCTTACAGCATGTTCTGTGTTTTGTGTGGACCTTTCACTTCCATGCTGTATTTCACTGTCTTTACTTTATAGGCTATCTTGTAAGCTTTTTTTTGCTCGTGGATATTTTTTAATACCCTGTGTTCCCCTAGTATTTTAGGGACTTTCTGCAACATGTAGCTTTGATGCAGTGTACTTTTGCTGTGCCATGTTTCTTTTGCAAAACAATGTGTTTTTGGGGAGTTTATTCAGTAGCCTTTTCAGGTTTGTTGTGCGTTACTGTCTTGAGGTGTATCAATTTTATGCCAGATTACAAGTTTGTTTCACCAGAGCATCTTTCGGGGACTTAGGCCCCAATGTCTTTGGGTTTGTTAAGGACTCTCAGGGTCTTGACTTTGCTGGAGCACCAATGGGAGCCCCATAAGCAGGCCCATTGATCTTCACAAAGGGAGCCCCTGAATGTCCATCACAAAGTTAGGGGTCTTGTATTTGATCTGTGTGGAGTCAGCTTCTGATTCCGAGGCTATTTTGGCTATTTCATCTTCTGCCTCCAATGCTATTTCGGCCTTCCACTCTTCTGCATGCTGTACCTGCTTCGATCGTGCCGAGGCACTGGCCCTGTTAGCAGGATTTTCCAAAGGTCCACCGGGCACACGTCGCTGAGCCTCTTTAGCCCCTGGGTTTACCTTTGTCTCCATTGGCAACCCTTGGAGTGCGACTTGGAAACCAGAGTCTGACGCGATGCTTTAAGGTACATTTCTTTGTTTTTCTCTATTGATTCGTTATCAGGCATGTCAGTTCATCTCAGAACTACAACTTTTTACTCATGGTGCACCTCGGTCGTCTTCTATTCTTTTTCGATAGTGCCGCTCCATGAAAGCAATTATAGAGACATGAGGCTTCCTGCCCTCCGTCTTGTAGCAAAACCTGCATTTGAAACTAGTGGAAGGTGAAAGACTATAGTCCTTCACTCCCCAGATAGCACGTCTCCATATACAAATGGATCTCAACTCCAACTCAGGTAGGTGGACATTTCACGAAAATAATAATCTGTTGTTGTTATTGTTAACAAAGGATAACTCGCTCTATCGTATTACAGATCACGTTTGTGCCACTGACATTTCATGATTGAAATTTTGTAATTTGTTTAATGTTTGGGATGACGCCCTAGTATTGTGAATTACAGCTTCTTATTTATTACCCATTTTCCAGGGTACTGCTACGCGCGAAACCATTTCCATTTGACCGGCGTTGCCTCCACTTACTTTCGATTGAGCCACAACTCTTCATTAGCACTACCTTTGTGGACTGTGTGTTTGGGCACACCGCCACAAGGTATTGTGTATAGGGCTTTTTATCCACTTATTTTTGGATTCATTTATTCTACCCAGCTTTTAGACATAATCCAAACATATTTCACCTAAAATGCATATGCTTCCTCAGTCCTGTGTTGGTTCATGAGTCCGTCTTACAACGTCATAATGACACAGGGTTCAATTACCTTTTGTTCACAGAGGTTGTTTTCCTGCCTCGCCCCTCCATGTCGGTGCTGTGTCATTGGGGCCAACTCTGGCTTATTTCCTCACATGCTCTGCCCTGGAAATTTGGGTAAGCATCACATTTGGGAGCTAGAATTAAGCTACAGTCTAAACAATTGGCAGTTGGCAACATGGTTTAACATACTCTCAAAGCAATCTTGATATAACTAAAGAAAAATTTCTCTTTTCTCTGGTCCCAATTTAAATGTTACTTTTTATGTCTGCTTCCCCACAGGGTCTAGCTGTTTTGTCGCCCTGAGGAAGTCAATTTTTCGATTGTCTTTGCCCAGCAAGTGGCTCTATTGCCGAAACGTGTCTTAGATGTCTAAAATGTATTTATTTGAAAACAACTCTATAAGTGGAACTTACACGTAGGCAGACCTGTTCAAAACCTATCAGCCAGTTTTTCAAAAAATTAGAGTATCAGCTAACCACAAGATAGCACCTTGAGTAGGTGCTTCAAAAATGTATGTTGTTTTTTTGCTGCATCTTGACAAGGTGCCTATACTGTTTCTTTATTTTTATTTTTTGCCTGCAAATAATTGTGTATGACTTTTTGTCCTAATGTCTTATTGTCCTATTGTTCAATTTTAAAATTTGGTTAACAATTAAGTTTTTCTGAGCATTAAGTTTGTTTGAGTAACGTGATCTGTGTTCACTATACTCTCCTCTCTTTTTCATCTATTTATAATTATTTCTTTCTTAAACGTTGTGCTTTGAATCACAACATTTATGAAAATAATTTTTTATTTCTTACTATGAGACTATCTTGATTGCTTTGGGAACATGATACAGCAAAAATCATTTGTGAAGTGATATCAGTAAGGATACACTCTGTATCAAAATGATTTTCTCCAAATAATTTGAAACTAAACTTATAGCAGCTTGGACCATATTGTTATTGTCTAGTTTACTGCCCCATTCCATTGCTGCACTTGGAACACCCTCCTCCCCTTTCTCTTTGTGTATAAGATTAACCTTTCTGTGTTAAGACGCCAGGTACAAGAAGTCGCTTTGTGGTGAACCCTAAACAGAAAGGCCAACAGTATAGGACATCTGATCATTCACAAGGCTTGGGGGGAATTGGAAACAGGCAGGTGCAGTGATGGATACACTAAGTGCAGTGAATTAATCATACAAAGTGCTTAATAATATGAGAATCAAGTGCATGAAAGATAACGATTGAGGAGAGTGCGTGCAGATATCTTGGGTGCGTGTCAGGGAAAAGAGAAATCATCTTCATCTTGAGACAAGAGTGAAACATTTTTTTAAAGAGGCTAGTCTTATTTTTTCTCCTGAAAGGTAGATCGTTTGCTTGTGATCTCAAGACCACACTAAGGTCATCCACGTGGAAGCTCGAGCCCTTTCAGGTGTTTCACCACCATGTTTTTATCTTGAATGGTGCCACCACAAGAGTCCTGTAGTGGGGAATCTGGGGAGTCCATGCGGAAAGTGCTGTTGCTCTCTTGGCAGGCAATGTCCCGAGGTTCTTCCAGGAGGCAGAGTCTTAACTTCAGGGTGGGCAGCTTCTGGAAGCCAGTGCCAGGCAGTGAGAGCCAACCTGGCAGCTTTGTTTTGGATGACCTGCATTGAGTGACGAATGCAGAAGATGGTGCACTAGCTGTGATGTCCGGAACGCTCAGAGGCGGCCCGACATCCGGTATGCACCCACACGCACTGGAGGGCCCCTCTGGGGAAAGGAAGACACGGGAGGTGGAGCGGCTTCTGGATACGTCTTCTTTATTCCCCTGACACAACGGAACTGCCCTCTCCTCTCATCGCCGGCCTGCCTAACCCCAACGTCACTTCCGCTGGGATGCGGCCCCAACATGGGGTGTCCCACACAATAGGGCAAGGTTAGTCAGTCGCACTCGCGACGTGAACGCGTCCAGCTGTAAATTGTACTCTTTGGGAAATGTTCAAAGGAGGAATGATGGCGCAAATTTGAAAGTGAGATTTCTTTATGTCTTCGTGGAGTTGCTGGCGAAAGGAAAGGGCTCCATCAAATGCGACACCAATGTTTTGGCATTGTGTAGAGGAGGAGCACCTTAGCGAACACTTCGACCACTGCTTAGGAGGCAGGCCCGGATCAAGTAAGTGAGGGTGATATGGGCTGGGGGCAAAATGGATAAGCAGGGCCTCCCTTAAACGTAATCCCGACTCTTCAAGTGGTAGCGAAGCAGAGCCGTCAACACTCGGAGAGGAGCAGGGCGGCAATGGTGCAGTACCACATTCACATGCACAAACACACACACCCACACACCATGAGAGAGAGACAGAGCCAGAAAAGAGCGGAAGGCAGGGAGAGTGAGAGCGACACGGGAAGATTGAACGAGACAGAGAGCGTTGGATCTCACCGCACGGCAGCTTCTGTGAATAGCAAATCTGTACTGTGAATAGCCCCAGTGCCTTGAAACCAGGGGTCAAGTCCTCAAAATAAAAGTGGCGGGACTCATCAAGAAACGCAATGGGTTGCGACGTCACCAGAAATTAGCATATGAAGGTGAAATATGCACATTTCGTTAAATTGACTTTGCAAAACCAGCCAAATTGCACAGGACGAATGGCATTTGCCTTTCATAAAATCAGCACACACACAAAACCAAGAGAGGATATTTTCTTCTACTGGTGTTTATGAAAACGTTGAAATGTGTGCATGTTTTAAATTCCAAGAACCAATATAAATGTTTTCCTTGGAACATGCAGTACTGAAATGGGATATTTCGCCTTTAGTTGTTCATTATTTTCCATCAAGTTATATAGTACAGTGGTGAAGTGTCCATCCTGCAAACCTGGCGACTGCAGTTCCATCCCCAAGGTTGGCTAAGGAAAAGTTCAATGTTTCTCATATTAGTTAGAGGGGGACTGCGTCCACCCACGTGTACCCTCGACTTTAGCCCTGCTTGAAAGGATTCAGTTCACACTCTTTGCTATACACGAAAGCGTATCTGCTCACGCGGGTTTAATCAGGATTGATTTCGGAAGAGTGTATGGTTAGTACAGGGGTGCCAGGCTGCCAGCCCTTCACCAGCTCTCTCCCTCGCCCACCCTCCCGCCATTACACGTGGACTCGCGGGCGCATTCCTGCGGCCTGCAGGAAGCTGAACCATTGATGCAAACCATGCCTTGTTCTCGCGTTATTAATATCCGATGCGTGGGTCTGTCTATGTGTATGGAAAACCCGAGCTGCCTTTTCTGTGACCCAGTGACCCCCCCTGTTTGGTACAGAATGTGCAGGCTTCTCTCCCAGTCTGCAGGCCTCCCTGTCTGGCGGACTGGTCTTTAATCATAAATGATGCTAATATCGGTCATCGTTGTGATTTATTGGCCCCTGCCGCCCACTGTGGCAGCGGCTGCGGGTTGAGTTAAGGCAGCACTGCTAGCTCTCCCTCGGGAGAAAGAGGTCAGACTTCCATGGTAGAGGGAATTCGGCGCACTCCCTCCCTGTGGAATGCGTTACCCGAGGAGATAAGCAAAGATGTCACGCAGCCAGGTCCTGATTAAGGCCAAAATGGGTCGCCGTGGGAGGGAATGAGGGCTGGGATGTGGGGAATGTTCGGCATAGTTTCTGCATTATTTTCCGCTGCATTGCTGGGGGCTATCGCGCCACTGATAAGCCAACACTATTGCATTAGAGTACAGATAGGGAGACATGGCATATGAGGAGGGGCACAAAAGTTGTAGGTGTGGTTTGGTTATTTGCCAAGATGTTGACTGCCCATGGCCATTCCCACCCAGTTCCTGATCCTCATCCTCATGGGTACTCTTTGAGCTCCCTTAAATCAAGCCTTACCATCAAACTTTGCTCTCAAAGAGCCTACCTGTGTTTTTTCAAAGCAGTCTTCAGAGAGTTAATGGGCCTCATTATGACTCTGGCGGTAGCTGTGCTGGTAAAAATGGCACGGCTGCCGCCAGAGTTATTTTTTTTTCAGGTGCCCGGCAATGGGGACTTGCCGGGCATTACAGCCCGGCATGCACCAGTAATTCCCCATTGCCGGGCGCCAGAAAAAATCACTCCCCATTCGAGTCCCATTGGACTCAATGGGAATGGGGAGGACGGTAGCACTAGCACCATTGATGAATGGTGCTGGTGTTACCGTCAAGGTCTCCAAGCGGGTGCCGTACCGCCCACCAGGTCAGACCTGGCAGGCTGAAAGGCACCCACTAGCAGAACTAAGTATGCCGGTCCGGTAACAACAGTCCCGGTAGCATACCGGCACCGTTGTTACCGGACCAGCATAATTATAAGGAGGCCCACTGACTTCATTGGCGCTGTAAAAACACTACTGGTATAATAAAAATGTCTTAACCAAGCCTGCCTTCAGCCACTTAACTTATAAACACTATTCGTGTCCTTCAATGAAGTCCTGTTAAAACAAGAATTGGCTAAGCCAACAGTTTTGGCTTGTTTATAAGTATTAAGCATTTGCCAGGCACTACTATTGGATGCATAGGTACTCGCACCATGTTGCACCTGCTACCATCAATGGCTAGTTAATACCACAAGGGCAGTCCCTGGCAAGTGCCTTTCTCATGCCTACACACAAGCCCAAACTGTTGGCCTTGCCAATGCTTGGTTTTAAGCAGCGCATATCTTCAACCTCATGGCTGCCTAGTGATCACAGGAGTCCAAAACATTGAGCGGTCCACACCATGCAGACCTCTGGTGTAAAGGTGTTCCCCATAACAAAGGGCCACCTGACAACAGTGCAATAAATGAGCTGGTTACCTCGCCATATTTTAGTTCTATGCACAGAAATGTGTCTTCCAAGGACTTATAATGCTTTGAAGCAAAAGGCACACTATTTATTCTGACCTGCCCTATAAACGAACACTATTTACTAGCAAAAAGTACTCAGTTCTCCGAACGGGTGCTCTGGACAGACATGACAACACTCACATCAATTGTTGAAAATCAATGATTTTGTAGGTCGCTGTTGCGATTCGCTTATCGCTTGATGTGCTTTGCACTCTGAAGTAAACTCCACTGAGAACGGGTGCGTGTGGCTGGCTGACATAACCCGGAGCAGAAGTTGGGGGGAGGCGAGAGTTGGTGTGCTGCTGCATACTGGGACCTTCTGTGCCCTCTCCCCGCCTGTCGCCTCACACTGGTGAGGTGCAGTTCGTTGCAGTGCATTGCGGTGCAAATATCTCGGAAACTGTGCATCCTAGGGCCTTGAAACATGGATTTCGACGTCCCAAAGGGACCTCGAGTTTTGTTGCTCATGTCAAGACCAGTCCTTCTACGACCACATTGATGTTTTGCCGATTTCAGGCAACAGTCTCATGTGTGAAAGTGCTGAAATCCAGGGAAAGAGGTGGGGTGCCCAAATGCCATGTAGCCAGTAATGTACAGAGGGTCCTAACAGGTAGCTATGCAAAATTTGGTGCAGATTGGCGAAACGGTGTGGAATGTATAGGAAACAACGCTTCGGCAAATCACAAACCCACAAAAGACTTTTGCTGAAATCCACAGAAAGGGGTGGGGTGTCCAAATGTCCAGTAGCCAGTAATATCCAGAGGGTCCTAACAGGTAACTATGCAAAATTTGGTGCAGATTGGCGAAACGGTGTGGAATGTATAGGAAACAACGCTTCGGCAAATCACAAACCCACAAAAGACTTTTGCTGAAATCCACAGAAAGGGGTGGGGTGTCCAAATGTCCAGTAGCCAGTAATATCCAGAGGGTCCTAACAGGTAACTATGCAAAATTTGGTGCAGATTGGCGAAACGGTGTGGAATGTATAGGAAACAACGCTTCGGCAAATCACAAACCCACAAAAGACTTTTGCTGAAATCCACAGAAAGGGGTGGGGTGTCCAAATGTCCAGTAGCCAGTAATATCCAGAGGGTCCTAACAGGTAACTATGCAAAATGTTGTGCAGATAGATGACACAGTGTGGAATCGGATAAGGAGCAACACTTCGCCAAGTCACAAACCCACAAACATATTTTGACTTTTATAAATACAGATAGATATTGCCCTACCCTATAAACTAGTGAGCTAAAGGGGGCATGCTGTTTAAAAAAGACTATTTTGTTCCTAAGTGGTCATCTTATATCTTCTGCCTAATTTCCAGCGAAATAATGTTCTCATCAATCTTGCATTCAACATGTTTGTGTGCATCTTAATTGCTGTGGGCGTTCTTCCACTTTCAAGCCCTTCAAGAAACTATGCCAGAAGAGGAGAGGAAGTGAGCTCTGCAGATCGATTACATCAGCAAAGCGGCAAAGTAAAAGGTCGCATTTCCTTTTCATTTACACCAACAATTTTAGTTTACCTACTGACCCAACCTCAACCATAGCAGTAGATAAACTCCAAAAGAAGGGAATAAAAAACATAAAAGAAGTCAGGTCAGAAATATTAGTCTGATGTCACACTTTTATATTTAAAGCCAAGCCACTTACCTATAGTGTTGTTTCCTTGAATTGTTATGATCTCTACTTCTTGTATTAGAGGCTTGAATTGCCTATATTTATATTGAATAATTCAAGTAACTATGTAATGATTCTAATATCCGCTTAACCATGTTAACGTGCCAGTGTCAATGAGAAATTTGGGTGGCGTGTTATGGACCTGTAAGATCAATGTGGGGCTATGCTCCTTCGCCACTGCGTTGCCTACTGCCCATACATATCCCTTCTTCCGGTGTTCATCTGGGGAGACGGAGAAGTCACTCCCTGAGTGCGATTGCATTTCTACGTAGAGGAACATTACGGTGGGAGCAGTAGGACTCTTCTTTCTGGGGAGCTGTAGGATCGTTGTGATTGGTATTTATCCCCCTCATTATCCGCTGGGCAGTGTTTCCTGTACTCCCAGCCTAGCTTCCTGTTATCTGGGTGGTATTTTTGTCGTTTTCCACTCCTCTGGGAGACACTCCGTGGAGGCACCAAGGGCACATTACGGCACACGGCTCGGTAATGGTCATCACCTGTGCATGCTGCGCACTTCTGTCCCAGTGCAGGGCACATGCCCTCTTGGGGAAACTCGTATCTGCATTTGAAACATGATTTGTTGGGTGCTTTAGCTTACTCCTGAGGTGTTGGTGCCAGTTTCTTGATGGATTCGTGGTCTTTGGGCGCCATGGATACGGTCTCCTTGCACATGTTGACAACCTGCTGTGAAATGGCAGCGTCAGTTCTAGCCATGGCCAAAATACAATCTAGAGACCTCTGTTTCTGAAGTAGTTTCTTTTAGAACTCAGGGCATTCGCACCCGCGATGACCTGGGAGCGGAGGACTTCCTTGTTGCAGTATCGATGGAATGCGCAATGCTTTATGCAGATGCAGAGGCGCATAACAAAGTTGTCCAGCGTTTCTCCTCTCTCTTGCCTGGTTGTATGAAAGATGTGTCCCTCGTAGTTCACATTGGTATGTGGGACAAAATACGTGGCTGGAGCTTCCTGGATCTCCTTGTATGTGGCCCTCTCCTCATCGACTAATTCATAGAGAATGCCACGTACGGGAGCTCTCACCGCTAACATCAGTCTGTTTTTCTTTCTGTCATCGTCCATAATTATAATTGGTTATTTATACCACACTTAATACCCAGGGGTTTATAAACACGGAACCAGCTATCGAACCTGTATTGAACTGCGCCGTCTTGTTTCCAAGGTGAGCACGTTGCCCCTGAGCTAGCCTCCAGAGACTGAGGCCCATTGCACCAATATAAACTTAAAATTCCTTGGCCCATCATATCCACTGTGGGCCCAAATTGCTGTTGTCTGTAAGGTTGAAAGCAATGGGCAACTGCCATGGCAAAGACTCCCCGTGCGCCACCTGGAATGCAAATGCACTTGATGAGCGTGCCAACACAGTCGCTGGTACATCATTCTGCAACATGGCGTAGCGCTCCCCCCGGGGCTGTGAATACTGTGTTAAGGAGTCTCACTCACACTCACTTAGACAAGCAGTTAATCCTAGTGTAGGCCCGTGTAGGCCACCAGTGGACTCGGCACAGCACAGTTTCATGGATGCAGTGGGATTCCAGGGCAGTAGCAGCAGGCCCTGTGTGTGTAGTGTCATCATAGGGCCCTGAGCAGCCATGGACTGAGCTGGTGCAGGCCCATACCTCCTGTATTGATGCAGCAGATCGAACAAGAAGAAGAAGAGTAACACCCTATCTATATTGTTAAGGTTGTCCTGAACTCAGTACACATGAATTTAGATAATATAATTAAAAAGCCTAGAGAAACTGTACTTAAACCTAGGGAAAAGAAAACCAAAAACTTAAAGAATGTGAAGCCCCCACATCAGACAGGCTCTAGGAAATTCCTACGTAACCTGGTATAGCCTTTACAAGTAGGCATGGGACTATATCATAATCAGTGCGTTATTAGGAAACTCAAAAAAAGGAGGCAACAAACAAGTCACTCCACTAATGAGGAGGTCATTGAGGTAAAATCCTGGAGTGATGTGGATGGCCCTGACATAGTTTCCCTTACAAATGTCATACACGCTATTGCCTCTAAAACCAAAAGCGGCATTAGAGCCTTCTTTTAACAAGAGACTTGTGCCAAGGGGCCCGCTTCAAAACATCCTTGTAGTATGACATCCTCCACAGAATTTCCTATGACGGAAAGACAGTGCTCAAAAGAAAGAAACATCACAGTGCCAAGAAATTATCCAATCAGCACCGTCCAATTGTCGGTGCACAATAAGCATCATATCTCTCCCCCCTCTTAGGATGATGATAAGCTCTGGTAACCATTTACCAACAAGAGTTGAGAACAGGTCTGAATCCGGCGAGGGTAATCTTGATTCTTTAAAAAGCTTGGATTCGATCAGTGGAAATAGTCCTCAATAACTTAAACTAGAGGCTATTCTTCATGAGGACCGGAAAGTTCCCCTGAATCGGTTGAGAGTTCTTTCTATTTTCAGGTCTATCCATTCATTGTCTATTCTAACCTCAACAGATATAAAACTGGTAGACCTTTACTATAAAATGCAATAAACAAGGTGAAGATCAATTTGTACTCTAACTACATTTTTAAACTTGTCTGCCAAGCTCAAGAGGACTTATTCTCATGGGTTGTGATATTTTATTTCAAGCTCATCACTTGGCAGCACAAAGTCCATGTTTCCCACTTTGGACACACCTAATGTTCATGGAAAGAATTCAGGATCTGCCTTGGATAACTTGAGATGCCAAGTTGACATTCAGGGGAGTCGTTGAGTGCATGATAATACAAACTCTTGGGAACAGAAAATAGACTGGTCGTGGCTTGCCTCAACTGTATCCATTCTCCCAAACCATTGCAGATACAAATAAAGTGTATAAGTGTAGTTTGATAGGGATTTTAACAGTTTTATAAATGACAAACACAGTCAAATGGTGGGAACCTCCATTGTAATTTTTTTGCTGGAAACTTGGATACAAGGCACTTTAATAATCACTGTTTATAATGGGTTGACCTGTGTTGCTAAAAAGGGGACAAAGGGGTGACCATTTGGGGGACTGATTATTACTTGCAAAAGAAATCTGGGTGCAACGTTGGTTCCGGTCAAATCTAACTCATGTCTAATATTGATTTGGATCCTAAAGTTCAGACAAGGAAATCATAACCTGGGAATATAACTGATCAATATTTATTTCAATCCTAAATTGGAGAGTGAGAGGAAGATCAGATCAGAATTGGTTACAATTATTTTTGAAAATATAAGCGGGCGGTCAGGCTCTGTAATCATTGCAGCAGATTTTTATTGTTTTTGTCCAGAAATTGAAACATTTTTTATAAACAATCAAAATCACTTATCTCCCATGCCAATAACACTATGAACAGAAATGATGTCAAATCACAAGGGCATAAGTGGTCAGCATTTATGATAAAATGGAACCTGCTGAGATAAAATGGAAATATAAAGGGTAATTGCCTCAGTCAACCCACTTGGTTTAGATCCTCTTCTCACTCGACAATTGATTTCATTTATATAGCAACCAATTTATTTGAAAGCGTTGATTGGATGAAAGTTGAGAGAATGGCATAAAGTGATCACATAAAGTGTTAACACTCGTATTTGGTCATCCAACCTTCTAGCCTAGAGGGGATGACTCCAACTGTGTGAACAGTGGTGTAAATAATGAGGGTAACAGATTAAAATGATCTGATCTTAAACTAAGACAACTTGTAAACAAGCTAACATCACAGTGGGAGACCTAGGGGCCACAGGACAAATCGTTCTGGTGCTCACTCGGCAGATTCTATGAAATGATAAAGGAATGCATTACTGACAGTTTATTTAAACGTTGATAACTATGTGTTCTCCCATAACTACTCATCTACATCACTTGGTCAAGGAGATCTCTGAGTGAAGAAAGAAATGAGAAGGCTACTCAAAGAAATTAAAAACTCAGTGGCCTATCAATGAAGCACAAACAAATATTGGTTACTTCAATAAAAACACAATACAATAATTGGCTTTGGCAATACAAAATAAATAAAAAGAGTATTTCTAATCAAAATATGTTGAAATTCCTAATAAAAAATCTAAGGAATCTGGTGTATACTCAACAATAAAAAAATGCATGTACATTCGTACAAATTAACCCCATTCCAGAATCTCAGTGGCTCTCTCACTTCCGCACTGTTTATTATCATTGTGACAAGACTGTTCTCATTGAATCTCGTAAACCTAAACAGTGTTGGTCATTGAACTTCGATACTGAAGACCTTCATAAATCGATCAGTAACTTGAATGGCTCTAGAGCTGAGGGCCAGATAAGATTCCAATGGGGGATATAAATGGACATTGTACTTTGGTGCAATGTTTTCCTGTCTCTTTTTTCACAGATCACTCACACCATGACTATGCCTAGTTCATGGTCGAAATCCATTGTTTCAACAATCCATTAAAAAGGTGACCACTTTTCACCCATAAATTACAGACCAATCAGTTTGATAGTCTGCTCCAGCAAGATCTTGGTGTCTTTTATGTTAAAAGAATTAACTAAGTGAGCCGAGGACTTGGAAGACTCTTAATTTTCAAAACAGGATTTAGAAAAAACGTGAGGATAAACCTTAATTATTTGGTTTATAGTTTACGGCAGCAGTAAATGAGCAGATCCAAAAAAGTGCCACTATCTCCTGCCGCATTGGACATGACAGCTGCATTTGATAGGGTAAATAGAAACATTCTGTGGAATAAACTGGCAGCATTGGAACATTCCACCGGGTTTGTTAAACACGATACACATTTTTCCACTCTAACAATTCTTTGCAAATCAGACTAGATACAGATGAGACCCTCTAACATGGGATAGAAGTAAAGACAGGGCTATGACAAGGGTGCATGCTCGCACCTTGTCTTTTCAACCTATACCTAGAGAGCTTTTAGCATACCCTATCTGAGCCCAATCTCCTCCTGAATTAGGCTCCATTGCTATAGGATAGTTGTTGTAAGCCAATGATATAGTTTTATTTAATTGTTATTTTATATCGCGCCTAATGCCATATCTGAGTTTGGTTTCTAAGGGCGGATCTGGGATTTGAACCTCTAGACCAGCGCGTTGCCCCTGTCCTATCCTCCGTTCATTAGTCCTATCAGATTCTACTCCCAATTCTACTCCCATAGATTTGCAATTTAGCTTGAACTATTTCTTTGAATTTGTTGAAAAGAACAAATTTGAACTAAACACCTAAAAGTAAAAAATAATTGTGTTCCAAGGGAATCGTAAGAGTAAGAAGAAAAAAATGTATTTGATATACAATGGGAAGAAACTAGAAGAAGTAAACGACCTTGTTTACTTACGGTTTAATATATCAAAAACAATTCTTTCGAAATAGTTAACAAGAGACTAAAAGCTAAAAGTAAACTATTTATAACTCAAATAAGGGTTATATTATCAAGACATACTGGCTATTCGCTGATGCCCCTCATTGAATTGTCATCAAGTGTAATCTATGGGCTGGAACTATTAAACTTTTCATCTAGGCAATGGTTAAACACGTTCGTAGGTATATACTATGGCCAGGGCATTTGGGGGCGTAGCTTGGGTACGCAAACAAATATATAAATGTATGTAAGCATTTATATATTTGTATGTGTACATTAATATGGTTTGTGGACTTGGCAAGACATCTTTTATAAACATAGAAATATGTGACATATTTCTATGTTTAAAAAAGATTGCTTACAAAGTCCACAAACTATAGTAAGGTACACACATAAATATAGAAATACTTGCATTTATATATTTGTTTACATGCCCTAGGTTTGTGTACTTCAGGATGTCTTGAAAAGTACACTAACCATAGTTAGGTATGCACACAAATATATAGCATTTAAATGTTTGTGTGCATACCTTTCTACAGTTTGCGTACTTTTTAACCATCTTTTATAAACATAGGTTTACCGAGGGTCAAAGACGCCTTGGTCACCTGGGGAAGGGGTGGGGAAACAAAAAGACAGTAACTTCCTCTTGTGACCCCTCGCGCAAGGGGTCACTAGAGGAAGTTACAGTGACTGACAGAAGTGCCAGCCAGCCATTGTGTCGCTCAAAGTGTACGTTTGAGCGACGCTGTGGCTGGCTGGCACTATTGCACTTATTTGCCTAGAATCTGGTCTAAGATCGTGGCAATATACTTTAACATGGAACAGATTAAATCTATACAGTAACATACTGAGAGCCGATTGAAATACTTTATATAATGTACTAAATACAATTCTAATCCAGTCAAGTGACAAAGGTCTGATAGAGTTCAAGCGACCCATGATATGGAATTAGAAAATGTAAATATACACAGCTCTGTTTTGGTAGAAAACATGGAAATACCCAAACATTTCGGGAAAAAAAATACTGAAGGGTAAAAAATGCCGAATTTGGCATGGTAATAAAAAACGAAAAACGAAAAAGTCGAATAAGGGGAGCGGGGATTGCAGGGTCGCCCACGCTCCTCTTGTTCCACATTGTGGGATTTTTGTGGGTAGCGGGGACAATAAAGAAAAAAAAAAGAATAGAATGGGACTCTGTGGCGTCAGTTCGCACCCATAATTTTGAGATGGAACTGACGTTGCAGGGAGAAGCCGGACACAAGGAGCCGAAGGCAGGTAAGTGCAGGTAGATTGGGGTAAGGGATATACGGGTGGTGGGTAGAGGGGATAAGGGCATCCATAATGTTCGATTTTCGAAAATTTCAGCTGCACATAATTCCACAGCAGTAAAATCTGCTGCTCAATGATCACGCACAACCGAAAACCTGACTCTAGAGAAGAAGCGACTAAAGGAACGTGACAATACATGAATCGAGACCACATAAGTGGACTAAAGCTATATAAACAATATGTGGCGAACTCTCGAATCTATACTCACATATGCCATATATTATCACATTTCCTTCTCCAATGCATGCTTAGGTTTTGCTTGAAGTTGCTCCCCACACTGGAGGTGGTAGGTCCCCATCTACACCTTTCACAGGAACCACGCCGGGGCAAGCCATGTGGCATAGGGGTAGTAGAAGCGCGGCGGCAATTGATTCTCCATTGCAAAGACGCTGTCTTGCTTCAATTTGAGAGTGCAGTATGCTCCGCCGCCTTATGGCAAAGACTAATGAGTTCACGCCAATTGTCATTGTCACTGGCATGATCAGCTTTCTTAAAGGCAATAATCCAGCGATGAGGCTGTTCTTTGGAAAGCCACGCCAATGCACCCAGCACGCCTCCATCTGACGATGCCGTCCTTTTGTAATTACCAGAATGTTTTCATTGAATCCTTATCTTTTGGAATGTGATCGTATAGCTATTTAGAATTAATATTGTGATATTCTTTACTCCGGGAAATGAGGTCTTTAAATATGTTCACCTTTTCCACTGCTATTTCTGAATTTAATATTGTGATCTTTGTCTCGCAAAACGATGTTTTTTAAAATGTTGCCCCTCTTTATTTATGTTCTTTTTCCCTTCTTTCATGTGTCACAAGTATTAATTTTAATGTGTTTAATGGATACAGTGCGTTATGTAATTGGGAAAACTTACAATTGTAGCTCAAAGGCACTAATAATAAACAAAATTTATACATGTACTGTTTGTTATTTGCAGTTTCTCTCTTACTGTACTATTGTAAACCGCACACGCCATACAAGAGGTTCAGGAATTATTTTGTGAGAATCTAGATTTTCGATTTTTTCATTTTTCTTGTTTGCTGGTCTTTTCAGGTAAAAGAAAACAAATGACATGTTATCCCGTGCGCTAAAACAACAATTGCCCTTTAATTCCTTTTGCTAATGACAGAATCCAGCTCATACATGGCGCTGGCTGCGCAGGTAGGTCTGTGCCCTCCTCTTCCTCACTGGCAGAATCTTGCAGTTTCAGATCACACATAGGTACCCATCTTCTGTTTGAAATGTTGTGCAACATGGCGCACAGGATGACAATGGTGCCAGGCATGTCTAGACTTGTCTACAGAACACCCCGTATATGATCCAGGGACTTGAGGCAGGCCTTCAGGAGCTCAAAAGCATGGGAGCACAACTTTCAACATGTGCCTAGCTGTAGTTTTCCTCCTATTTGTTTCTGGGCTCTTGGGTGGGGTAAGGAGCTATGACAGGAATGTGTACCCAACATCCCTTGCACGGTTAAATTGCGTAGCCTCATGGTGATGTCATAACAGACATGAAGTTATAATCAGGGGAATTTTGCTTACTCTCTTGCCATCTCCAAAGCGCCCATCCACTTGCCAGCTCGATATGGGCAGCTAGCAGATACCTGGCAACCACTACCCAACTTCGCTTTGTCCAAAATGCCTACACGCATTCTAAACTCCTCTGATCAACTTTCCAAAATGTTGGACTATGGTCCCGCTAGGGCGTTCACCTACAGCGCTTTGAGGCCATACCAATGGGATAAAGAGGCTATACAAATGGCACATTACTTACTTACTAACTTACACAATGACTGCGAATGTCTCCTATCTTCAACCCCTGGCCCTTGTACATGGCCTTGACATTGTTGTCACCACTTCACACCATGGGAGGGGATGAACGTGTGTGAATGGAGGGTGTGTGAAGGGGTGGCGGGAGGGGCTACGTTTAGCAGATGACTCCACATCACCAGGACACAATGCTCCAGTCCTGGGATGTCTTTCTCAATAAAGTGCATGCTGAATATTGTAGTTTAGCGTCAAAGCAATTGGCTAAAATGAACTAAAGTACTAATGTAGTAATAGCAGGAGTGAGGTATGATGTCAGAAAAGGCAACCTTAGGTGGGAGAGAAAGCATGAATCAAAACATATGGCGCCTGTTCATACCTAGCAGCAGCCCGTCAGATTTTCTGGGTGATAACATGAACTTGGGCCGGATTCTATTCAGTAGGATCACAGATTCATGGCTCAGTAGAGGAAATCTGCCACAGCATTGCAGGACTCAGAGGACCATATTGTAGGTCATTTGCAGATTGGTGGTGTGTTGCTCTTTCCTGTCCCTGAACAGATGCTCCCTTGCATGGGGATGGCCACTGGGATGTAACCCAGTGCCCCCTTATGGAAGGCAGTGATGGCAAGCAATTTGCCCTTAGCTTGAGTGATGCCCTGCTTTGTTGTGCGGAGTGCGAAATGGTGATGAGCATGGGCTGGAAGGCCTCCACAATGTGCATAAGTGCTACAGGGTTTACCATGAATTGACCGGAGCAAAACAATACCTAATTAGAAATTATCTCATTTTGTTGGGTCAAATATTTTTTTAATAATACAGGGGGAGACACCCCGCCCCTCCCCACTCCTCCATTACCTTCCCCCATACCCTTACCTCACCCTACAGCTACATAGCTTAAAAATGTACAAAAATACCTAACAAACTCAACTAAATAAATTTGGTCATTTCTCATTATGTATTTTTGGATTCGATTATTTCTGTGGCTACCGTGCTACAGAAGGTGCTAGTGTGAGCAATCCTGTGGTGTGGTGTAGGTTTCGCATGGCACGAAGGCAGTGGACAGCTAGCAGTTCTTGGATAGGGCTATGGCAGTGCCATGCAGATGCTTCTTTGTAGGTCATCTGGAATGAGCGAGGGAATTAATGTGATGGCCTCCCCATCCAAGCTCTATAAAGTCCATGTTTGCTCAATTTTCAGCTGCCAGAGAGATGGTCTTGGCATTTGGACAGCAGCCCATCTCCTGCTTCTCCTCTGGGCCGGGTATCTTCTCTCATCTTCCTTCTAGTCTGCTACTGTTACCTCCAAGATCCTCATCAACAATCGCATGTGCTTGTTAATGAGACCAGTCCCATGCACACTGCTCCCTGGGCTATGGCCTTTCAGGCCGCTCTTCATGACAATAGATGCTGTCAGGAATTTGTGCAATGACACAACAGATCACAAAGTAGTTTTAACTCCCAATTCTTAATTATTCTTATTCATCTTTGCATGATACGGTTTTGGGTTGGATGATCTCCAGTAGGCAGCAGGGGGTGTTTCTAAAACGAACAGGGAATTCTTTGTATGCATATTTCAAGGATGAGATAACTTGAGGACAGAGTCTCTAGGTGCTCCCTGCACCTACTGTGGTACCAAGGATTTAATATAAAGTCTCAAACCTATTCGGATGAGCCTGTCACTCCTGGGGTGCCTTGTCCTAAAAACCAAAGGTTCCAACAATGACAAACAGAAAAGTCCAAGCCTAATCTTGACAAGTCCTTTCGCCTCCAGGCTAACCCTAATGGCTAACTGTAATCTATAACACAAGGGATTTGAATGGTTTGGTCAACAAAAGTAATTATAAAGCCTACTCTTTCCAAGGTTACCCCTATTCTATAAGTGAATCAGCTAGCAAATGCTTTCCTGATCAGTGCCCTCCTGGGGCTACTCACGGCACTGCCTTCTTCAGGAAGGTTTAACAGCACACATACATAAGGCCCCCTCATGGCCTCTGGTTTATTTAATGCCTAAATCTTATCTAGTCTCCCCATAACCTTGGTTTCTATCAGACTTTGTTCAGATCTCTCCATGACTTTGGTTTCTCGCTGGCTTCTCCTCAGATTTCTACGTAAACTTTTGCTCAGGTTTCTCTCATCTCTCTCCATGACCTTTCTCCTTTCTTTCTCTCAGGTTTCTCTCAGCTCAAAAGTGCCTAAATCTTAATGCCTAAATCTTATCTAGTCTCCCCATAACCTTGGTTTCTATCAGACTTTGTTCAGATCTCTCCATGACTTTGGTTTCTCGCTGGCTTCTCCTCAGATTTCTACGTAAACTTTTGCTCAGGTTTCTCTCATCTCTCTCCATGACCTTTCTCCTTTCTTTCTCTCAGGTTTCTCTCAGCTCAAAAGTGCCCGGCGGCCTCACACCAGGTAATGCCTGTGCCTTCAACCAACCATGAGCTTCCTGGGTCTCATTGTGATAGTACAGGACTGAATGCAATTTTTCATTGTTTACTTTTTCTTCTGTGTTTCGAGCTCTCTTGAAACTCCCTTTCTCTTCATTCGGCTCACACTTGTGTTGTATGTTGTTACTTGATGTGGAATCTTATGTACGTACTGTAGGGGTTCTGGAGTGCTTTGTATTCCAGAACCATGAGAAAGTGAGCTGTTGGTTGGACGCGGCGGCTGTGTCCGCTGTGGGCTTCACAATAAATCTTACTAGTGTACCCCTTTAACTACGTGTGCCACTCCTTACTACATTAGCGACGAGAAATGCTCAGGAGCCCCCGGGGAAGCCAAATGAAGGTTTGTATCGCATGTCACAGCCGACGCGGCGGGGGCTAATGCGTGGACCGCCGCGCAGCGAATCCTAAGAGGAGCGCACTCTTGGCACAGTGCAGAGTCACTAGGGGACAATCCCCTAATTGCAGGTACTGTCTGTGTGCTGTAATCACCATGGAAAAGGGAGGCTCACAGGTTGTTGGGTGCATCATTGGAATGCATGCTGTTGAACGGACGAAGGCACAACATTAGAGGAAAGGACCGCGAGACGTGTCTCTAATGTGGCAGCCATTTTGGAAATTGTTTACATGTTGTCATGGCGACCATGTACAGAGCCTCGTGATTAACGGGGACTGTGAAGGAGAACTGCACGAAGTGGGCAAATGTGGCCAATTGCGACACCTGCAAGAATGATAAAAGACTGCAAACATTATAAATAAAAACCTGCAAGCGTAACAGGGTAAAGGGAGTAAAGGAAATGAACCACACCATAGACTTTATACAAGGGAACTAAACAGTGCAAACGTCAAGTGAACACTGCATTTCATCATAATAATAATAATAATTTGGCATTTATATAGCGCTATGAACCCTCAGGTATCTGAGCGCTGCTTATTATTACCCACGGTGTGTGGTGCTCATTTATCGACCTCGGAAGGATGAAACGCTGAGTTTGGCGCTGCCAGGATTTGAACCTGCGTCCACAGGCTCTGCACTGATGTCAAAGCAGCGCTCTACTCGCTGTGCCACTTGACCGGCAAGCGCACTGCAAGCAATAAGTGAATTATAACCACATAAAACAGCTATACATCAAGTGGACATTGCAATTGACTCAAGCGCATTGCCAGCAATAAGTGAATTATAACTGAATAATGCAACCATATTCCGCTAGAGATGCAGCATGTTACCGCACCAACACAGTTTCTCCCACACCCAGGGAACCCAATTTGCCATTGGGAACAGTGGATGGTTGGGTTCCAAGTCTATCTGAGGGCAATTGGAGGAGCAAATTCAGCGATGATTTGAAGGAGGCTACGCTGTTGAACTGTGTGGGGGTGGAAGCGCAGAGAATTTTCCGGGCACTACCTGATCTCAACGAATCTGAAGGTGGGTCAGGAGACACCAATAGGAAGTTTGAAAGTGCTTTGGGCAAACTGGCTTAACACTTTGGCAATAAGGTTAAGATTGTGTTGGAGAGATACCGTTTTCTTTCGAGACGGCAGTTGAAAAACGAGTCCATTGATGTCTACATGGCAGCGTTGAGAAGCTTTATGTCTGCATGTAAGTTCACAGGTATTGCAGACGAATACTTAAGGAATCAGTTGGTTCTCAATGTTGCAGACTCTCATGTCCAACAGAAGCTCTGGCAAGCGAGAGATCCTTCTCTAGAGCAAGCTCTGGAAATCGCCAGAACAATGGAACTTGGTGACAGGTGCATGAAGGAAAGGCAGAAAAGGGATGAGGTCAAGGAAATTAAATGCATCCAAGAAGGAAAAAAAGAGGATGGTGAAGAGTCCTTGATAGCCTTAATAAAAAGAGTCACCACGAACAACACCAACTCCAAAGTGAGTGCTAGGAAAGAAAGAGAAATGAGTTACAAGTTTTAAAATAGGTGCCAAAAATATGGGTGGAGCAAGCATACCAACATTGAAAGGGAATGTCCAGTGTTCGCCATTTCGTGCTACAAATGTGGCCAGGTAGGACATTTTGCCAGCGTATGCAGAAATGTCAGAGGAAAAAATAAGTTTGGTCAACAACCCATGAACAAATCTTTGCAGAATACTGATAGGGTGCTGGAGGAAGTTAAAGGCCCAGACAGACTTTTTTCCATTGCCAGCAACAACATGGAAGATGTACAGATCCTTACTGATATGTCCAATGCTGGGTATAGGGGGCCCTGGGTGCACTGCAAATGAATAATGTGCCTCTGAGAGTTATGGTAGATACGGGTTCGCCTTACAGAATGGTGGACATTGACACTTTTAAAACAGATTTAGAGGGCAAGCTGGAAGAGTTAAGATGCACTAGTGTAAGGGCAACAGGCTATGGTGAGGCACCGATCAATATTGTCGGCTACACTTGGGTGAAACTGTGCTTCAATGGCAGAGAGACTTTTTGCAAATTATATGTATCAGAAAACGGGTCATCTGTTGTAGGGTGGTGGGAGCAGGCCACCTTACAGATCGAAATTCATCCAGGAGAGGAGGTTCCCGTTTTGAGCATCTTGGAGGAAAATCGTGATACCAGTGAGGTCCTCACCAGCGAGGCCTTATTGAAGAAATTTCCCAGAGTATTCAATGAATCAATTGGATTATTAAGAGGTTTCTAACACAAAATAATTCTAAAAAACGGGGCAAAACCAGTGACACACAAAGTGAGGAGTATTCCAGTGGGAACAAGGGACGCTTTACAGAAATAACTCACTAAGCTTTGTGAGCAGGAAATAATCAAGCCTCTAGAGAGCTCAGAATGGCTCTCCCCAATTGTGCTGGTGCAGAAACCTGATGGTACCATTAGGATGTGTGTTGACCTCAGGCACATAAACGGAAACACCTGGGTGGATAGGCATCCTTTGCCTAATATTGGTGAACTACAGACAACCATGGCTCCACTAAAATACTTCACTATGTTAGACATATCTTCAGCCTATCATCAGGTCATGCTCAATGAGGAGTCCAAGCATCTGACTTCATTTGTCACCCCACTTGGAGCATTCATGTTTAAAAGGGTGCCATTTGGCCTGGCTTCCGCCACAGCTGTTTTTCAGAGACTCGTGATGAATCTTTTTGGCGGCCTTGAGGGAGTTTACTGCTTCCACGATGATATCTTAGTTAGAGCTGAAACGGAAGAAGAACATGATGCCAAGTTAATGGGGGTGATACAAGTCATCCAGAAAAGGGGTCTCACATTGAAAATGGAGAAATGCAAGATCAAACCGAGTGAACTCAATTATGAACATTTCTGAACCTAGCAATACGGATCAATTACAGAGTTTTTTTGGGTATGACTGAATATTATTCCAAATTTCCACTACACTGAAAAAACTAAGAACATGAGGGAATTTATGAAAAAAGGCGCCAAATTCATATGGTCGGAGGTATGCAAGGAAGAGTTTGAACTGATAATGAAGGACATCAATAAAGCTCCCACGTTGAGCATGTTTGATTATAAGGCAAAACAAAAACAACAAAAAAAGACGGTAATCTCTGTAGATGACAGTAAGATTGGATTGGGGGGTGTTGGAACAAATCCAGGAGAAAGGTTCAGTTCCCATTGCATTTGCTTCGAGGATTTTGAAAGGTGCAGAATTACTCAACAATTGAAAGAGAAGCGTTGGGAGTGAAGTGGATTTTAGAGCACTTCAGGAACCTCATATGGGGTTTGCTTATTTTTCTAAAGACCGATCACAAATCATTGGTGCACGTTTTACACTCCAAAACTCCACATTTGATCTCGCCAAGAATACGAAGGTGGGTGTTGGAAATAATGCAATACAACCTTAGTGTAAGCTATACTCCGAGCAAATTGAATATAGTGGCTGATTGCTTTTCGAGACTGCCATGGGTCAGTGTAGAATATGATGAAGATTCCTGTGGTGATGTCAACTCAGATAACATTGTGGCCACTATAATTCCACGCATTGCGAAGGAGGAATGGATTAAAGCTGCAACCGATGATCCTGAACAGGTCTGCCTCAGACAGGCCATTCAAAGTGAGTGGAAGGAAATCGACCATAGTATAGGTTTGTACTCCCACATGAGGGATGAAATATCAATGGATTCGACGTGTGTATACAGAGGAGTCTGTATTATTCCTTCAGTGGATTTAAGAAAGAGGATAATTAATTTGGCTCATGAAGGTCATGTGGGCAGAAGCCTCACTAAAAGGAGGGTGAGGGGGAGCTATTGGTGGCCTAACATGTGGAAAGATATTGAAGAGCCTGTCAGAGTTTGTGTAACATGCGCTGCCAGCGACAAAGGAAGGAGTGTAAGAAGGACTCCTTTACAACCAGTGGAGATTCTGGAACAAGTGTGGTCCAAATTGGCAATTGATATTATGGGTCCACACAAGAACTGGGATTTCCAGAAGATTTATATTGTTGTTTTATTGGACTACACCTCGAAGTGGGTGGATTTGGGTGTCGGTGAAGGTACAGTTACAACAGGAAAAATAGGGACGTTTTTGAGTAAGATCTTCAATAGGGAAGGTGACCCGTTGTAAATAGTATCCGACAACAGAGCGCAGTTTGTTTCAACAGAGTCCCAGTAATTTTTGAGGGAAAGGGCTATAGAACATAAGACCATATCGTTGTATCATCCCATGGCAAATTGACTCATAGAGAGGATGAATGGCTTTGTCAAGAATATTATTCAACTGGCTCTTGTGTATGCACTTCCATGGAGAGAGACATTGAAGGAAGCCTTAAACACATATAGGACAACCCCACATTCGGCGACGGAGGAAGAGCCATTCACCATAACGAGGGGAAGGTCAGCGCCAAACAGCTTGAGGCCTGCATGGTTGATTTCTGACACCCACAGACAATTGGATATGAGTGACATTATAAAGAGGGTTAAGGAGAAACAAGCCAAGTACAAGCTGTACTATGATCGCAGAAATGGAGTGGTGGAGAGTAAAATTAAATATGGGGACTGGGTTTGTGTAAAGGAGCCCGAGAAAATGATGTAGGGAGTGTCAAAATTTAGTTCTCCACAGAAAGTGATAAGTTGTTCTGGAAAGTCAGCAATTTTGCATGATGGGAAGAGATGGTCCTGCGATGATCTTGTATGGATGGATGGAGGAGTGTATTCGGAGGGAAAGATGAATAGGAGTGAAGGATACTCAAAACATTGTGAAGGATACACAGGACGTCGGTTATGTATTTTGTATTTGTATTTTGTTTATTTATATTGCGCACCCTGCCAGGAGGCATCTGGGCGCATTACTTACAAGGTTACAGGTTAAGTTACAGGTTGACATTCAGAAGTTACAGTTAGGTACAAGAGAGAAGGCAGAATAGAGGCATATATTACTATAGTAAGTTGAAGACAAATTGAAACGTAGTATATGCGATTAATAAGTGTACCCGGGTAAGTACATGTGATTATTTATAGTCATTTAGGCTGTTCACTTAGACAGATCTAGTCTGTGCAGGCAGTAACATAATGTGTCCGTCAGTAACGTAGTGTGTCAGTAATGTATAATCAAACTCTAGTGTTGGCTAGGTCTAACTCTGTGAGCTGAAGGTAGAGTAGCGGGCTTCATTTCTGAGCATATTTGGGAGTGTGTTCCAGAGTTTGGAAGCAAGAACTGGGAAGCTGGACCCTCCTAAATATAGTAGTTTAAATCTGGGTATAACAAGAGAATGAGCTTGTGCAGATCTAAGAGGTCGGGGGACTGTGTGTGCAGAGAGGGGGTTGGCCAGGTATTCTGGTGCTTGCTTAGTTAGGCACTTGTGTGTAAGTGGTAGGGTTTTGAGTGATATTCTGTGTACCACAGGTAGCCAATGGAGGTTCTGTCTGGTGTCAGAGATGTGAACTTTCCTGGGGATATTTAGAGCCGCTCTGATAGTATTATTTTGTGTTACTTGAAGCCTGATGATGTTCTTATGACTAGTCCCCAGATGAAGGGCATTGCAATAACCAATTTTGGCCATCACAAGAGTTCTTGCCAAAATGATGCAGTTGGAGGTGGTGATGAAAGGTCTGCAGGCTGTTACTAGTTTACACGTGTATGCTGATGCTGATACCACCAAATTGATTTGTTTTGTCATGGAGAGGGTGGAGTCAAGGTGGAAGCCTAGAGTTTTAGTATTGTTCAGCACCTTAATGGTATTACCATCAATGTCAAAAGCTTTAAAAGCCAGGTCCAATTTGTTGAGTCGATGTTGGAATCCTATGATAAGTAGCTCTGTCTTATCATCGTTTAAGCATAGGCCATGGAATGCCATCCAGGCTTGGATGACTGAGTAGATTTTATTAAGAGCCAATAAATCAGTTGTGTAGTTACCAGTGATAGGGATGAGTATCTGGTTTTGATGCAGGGATTCAGGAGCTAGAAGCAAAGGTTGACGCTGCAGGAGACAAGTTGTCGAGGAAGAAAATGAGGGTGATCCAGAACTTCAAAGAAGACTTTATTTATCTTCACACTAGGACTTTATTTATTATTCGTTTTCATTTGGTGAGGTACTTCGTTCTCAATTCGGGTGTTACAGTGTCCGGCTGTGACCATGTATCCTTTGCTTTGTTTTATCCATTTAAAGAACTATTTGCATTTTCGACTGACCCTTTCCAGTTTTCTTCCCTTCCCTCCCCATATTTTCCTTGTTGTTAATCTTTTCATTTGCTACATTGTTAACATTTTGTAGGGGGAAGATGTTGTATGTTGTTACTTGATGTGGAATCTTATGTATGTACTGTAGGGGTTCTGGAGTGCTCTGTATTCCGGAACCATGAAAGAGTGAGCTGTTGGTTGGATGCGGAGGCTGTATCCTCTGGGGGCTCCACAATAAAGCTTACTAGTGTACCCTTTAACTACATGTGCCACTCCTTAATACAACTTGTTGTCGCTGAATAGTAAGGTGTGACTACAGGACACTGCTTATTTCCATTCAGGGATTTGAAAGCTGACTACTTAACATGTTTACGGGGTTAGTGACACAACCAATGTTTTTTACTGTTATTGGCTGACTCGTATGTGCAGTTCTGGACTTTGTAGTCCTGGCTCATCTTCGCCTCTGTGTCTCTGATTGGAGGGCCAGCACATCGGGTAGCACCAGGACCAACCCAGGCCCCTGTGGCTCCACCTCCTCATAAGAAATGATGGGGACTTCTCCAACTCACCACAGTGCACCTGAGCCTTGTTTGGTCTCACCTGACAATCATTGGCTTCAACTTTTGCCGGCTGCTTTATCTGAGTCCATACAAATTTCTGCGCGATAGGTGTGGATGCAGGAGTGTCCCATAATCATGTCTATCGATTTTGGTGTCTTGTGGGTCTGTACTTTAGCTATCCAAGATGCATTTGTGCACATCATATATGTATGCCCTCATATTGACCTTCGTACCATTTTGCCTCAGATGGAAACCACCACTTATCGGCTAGACTACATTTGTGAAACTATGTTTTGAGTTTTTCAGGCTGCCTACAAACTCATAGTTATTCAGTAAATACTGCCTGTGGATTTTCTTAACTAGCCTGCGTGCAGTATTTACCACATGTGTATCCTTGAAATACTCCATTCTGATTTCTTTTCAATTTCACATGCAGAACATACTCGCAATTGAGTGGTCAGTCAAAACAGCTGGCATTGAAAACACTTTTTTTTTACTGTTTACTGTAGCTCGTATTCTTTAACCATGTATTACATTCATACATTCAAGGTATTTCATGTATCTTGCACATTACTTTTACTCTCATTATCTTCCATGCATTATTTGTCTCCATGCATAATTTCTCTCAACATGTGTTTCCCCACAGTGTTGTCTGTGGTTCAACAGGAGAGATACAATGTAGAAAAGAAAAAAGGAAGAAAAAAGAAAAGAAAGACAGAGGAAAAGGAACCTTGTCAATTGTGTTTAACTTAAATAAGTACATGTTTCAAAAGCAAAGAAAGAATAATTTACGAGGTAATTCATGGAATAAATGTGCGCCGAAAAGGGGAGCGCAAGCGTGAAAATTGCAGCGCACGCGTGCCAAAGCCCCGCACGCAGCAGTTGATCGATTCATGGAATGCGCTGCGCTAGTAAAAGCTGGGACGTGCACCAAATCCGTGGGTGGCGCACATGGGCGCACACGTCACTAAACGGCATGCGCTACGCGCACAGGGAAAGCGCACATAGTGTAGCGCACACAAGAAAAGTTAGCAGAACACGGGGCGTAACACTTGGAATGGGGAACAATGCGTGAAAATGTGGCCGTTATGGGGAAGTACAGGAGGTAAATGCTCGCAACGCCCACACGTGCGCTAACAACACGTATTCATGGAATCGAACAGGGGAAAGGCGTGCACCAAAAAAGACGCGCTAATCCGGAAACACGTACGCCAGCAGGAAGCAGGGGTAAGCGGCCCTGCGCAGCATAAATGTGCGCGCAAACAACAAACAAGCTCAGACGCTACGATGAATATACCGTTCCTCGCAGCAGTGGTGGTGGGACACCGCAGGAGGAGGAGAATAGCCAGGCCCCGCATTTTTCTACCCAGGACCAGCCTTTTTGGGATGCCTGATGACCAGGTGTATGGGAGGTACAGGTTTCCACCACACATAATCCTAGACCTGGTGAGGGAGTGGGAGGATGACCTCACATCACCCACCCTGTTCTCCCAAGCACTGAGCCCCTTGGAAAAGGTGCTCAATGTACTGCACTTCTTGGCTACTGGTTCATTTCAGCGGACAAGTGCCATAGTGGGGGGTGTGTCACAGGCCACGCAGTTACGCTACCTACACCAGGTGTTGGCCATCATGACTGTACGCCCCTCAGTCCGCAGGCACATATACATGCCCAGAACACCTGCAGAAAGGCAGGCTGTGGTGCAGCAATTTTACGAGGTGGCACACTTCCCCAAAGTCCAAGGTTCCATTGATTGCACCCATGTGGCTCTACGTCCACCCAGGGTCACTGAGCATATCTATCGGAACCGCAAGCACTGGCTTTCCATCAACGTGCAGGTTGTATGTGATGCCAAGGGAATCATCACCTCAGTATATGCCAACTATCCAGGGTCCAGCCATGATAGTTTCATATTCAGAATGTCACCCCTAAACCGGGACTTGGAAGCTGGCCGGCATGGCAACACATGGCTAATTGGTGAGTATAAATGCCTCTGCACATGCATGCATGTCACAAACTGAGAAATGGGAAAACCCCACTAATGACAACCATTATCACCTCCCCAGAGGACAGTGCCTACCCTCTCAGCACCTACATGATGACGTCAATTCAGAACCCCACCACACCACCCTAGGTAAGATACAACACAGCCCATATTGCAACCTGGGGCATAGTGGAGTGCACATTCAGGGTGCTCAAGTCATGCTTTCGCTCCCTTGACCGCTCTGGTGGGCAGCTGCTATATGCGCCCCCAGTAGTGTGCAGGATCATAGTGGCAGCATGTATCCTGTACAACGTTGCAACCCGGCGGGGCATGCCGGTGGACATGGTGGTGCCCCCACATCCCAACCACATGCACAGCCGCTGCGCATGGGAGGTGAAAGGGCACATGGTGAGGCAGCCCGGACCCAGCTTGTGGCAAATTATTTCACCTAAAATACCACCCCTGCGGAGTGCACACAGGCCTGGCACATACCAGCTCGCAATCAATGATGATGACAAAAGGGACAGTCAACTGTCACAACCATACCAGCCTGAGATTGTTCACCTGGAAGTGCTACATTGTGTGCATCCCTAGCTACTCAAAGACACCCAATTATGTGTCACAAAAAGGCACAAATTCATGCAGCATGAAGGACTACCCCCTTGCAAAATACCATCTCAAAATAGTGCCATGTCACCCAACACCTCCCGAACACACCATGGCATGGCATGCAATGTGAAAGCAACCAAATGAATGAACAACACATGACAAAAGTGTCACAAAGTGCACTGTCCTAAATGGAAACAGGCCATAGTAAATGTGCTCTCAATAATGAATATAAAAACAACACACATGAACAAATACTTACCAGCAAGAGAAAACATCAGTACATGGTCAAACAGTGGCAATATATTACAATAAAAAATAAAAGTAGTGCAAGTGTCACAACCTGACTAAGGCAGCACATCGACCCCTTCCAACTGCAGATTGTTGCTGGAAGGCAAATGTATCAGTGAACTGCATACAACATGAACTGCATCTGCAAAGTAGATGGCCTTGTTAAGACATGAAGAAGGTACATGTATATAAGGGAAAAGGCAGGTATGTAGAACCATACATAAATCCACCATGCAGTGGAGATTTCCACAACAATACCCACTAGCAATGTATTCACAGTTTTGACCACAGACTGTCCACACAATTTATGGGAGTCCAATGTCACTGTGTAAATTACTGTCACTTGGTCACACCCTTTGCAAGCCCATGGAAAGGGGAAACAGGAGGGGTGTGTGTGTGTGTCAGAAACCCAAGCATCTATCCCAAAGACAGGACAACCCTGCATGCGCCCAGCTGGAATACACAATGGATGCATACGGGAGCCACACAAAGCACCACACTGTAAAAAAAAAAGAAAATCAAAAATGGCCATGTGTGGTCAAGGGGGGGGGGAGTGGCCACCCAGGAGGGACGAGGTACAGGGTGCACCCCAACACCCATATGCGTGGATGTTGAGAAAAAACAAAAATACCTCCATGGGCTCATGGCCTGCACGGATACGCTACAGTGGGAGAACTGCCATCACTGTCACCACCCTCTGGTGGTACATCAGAAGGTGGCCGTGATATGGGAGGCAGCCCACGCAAAGCCCTGGCAAGCTCTTCCATGGCAGCAAGCATGCGGGTGTGAAAGGTTTGGTTCTGCAGCATGATGGTACAGAGATCCCCATTCAGCACCTCACGGGTAGCACACATTTCTGCCTGCATGGCCTTGCGTGATGCCCAGATCTCCTGACGGGTTGCTTGGAGCTCAGCTGAGAGTGTGTGTGGCAGCTGCTCCAGCTGCTGTTCTGCCCTTGTACTCCGGGACACCTCAAGTTCACCCAGAGTATCTCTGAGGCACCTGTGTTCTAACCTGAGGGCTTCCCTGTGGGCCTGTGACTCTACAGATATGGCTGTGCAAAGAGTCACAAGTCCAGCCCGTCGGTCCCTGTCGGACGCCAACATGTCCTCCCTGTTTGAATGGCAAATGAGTCTGTTGTCTACTGCTGGAGCTCCATCTGCCTTTCAGGGGGGAGAATGGAAGTGGCCACCCTATCCATTGCCTGAGCCATCATTTCACACGATGCCCCCTGTTGTGCTGCTATAGTGTAGATGGAGTTTTCCCACACAGTATTGCCTGGTGGCGCACGGCCACTGCGTTGGCGGGCACCACACCTGTTTGGGGCAAGGCAATGTGCACCTTGCTGTGCTGGCACTGCCTGAGGCTGCAGGACTGCATTCCTCCTTTGATCTGCTGGAGCAAATATTGTGGAGTGTGACCCTGCATCCCTAACCGCCACAGGCAGACTTTCCAACACTGAAATCCCCATAGAGGGGTCTACCCTCAGTGCAGGTGGGTTGGACAGAACAGCATCCCTGCCAGAAGCACTCACCTGCGACGGCACATATGTCTCAATGTCCGATTCAGCACCTGATTCATAGAGGTCTCCGGAGGTGTACCCAGAGACACCCGTGGACAGCATGGTCTGTAGGAGAAATGGGTTTTCACCCACCACCACCCCACGTCCTCCACTGGTGCCTGGTCGTGGGTGTGAGTCCTCCTGGGTCTGCACCATCTCCTCCTTCTCAACAGCATCAAGTGCCTCATCATCTGCAAAAACATGAAAGATAACAAATGGAAACAGGCATGAGCACCATAGAACACACACATAGGCCTGACGAGGCAGAGATCCAGTACATAAATGACAGATGTCCCACATGACAATAACTCTGGCATGCATGCACTGTCAATGATTTTGAAGGGGAGTCAAAAAACACACACTGATGACTGCAAGATGGAAAACCAACACATGTGCTGCCTGCTGGATTGCACTGGCATCAAACATTAGCCTGTGAGTGGTATGGACAATCCATATACATGACACATTCCAGCACACAGACGGCACGTACCATAGCCATGGCAGATTTGTCAAGGACACCCAGATGGTAGCAAATCAGTACTGTCACCCATCCATGTGAGATGGACATCATGAAATAAAACATGTAAATAAGAGTGAGAAAACATGCATGTGCCACACGCTGCAACAAAACCAATGTTCACTGACACAGTGATGGCAGGCACATGGATACATCAATGGTTGGGCACTTCGACATGAGAGGATACATTCAAATAGGGCCCCAAAATGATAGTGTGCAGGCCATGTGTCAGCCTGATTGTAGAAATGTTTCCCCAAATAAGTCCAGAAATGTGGGCCATTGTGTGGTGTAATCTATGACAGAAGTATGTCACATTTGGGACAGTAGGCCACACAATGTCTGGTAAATATGCTAATCATTTCATCATTCAGGCTGAATGAAGAGGAAAAGAGTATGAACAATGTTGTGGCAAGAGGACAGCTGAAGGCCAAGTGGATTAATCATGTGCAACTATGTTCAGAAGGGATACTGTGAAAGGGAAACACAAGGCCGGGGAATCTGTTTGAGGGACCACATGGGTGACCCATAGCAGTCATGTCTAGACAACCTGGCACTCAATCAGAACACATCACCCAAGCAACACACACATGGATTGCACACACATGCATGGTCACTCACCGGACACTGCTACAAGAGCTGGTAGGTTTCCTACACCTTGGATCTGATCCTCTGTGATGAAGCCTCCAGCGACAGACTCATGTTCAGTGAGTTCTTCCTCCACTGGTGGAGACCCACCGCCAGTCACCAGAGTAGAGGCATGATTTGAAGCCAGCTTGTTCTTTGCTCTGCGTTTCAGGTCATTCCAGCACTTAGAGCAATCATCAGCTGTGCACTTCACAAATCCAAGGGAACTAAAGCGGTCCGCGATGGTCTGCCAGTGGGCCCTACGTTGAGCAGTCGTAGTCTTGCACCCTGCAGTCATCACCATTTCGCGGCTATGGGCCGACACATAGCCCACAAGTGCATCTAGTTTGGCGTCATTGAAACTAGGTTTCCTTAACGTGCCAGAGTGTGTAGCCGTGTCTGGGGTCCCAGCCTGTACTGCAAGAGCACCCTTCTTCTTCTTGGAAGGTGGTGCGGACCCTGAGTGGCTCACGCCGCTCTGGTTGGTAGGGGCAGAAGTGCAGGTGGACTGGGCACTGGAACTTTCCAAAGGCACGATGACCAAAGGTCTCACTGCAGGGTGATGTTGGCAGGACCAACCTCGGTGTGATGGACTTGGACCGACACTGTCCCGGCTGGGAGACTCGGAGCTGGGGTGGATTGAACTGCAGCTGCCCCTGCAGCCTCCTCACCCCGGCTACTTGGGGCAGCAGATGACATTGCTGCCCCAGATCCAAGTGGCCTGGTGACAGCAACTTTCACCGCCACACGTGGCTTAGACTTGGTGACACGGAAGTCAGCCTGGGAGTCATCCTGTGCCGGTTCAGTTGACAATATGGGCAGGTGTAACAAGGGCTGAGCTGGGATGGTGTCAGCTACATTTCCCCGAACCATTGGGGGGGCATAGGTGTCCCTGATTGGTCCTCCACACACTGGCCTCTTGAGCCACCCTGCACATCCTGGCCACGTCCCCTACCGCGCCCACCTCTTTGACCTCGGCCACCTTTGCCTCCCTTACTGCTTGGTCGCCTCCCAACCATTGCACTGATGTTGTTGTGCATATGGGAGTTGGAGTAAACAATTGTCCTAGGCAATTGGGGTGAAAGTGGTACGGTACTAGATGGAATTTGTACCCTAGTGCTCTAGCAAGGCTGTCTGTGACCCCTGGGGGAAAATGACGGGTCATGCAACGCACAGGCACCCCAAAAACAATATTTAACGTGCATGCAACCCCTGGTAGACCACGTGCATGGAAAAATGACCCCTCAGTATGCTGTGGCACCCAGAAACACAAAAATAAGCATACGTGTGATACACACTGCTTACAATGACCTCTGAAGGGGTATGCGACACACGGGGGCACCCACAGTTGGAATATACGTGCACGACTCACCGTCTGCCTGGAAAAAGAATGTGAAAAAGACACATTTTTTCAACACCCCCGCCAAAAGAAGAATTGAACGCTGTCTGAGTAAACAGGGAGTACGAACTGGAACCATTGTGAAGTAATCGCGTGTGAACCGACAAGAAGTACAAGAATCACCCGCTCGCTCTCCACAAAAAGCACGTACAAGAAAATGGCGTCCTGCGCGTACCTGTTGAGCCAGCCCACACGTGCAACGTCACTTACGTGCGTACGCGCTAAGGCCCTTTCCTCCAATTGCACGCAGTGACACCCGGACGTGCAGTTTTTGCACGTGTACAATCAACATGCATCCGTGTTAAGGGAAACGACCTTGCGCGTCACGTCACAGACACGCTTATGCGCTAAGGGCCTTTCCTCGAATTACATGCTGATGTGCAGATTTTTCACGTGCCAAATCACTGCGTATCAAGCTGGCCACGTGACAACACACGGAAGACCACGCTCTTGCCCAAAAGGCCATTTACCTGCCCCCCAGATCCTTAGAACACGCTCTCAACTGCCATCTGCTGCTGCCTGCCTGCCTGCCTGCTGCCCACCTGCCCTGCTATTTGGTGCCTGCACGTCAGCCATCTGCAGGGGTCCAGTTGCTGTGTCCACCCCTGCTGGAACAGAAGACTACCGACTGGGATACCATTGCTCCTGGCCCGGGACATCACAGAGTGAGCCGTAGGACTTGCCCGCCACCATTGTATATAGTTAGTGTTAGGTTTCCTTTCTGTTTTTATTTCTGTTGGGGCGCTTGGACAATGCCCCACCTTTTTGTATATAGTTCTTCATTAGGTAGTGTTTTTTGTAGGTTTCATTTCAATGGTTTGGCTCATGGACCCTGGATTTGTTCTTTGTAAATAGTTCTTCACTGGATTTCACTTCTTATTTTTAATTTTTCCATGGAGCAATGGTTTTATCTTCTTTTTACGCTTTGGATTTGTTTTGCCGGACTGACACTTTGGACACGTGCTTTTGGATTGATTTGGATTCTGCTTTCCTACATTTTTATTTTATATTTTGGACATGCAGATTTTTAATCATTATTTGCATTCTTGTGTGTTTCATTTAATTCCCTTGCTTTTGTGTTTAATACATTTTTATTTCCTACTTCAATGTGTGGTATTCTCTCTTTGGTTTCATGCATGTCACAATGTGTGTTTTCTCAATCACATGCACCCTTTGTGTGGGTGTGACAGAAATGTGTTGATGTGCATACTTGCCATTTGGGATGTATCATGTGATGGGGATTTCATTGTGGGGTGGATGAAATACCTGGTTGTGTGTTGGGAGTGGGGTGGCGTGGGGTGTGATTTGGGTGGCCATAAGGCCCATGATTGTGGATCGTCATGAGGTGTTGGGGGGTGGGGGACATGAGTCGGGGCCTGCTGGCAGGTGCCTGTCACTGTTGGGTGGATGGGTGGGTGAGTGGGTGGGGGGACATGATTCAGGGCCTGCTGGCAGCTGCCTGTCACTGCTGGGTGGGTGGGTATTTGGGGGGACATGAGTCGGGGTCTGCTGGCAGGTGCCTGTCACTGCTGGGTGGGTGAGTGAGTGGGTGGGGGGACATGAGTCGGGGCCTGCTGGCAGGTGCCTGTCACTGCTGGGTGGATGGGTGGGTGGGTGGGTGGATTTGGGGGGACATGAGTCGGGGCCTGCTGGCAGGTGCCTATCACTGCTGGGTGGTGAGTGGGTGGGGGGACATGAGTCGGGGCCTGCTGGCAGGTGCCTGTCACTGCTGGGTGGGTGGGGGTGCAGGGGGACATGAGTCGGTGATCACTTGTGCATGGTGACATGTGGGCTGGCCAGGGTGGATGGGCTGTCTGCGGGGCATGGCCAGGGGTGCAGGGTAGTCCCCTGTGTTGTGGGCTGCCTGCAGGGCCTGGGGAGGGGGGAGAGGGCACACCTGGGAGGACACACACTGCCAATTCGCATTGGGGCACACCAGGAATACACGTACCGCTCTCGTGGCAGTGAAAACACGTGTTTAAAACTCTCTGCGCACCTCTCGGAATACACATACCCCGCTCACCCAAGGCCTATTGCGTGTGATTCTCCCCACGCACCCCCAAAATACATGTACCCCGCTCGCACAAGGCCTATCGCGTGTGATTCTCCCCGCGCACCCCCAAAATACACGTACCCCGCTAGCACAAGGCCTATCATGTGTGATACTTCACGTGTACCCCCGAAATACACGTACCCTGCTCGCACAAGGCCTATCACGTGTGATTCTCCCTGCACACCCCCGAAAAACATGTACCCCACTAGCACAAGGCCTATCACATGTGATACTTCACGCGCACCCCCGAAATACACGTACCCCGCTCGCACAAGGCCTATCGCGTGTGATTCTCCCCGTGCACCCCTCGGAATACACGTACCCCGCTCGCCCAAGGCCTATCGCGTGTGATACTTCACGTGCACCCCCGAAATACACTTACCCCGCTTGCACAAGGCCTATCGCATGTGATTGTCCCAGCGCACCCCTCAGAATACACGTACCCCACTCCCCAAGTCCTATCGTGTGTGATTCTCCCCGCGCACCCCTCGGAATACACGTACCCCACTAGCCCAAGCCCTATCGCATGTGATACTTCATGTGCACCCCCGAAATACACGTACCTCGCTCGCACAAGGCCTATCGCATGTGATTCTCCCCGCGCACCCCTCGGAATACATGTAGCCCACCCCCCAAGGCCTATCACGTGTGATTCTCCCCACGTACCCCTAGGAATACACATACCCCGCTCCCCAAGGCCTATCGCATGTGATACTTCACGCACCCCCGAAATACACATACCCCGCTAGCACAAGGCCTATCGTGTGTGATTCTCCCTGCTCACCCCTCGGAATACACGTACCCCTCTCCCCAAGGCCTATCGCATGTGATTCTCCCCACGCACCCCTCGGAATACACATACCCCGCTAACCCAAGCTCTATCGCGTGTGATACTTCACACACACCCCCAAAATACATGTACCCAGCTAGCACAAGGCCTATCGCGTGTGATTCTCCCCGCACACCTCTCGGAATACACGTACCCCGCTAGCACAAGGCCTATCACGTGTGAAACTTCCCGCGCACCCCCCCAAATGCACTGTCCCGGCCCTGTGAACTGGTGCAGGGCTAGAGCGGCCCTTTGCGCTGCATTGGGGATTTCAATGCCTTATCCTTGCGCAATGGGCATTCCTGGGGGCGTAACTGGCGCTGTGGGATGTTCTCTGCGCCAGCACTCAAAATGGCTTTGATATTCCATAAATATGCGGTGCGTCAGAATGCTGTTTAGCGCACACGGCTGGCGCACGCTGGCGCACGCTAACTCTCTGCGCTGCTCGCGTGCGCTGCCTCTGCGCTGAAATCTATGAATTACCCTGTTAACGTTTAATGCGGCGGGCTCACTCACCCTTTATTCCAAATTATCCTCTTAATAGAGCTTGAGGATATTCGTCTCAATCTTGGTTTTTAATTGAAAGAAAGGAGTCGGATTTTTTTCCCTTTTTTTCCTTCCTTGGCAAATCTGAAAACAAAAGCCAGAGGGTCCAAATGAGTATATAACAGACATGGGTCTTATCCCTTGAGTATACATGATGACAGCATCTATTTGAATCTATTTGCTTTTTGGTATAAGGATATGCCTTTTTCCTGTTTGAAATGCAAAACAGGCAATCTTTATAAATGTTGCAGTCTAATTTATGTAAGCAAACATACTTAAAGTTAAACATACTGTATTAGATCCCAAAATGTGTTTACTTTGAGTTTGTCTTTCTGCTACCTGGTCCGATTGCCATGTAACCCACGCCAGGATCCGCGTTGGGTTGTATCATTTCCTTTTCCATTTTATGGTCCGTGGTAGTGACGTCATCGTGTATCCGAACGCGACGACATCATCAGGTATCTGAACATGATGACGTCTCATGGTCAGAATACGTGCGGCGGCCATTTTAAGGTATAGTAGTTTGCCATTAGGTAGTCTTAAGTTAATTAGCCATTGAGGTGGCAATTTTCGAGTATGTTGCTGGCCGCTAGTGTGTTTGGTCTTGGATACTTAGTTTAGCCATTTTATTATGGCGCTATCTGAAGCTTAATGGAGCTAAATTCATAATAAGCTACTATTAAGGTACGAGACTTGGCCACTTATAGTGTTAGATGCACTAGTTTTGACGATGTCTGAGATTCATGATAGTATTTGAATCTAATTTTGCAATGGGGTGCTCCTGTGCTCTTCTTGTTGCTCTTCAAATGACGTGTAAATATTCACGATGTGTCTGTAAATCAAAGAAGAGTTTGAAAGAAAGAATAAAGGAAAAAGAAGGTGAAAGACTTAGCAACAATTTATAAAACAAAAAATATGGGGACAATTTCAAAACAGTACACGCAATAAATAGATAGTGTAGATAAATGGCAACTCCACTAGCTGTTTTTTCATCACAGTCTAAAGCCAATAGGCCATCTCATGTTCTGTGTTTAGACCCGATTGGCATGTGTCTAAAGTACATATCCATTTTGCTTCTCATCGTCGTAATAAAAGTTCACGATGAAGTGTGTTGCACAGGGCATCTTGTATCGCCATTCTTTATGGCTCTCAGATGTTCAAAGAAACAAATCTTCATTGCCCTTATGGTGCTCCCCACATATTTCTTACGGCAAATACAAATAATGGCATAAATGACAAATTTGATTAATATCTTTTACTCCGTTCAATATTTGAGCACAAATTGTGCAATTGCCATATCTGTAGGTTCCTGTTGGTGCTGGCACTTTTAGAAACTTGCTTAAATTATTGTTTTTTTCTTCTTTAAGGTGACTTGGGCTTAGTTTTTGTTTTAAGGTTGGAGCTTTCCGAAAGACCATCATAGGTTTGTCTTCTATATGTTTGTTAAGTATTTCATCTGTTTGTAGAATGTTCCAATGTTTCCTCAGAGGTTTCTTCAAATATATGCTTCACTGTTGTAGGTGGTAATAAAGTTGACTTTTGTGTGTTTGTTTGTTACTTTCTGTTTGTTGGTCAGTAGGCTATTCCTGGGTATTTTCTCATATTTTCTTCTTGCTTGTTCCAAATCATCTGCTCGATACCCTCTTTGAGTGAACTTTTCTTTGAGATCCAGTACATGTGATTGGAATTTCTCATCTGTGCTGCAATTACTTTTTATTCTTAGTATTTCCCCATAGGAGATATTCTTTATGATGTGTTTAACATGGTTACTTTCTGCATGTAGCACATTGTTGACTGCCGTGGGTTTAATAAAGAGGTCTGTTAGTATTTTATCTCCATCTGTATAGAGTTTTAGGTCCAGAAATTCAATTTTTATCCATACTGATTTTGTCTGTGAATTTTATATTGTAGATGTTATTGTTCAGATATTTGATATACTCTTGCAATTTTATTTGATCTCCATTCCATATCATTAGTATGGCGTCAATATAATGACCCCAGTATATTATTATTAAACCTATGATTTGGAACAAGCAAAAATAAAAGCTGAGAAAATACCCAGGAATAGCCTACTGACCAACAAACATTTAAGTTAAACACAATTGACAAGGTTCCTTTTCCTCTGTCTCTCTTTTCTTTTTTCTTCCTTTTTTCTTTTCTACATAGTATCTCTCCTGATGAACCACAGACAACACTGTGGGGAAACACGTGTTGAGAGAATTTATGCATGGAGACAAATAATGCATGGAAAATAATTAGAGAAAAAGTAATGTGCAAGATACATGAAATACCTTGAATGTATGAAAGTAATACATTGTTAAAGAATACGAGCTATTCTGTAAATGAAACAGTTTGAGAGAATATGGAAAATAATAAATAAAAATCAACACATGACAAACTAGTAGATAGAAGTTATCAATTGTTGCCTATACTAGGAGCGCATTCCATATAAGTACCAATCCAAAGAAAAATACAGTATTGTAATATTGCTACAGTCACAATACAGGTACTTAGGGAGCAGATCACCGGTCAATAATCAAATACATTGGCACAAAGGAACTCGCCTAGTAAAGAGGAATTATAAGCCGAAAAGGACTGGACCTTTCATAAGAAAATAAATGCAGGATATGGCTGACTAACACACACGGGCTACAAGCGAGGTTAGTCTACCATCTACAATTAGGCTAAATGCAGAATAGAGCTGACTAACACAGATGGGCTAGAAACAGGCTATGGCTGACTAGCTCAGATGGGCTGCAAGCAAGGTCAGTCTACCATTTACAATTAGGCTAAATGCAGAATACAGCTGTTTAACACATATGCGCTATATTCAGGATATGGCTGACTAGCACAGATGGGCTAAATGCAGGATATGGCTGACTAACGCAGATGGGCTAAATTCGAGATATGGCTGACTAACAAATATGACTACAAGCAAGGTGAGTCTACCTTATACAATTAGGCTAAATGCAAGATATGGCTGACTAACACACACGGGCTACAAGCAAGGTCAGTCTACCATATACAATTAGGCTAAATGCAGAATACAGATGGGCTAGGTACAGGATATGGCTGACTAGCAGAGATGGGCTAAATGCTGGATATGGTTGACTAACACAGATGAGCTAAATGTGAGATATGGCTGACTAACAATCACGGGCTACAAGCAAGGTGAATCTGCCTTATACAATTAGGCTAAATGCAGGGTGTGGCTACCTTACACAAATGGACTATGTTATATTAGGTAGTAAGAGTGGTGGGGTTTTACTGCAGTACAGTGATGGCTGTACGCCCCACCTAGACCACACTTACCTTATCAGTCAATGTTGGTTGACTATGGCAGACTTCCCAGGTGAACAAGGGCAAACACGGACTGGAGCTGCGTCGTCAGGATCTTTCCTTTGCCTTGTGGCCCTTAGCCCGGGGGGCTTGTAAGGGGCCCCTGAGGGACATTCCTCACGTATGGAAACAAGGCACAATCACCACACACAAACTGATATGCCAGACACAAGGTTGTATTCCCTAGGCTAGGGTTTATTGCAAAGCAAATAGTCTCAGTTGGCCAACTGGGTCCCACGTCCTGCGACGTGTGTTACCAGACCTCGGGGGACGCAAGGAGGAAGAAGATCATACAACAGTTACATATATACAACACAAGCATCTTGTAATCAGTAGTGACACGTTCAATACCGCCCCTAATACATTTCCTTTGAACTGGGCACGATGATTGACAATGGTGACGAGTATGACACCTTCAAACATTCATTTAGCAACAGTTTGCAATTTTGTGAGCCCACAGACATAAGTCTTTGTTTTAAAAAACACAATGCTTCTATTTCTGCAAGCAAGCTGTGTGTAGGGGAGAGACACATTCCAGGCCTGGCTATCTCCTGGTTTCTATTTGTGTGCTGGGGGTCAACTTGCTCTTCAGGGCTGTACAGGGCTTCAGGAAAGGGGGGCCGCAAAGAAGAGCATAATTCAAGTCTTTTAATGTTCGCTTCTAGCATTTCTACTGTGTTTCCAAGTCTAGCTGGCACCTGCTGTACTGATTAGAATGCCTTGCTGCTTACTTTCCAAAGATATGTGAGGGAGGAGACCGGACATTTCTGTCTGGGTTACTGCGTTATGTTTCAACATGTCTCTCGCAGACTTGCGTTATGCACTAGTGGAGCAGAATAATATTTCAGCGAAGCAGTTTTGACATGAAGCAAAAGGCAAACGTTAGAGAAAACAAAATGGTGATTTCAGTCACCTTAAAATGGCCGCACTTCAGTCACGCTTATGGCTACATATTTCTAATACTAAACACATGAGGCGGTTGGTCTTCTTTTGGCCGTATGCCAAACGCCTCATCCATACATTGCATCCTCTTCTGACCAAGTATCTGAATAAGATTCTGAATCTTGCACACTATTGGTCTCCTCTTCATTGTCATCAATATTGATTGACATGAATTCTGTTCCTGTCTTCGATTCATCATTACCGTGAGTGTTTGCTTTAGTAGTGTTTTTCCTTTCCATCATCTATACACATCCCTCGCTTATTTCAGTGCATACTATAGGTAAGCAGTGTATGCAACAGCAACATGTCATGAATATTCCTGATCGCAAATAATTTCCATCCCCATGATCGTAATACTTCCCAGAACCAGTAACTTATGTTTAATTCCCAACTTCCTTCAGGAGGGTGAAGGTCAGAGCTTAAAACGTGCAATTTTCATATCGCTTCGAAAATCATAGGGGAGGAATCGCTCACGAATATGCAGCATGCTGATGCCACGATTTTGCCAACACCACCACGATCAACCAGAATTACATCAAGAGCCATTCTGTTTTTGGAGTGCCATTAATCTGATTCCTTTTTCCTCTATTGTCATATTATATAATATATCTGTCGTTCCATTTATTGTTTCCTCTAATATTCTGGACAGTCGTCTTATATTATAAGAGTTTATTGCTTGGCCATAAAATGGTATGAATGATTTTGCTATATCCTCTACGATCAAACCTCCTTCATCATTTTGTCGAGGTCTTGACCTGGCCAATTTGGCTATGTCTGCTGTTCTTGAGAGAAATACCCCAGGGAATAGGAATCGTAAGTAACCAGTACCTCCCCAGTTCCTAGGTAACCAGGGATATGCTTTTTCTCCACATACACATAAACAGGATCTCCTACATAAATCGTCTCTACTTCCTTATCAAGGAATGCTATGTTCATGCATCTAGTGAATGTTCCCACCGAATAAGAACCCTTCTTTCTCAAACAAAAGGGGACAGAACATGGACTATAATTTACTGTATAGGAGGGGGGCACTGTATCTTTATTTTCTTCTGGGTTCATATGAAACGTGATCACAGATGATTTATAGAGCACAGACAATCTATCTTGTGGCATCATTACTGGTGTAATCAATCGTGCTTTGTGAAATATGGAACAACCTACTGGTTTCATAATGATTTCTTCTAATTCATTTGTATTTGTTCTGTCTAGTTGACCAGTTTCACTTTCGTTCCATTTCCCATAATATAATGCACTCAAAGAAGCATAACATGTAGAACTCAATGGCAGGGGCTGCACATACCAACCAATCCCCTTACCACCATGCTGTGGCAAGTGGGAACAAACCCAACAATTATTTTTTTCTTAATATTGAGTGTGTCATTTTCATTATTAGCAGTAATGTGTTATTTCCATAACCTTCCCTGTGTCTTTCTTCCATTGGGGACAAGGTGTAAGTAATCACATGAACCGGGCTTTCAGTAGTGGTAATCTTTCTAGCAGGCAAGAGGACTTCTAATGGGTGTATTTCTTCCAAGTACCATAAAACCAGTACTGTCATTATTGGGGCTAATATACTCATTATGCACATTATTATCGTCAAGATCAGCATACAATTTTTCTGACAACTTCCTTTTTGTAACCTTCTATGCGCTATGTTTAACTCATTATCAGCAGTGGTGCAGGAGGGGGCAAAAGCTGGTTCCGGCATTCTTCTCTCTCGGTCCTTCTTCTTCTGCCGTGTTCGTCGTGAATATCTCTCCTCGTTCCACTCGTTCGAATGTCAGTAAGTTCGATAATTGTCCACAGTCTTTTCTGCCAGTTCTTAGCAGCCTGGATTGCTATACGTTAGGCAAGATCTCTGTGCATTTGCACATTGCTCAAAGAACTACAGAGCAGTCATCAATTGCCTTCGTACCATGTGAGCCCCTCTCGTCCCCAAGGGGTGATCTGCACATGGATTTTATTTTTTAGCAGCGAGGAGCCTCGCTTTTTTTGCTATCCGATTTGCACAACCCTCCCGCCGCTCTCTTCTAGGCCTCCGGTTCCTATTTCATCCGCGATAGGAAACAGAGGCAACAAAGATCAAAAGAAATGAAGATTTGATCACTCCTTTTTCCGGTTTCGCAAATTTTACCGCCTTGCTCCTGGTATCGTGTGATCAATGAATAGTGCAGATGCACTTCCAGACTCAAGCTCGGAGTCAGTTTGTGGTGCAATGACAGATGATGGCGGGCGCCCAAGTGATGATGCAAATTTTGTTTCAGGCTGTGGTGCAACAATAGATGGTGGGCGCCAAAGCGGAACATGTTTTGTGTCAGCCAGCAGTGATGCAGGGTATGTTGGACAATGTTGGGGCACTCTTTGGCCTTCCTCTTTTACAGCAATCTCTTCATGCTTGGTTTCAGGATCAGGCAGATTTTGTGGCAAAGAACTGGCAACCGCCTCTTTTGTTTCTGGGACCGCTGTCTCTCTCTCTAGTCGTCTCGATCAGTCAGTTTTTCAAACGATCACGGGACCTTTTTAGCGTGCGTCGCGTGAATCCACGCTTTCCTTCCATCCACACAAATGGCCATTTGCATAGTTAAGAGGATCAAATAGGGTCCACGCCACCTTGGTGCAAGCAATGTCTCCCGTTCAAGGTTCTTGATAAGCACCCACTCTCTGGGTTCCAATGCATGTCCCGGACCAGTGTATCCTATTGGTAATGTCTCCTGCACCTGCTGATGAATCAAAGGCAATTTATGTATTAACAGATTACAATAAACGCTGAGCACAGGGTATTCAAGCTCCTTCAACCGTTTCGGCTGCGGTGCACACCAAACATTTGCCGGTCTTCCATCACAATTTCATAAGGGGAGAACCCAGTTCTTGCCTGCACAGATGTACGCATGCACAGTAACGCTATTGGTAATGCGTCTTCCCAGCTTAACTTGTTTCCTGCTCATATTTTGCTTATTTTGGACTTCAAAATGCTGTTGTGGCGTTCAATAAAACCGGCACTCATGGGGTGTCTAGAACAATGGAATCGCTTCTCAATCTGTAGACCTGTGCAAATCTGTAATATTAATGCGCCCACAAAATGCGGACCGTTGTCTGACCATATGACACGGGGCAGACCAAAATGGGAGAAGTACTCCTTCAACATTACTTTTGCAGTGCTCAGGGCGATACAGTCCTTTAGTGGATATGCTTCCACCCACTTACTAAATGCACATATGCCTACTAGGACATACTTCAAGTTTTGGCATCTCTCCATCTCTATGAAATCAAAATGGATTACCTTGAATGGCATAGAGGAAGGGCCAAAACTGCCTGTTGGAGTCACTGTTCCCTTCCCCACATTGTGTTGTAGACACGTGATACAGTTCCGAACCATCCTCTCGGCATTCTTTTTTATGTGCGTGTTCTCCCATACTGTGGCTAGATGCTGGACTATTTTTTTGGCACAAATATGAGTAGGGCTGTGGGCCATCGTGACCATTGCACTTACATAGGAATTGGGCAGCATCCAGTTTCTACTCTTCTTGTCTACCCAACAACCTTCTAGATTTAGCTCTGCAGTGCCCTCAGCCCACCCTTGTATTTCATCTGCAGTGGCTTCTGCCTGCATCTCTTTGACAGTGGCAATTCCATTCTCTATCATGCAGGGCACTTCCTCTGACTGTACTGTTAACATTTTGGTATTCAAGTCAGTGGCAGTTTGTTTCGCAATCCTGTCTTCAAATGCGTTTCCTTCTCCCACTTTGCATGTTACTTTTTTATGCGCCTCACATTTCACTATTGCTAGGCGCTTTGGACACGTGAGTGCAGACAGCAATCGTACAATCAAAGGGCCATGTTGAATTCTGGCCCCATGCCATGTCAAGAAACCCCTCTCAGCCCAAAGTCGGCCAAAATTATGAATCACGCCAAAGGCGTATTGGCTGTCAGTATATATGTTTACACTCAGATTCTCAGAAATCTCGCAGGCTCCGGTCAAGGCTATTATCTCCGCTGCTTGTGCAGAGTTGTAGGGGATTCTTTTACTCTCTACAATACTCTTTAACGCAGTGATAGCATAGGCAGCAGTTGATGTGCCATCAGGTAGTTTAAAACAGGAGCCGTCACAAAACAGTTCTCCATCTCGCTCTTTTTGTGGGGTATCTCATAAATCAATTCTCCCCTTTGTTTCTTCCTCAGTAACCATTAAGCAATCATGGGGAGGTGATTCATTTTCACAGAGTTCTCCCATGGGCAGTGGCTCTAACTCTGCAGGATTCAAAGCGCTACACCTCATAATTTGGATGTGTGGCGCAAAGAGGACAATTTCATATCTAGTCAATCTAGCAGAGGTGAGGTGTTGCGTCTGCGTTCTATTTAGTAGAACATCTATGTCATGTGGCACCATCAAAATTAAAGTGTGCCCCAACACCATTCCTTCAGTTTGTTTCACTGACGCAGCAGACGCAGCAGCCGCTGCAACAGCTCACAAACATTGTGGTAGTGCAAGCGCTACAGGGTCCAGCGCGGAAGAAAAATAGCCGCATGGCCTATTTCTTCCACCCTGTTGCTGCGTCAAAACGGACAACGCACAGCCTTCACTCTCGTATACAATCTAAAAACTTTTTCATAATTTGGTGTGCCCAAAACTGGAGCAGAACACAATGCAGTTTTGAGCAGATCAAATGCTCTCTGACATTCTTCATTCCACTGCAAAGGCATCACAACATCCTTCTTTGTCAACTCCACCACTGGCTTCACAATCAATGCAAAGTTTACAATCCACTGCCGGCAATACCAAGCCATGCCTATTATGGCTCTGACTCCTTTCTGTGTTTTTGGAATAGGCATACCAGAAATGCTCTCTATTCTTTCTGGCATCAGTCTTCTCCCCTCTCTCAAAAGTAGGTAACCCAAATAAGTCACCTCCTTTCGAGAATATTGGAACTTCTCTAAACTTGCTTTATGTCCATGCGCTGCTAAGTGTGTGAATAGTAAAACAGTACTCTTCTTACAAATCTCTTCTGTATCTGCAGCGAACAATAAATCATCTATCTACTGTAACAATACACAACATGCCGGTAATTCTAGCATATCTAATTGTTCTTTCAATGGTCTGCTGTAAATACTCGGACTCTCTGTGTAGCCTTGTGGAATGCTTGTGAATGTGAATGATCATCCTCCTAATGTGAAGGCAAACAAATATCTGCTTTCCTTGTGTACTTGAATGCTAAAGAACACATTCTTCAAGTCTACCACCTTGTTTAGTGCGCACAGATCAATTATGAAACAATACGGTACCTCCTTTCCTCCTTTCTTATACACTGGAAGAATGGGACTGTTACATGTACTGCCTGTAATCTCTTCGATCACCCCCAATTTTAACAAATCAGAAACAATATTTTTCAATCCTTTCTCTCCTTCTGCTGAGATTTTATACTGTGGAATACGCGGTAACGTTACTCCTTCTTTCAGGGCAATCTTCACTGGCTCTATCTTCAAGCATCCCACATCATTGTCATCTTCATCGCCCATATACAAGTTGGCACTTCACTCAATTCTCCTGGCAAAGGTTTGGACACAAATTCAGATACCGGTACATTCTGTGGTGAAATGGTCACAAATACTCCATCTGGTGTACAGTGGATAACTGCACTCGGTTTTTTCAATAGATTTAATCCCAAAATATTCTCCCCACAATTCTCTGTTAAGAGGAATGGACAGTATGAATGGGCCCTAATGTCACTGCTACTGGTTGGGACACTGGATTTATCAAGGGGGTACCTGAGAACCCTACTGAAATATTTCTTCGCCCTGACAGTGATATTTCTGGAACCAAGTGATGATCTATTGAGCACTTTTGGGCCCCGTATCTACGAGGAAGCTATGCTCTCTCTTCTCGACTTTCATTTCTACGTAGGGTCCTTTCTGATTTACGGGAATAGGCACTGGTTCTGACCCCTGTCGAGCTGTCCTATTGGGAAAATAACACATCATCCGATGTGTAATCACTGCTGTTATTATAGAACGTGTTTGCTTGGGTGTCAAAAATGTTCCCGCCCCTTCCTCTATTCCCATTCTGTGTGTTTTGATGGCTCTGATTCTGAGTAGAGGTTTGATTTTGAGCTTGGTTCTGATTTTGGGTACCATTCCCTTGACTATTTTGGTGCTGCTGCATGTTATCTCTATTTTGCCCATTAGTTCCTGGATGCCCCCTCTGTTGTCTTCTCTGGCCATACCCATTTCTATTTTGCAGATGTGGACATTGCGCTCACCAGTGACCTTCCTCTTTGCAATACGCACATTGATTCAATCCCAGGGGCCCTCCATGCATGTTCGAATTACTTCTGCCCTGGGCGTTTCCTCTCCCTCTATTGTGTCCCGCCACCTGCTGGAGTAGCACCTCGACCATTGTTCGTAGCGCTTCTATTCTTATTGGTAAGGGGTATTCATTAAATATCTCATGTATTTCCATTGTGGGGATACTAGGTCTGAAAATCCATTTTTAACGCCTCTCGTATACATACTTTTAGTCTGTCGCCTGTCTGTCTCGATGACGGCAAATATCGCTGCTGTATATAGGGCTCCACCGCTTCAGTCCTATCTCTCCTAATATCTCTATACCCTGGTGTGGCAAACATTTCAGCATATTCATCATCAAGTTCATTCTTGAATTCAAAAAGTCTGTCTACATGTTCCCTTATTTCTTCATCTCTCCCTCTACAACATGCCAACGCATTCAAATCCAACAATCGTTTCGGCGGTAACTTCCCAATTAACTGTTTCCATCTCGCCACTAAATATTCCCCCATGCATTCCAACACTACCTGTCTTTCGTTGCGCCTCCTGAAGTCATACCTCGAAGCTAGCGCTGACATTTCATCATTCCCATTTATATACATTTCGGCCTGTTCTTGCAACTCTCGCTTTTTCTCCTTGCTGATAGCACTACTGGTCACTCTCGCACATCCACTTTGTCCGGCCCCTTCTCCTGTTTCAACGAGTTCAAGTTCAATTACGGGAGGGGCAGATGGGACAGGATCGATCTCTAGGGAGGAAGGTGCAGATGGGACAACGGGACAAGGGAGTGACTGTTGCGGCGCTGGCTGGCTAATGGGAGGCGCTGTTTGTGCAATGTGTGGCTGTGCTGAGATCTGGTCAGTTCGGAGGGGCTGAACGACTGGAGGGGGCTGAGCAGTAACCACTGACGCAGACTTTTTAGTCTCTCCCCTTGGACCTCGCTTTGTATCAGTCAATATTTTATCTATTAATTCGTCTGATGAATGCAACTCTCGTTGTGGGTATATTTTTTCGATACTCAATTGATCGTGTCTATTTGACTTTCTCAAACTATCATTCCACTCCTCCTCCTTTTCTTTCACTCTCTCTGCTTTCGACTTATGACTGTGCGCATTTTTCTCTCTACTTCTCCAGCGAAGCATAGCTTCCCTTCTCCAGTCCCTAAGGATATCAAATGCTGCAGGGCATATTTTCTTTTTCATCAACACCTTCTCCAAATTATCTATTCTCGTCATCTCAAAACTCCCATGATTCGGCCAATGAAGATCTTCCTGTTTTCTGGTTTGCCTATGCCAAGTCTCACAAAACATTATCGCTCCCACATCCTATTTCACATACATCTCATATGCCGGCGTTCCCACAAGTGGCGCGACCTGGCCAGTTTCCAAAGATTGTCTAGCGCAGCGGAAAAATCACGCTAGGGTGGACAATACCCCAGGCAGGTTTTAACCTTACCCTCGGCTAATCAACCTTTGATTTTGAAAAATCAACTCTCAACCAATATCAGGATTACTTTGAATCGGGCACGACTCACCTGATCAATCAAGTTGTCTTTCAAGACACAATATATACTGACGCAACCAATGGCGTCGTGTCTGTGTATCTTGGCTCACTCTGCCTCGTTTCGGGACCCTCGCCTCCTTGTTCTCTGGCCAGGCACGTCGATCAGGGATCAGTTGTGTGCAGATCTCGTCCTCGCCGTTCTCTCCGCCTTCCTTATTTTACATCTGTAAGGGGCCCTGGAGGGACCCTCGCATATGGAAACAAGGCACAATTACCACACACAAACTGATACGCCAGACACAAGGTTGTATTCCCAAAAGCTAGGGTTTATTGCAAAGCAAATAGTCTCAATTGGCCAACTGGGTCCCACGTCCCGCAACGTGTGTTACCAGACCTCGGTGGACGCAAGGAGGAAGAAGATCTTACAACAGTTACATATATACAAAACAAGCATCTTGTAATCAGTAGTGACACGTTCAATACCACCCCTAATACATTTCCTTTGAACTGGGCACGATGATTGACAATGGTGACGAGTACGACACCTTCATACATTCACTTAGCGACAGTTTGCAATTTTGTGAGCCCACAGACATAAGTCAATGCTTCTGTTTCTGCAAGCAAGCTGCGCGTAGGGGAGAGACACATTCCAGGCCTTGCTATCTCCTGGTTTCTATTTGTGTGCTGGGGGTCAACTTGCTCTTCAGGGCTGTACAGGGCTTCAGGAAAGGGGGCCGCAAAGAAGAGCATAATTCAAGTCTTTTAATGTTCGCTTCTAGCATTTCTACTGTGTTTCCGAGACTAGCTGGCACCTGCTGTACTGATTAGAATGCCTTGCTACTTACTTTCCAAGGATATGTGAGGGAGGAGACCGGGCATTTCTGTCTGGGTTACTGCGTTATGTTTCAACATGTCTCTTGCGGCCTTGCGTTATGCACTAGTGGAGCAAAATAATATTTCAGCGAAGCAGTTTTGACATGAAGCAAAAGGCAAACGTTAGAGAAAACAAAATGGTGATTTCAGTCACCTTAAAATGGCCACACTTCAGTCAAGCTTATGGCTACATATTTCTAATACTAAACACATGAGGTGGTTGGTCTTCGACCAACAAAGTACATTGCCTTTTGATCGAGGGGTGTCTACCTTTTCTGGACTGACAGGCTGCCCGGGTGATAGGATGCCCTGGATTCCTCTGTCAAGCAGGCAGTTACTGCCAATCAGTGCGCAGGAGGGAGGGTGGAGGGCAGCGGAGGAGGATTTGGTGCGATAGACGCAAGGGAAGAGGAAGTACACCAAAAGTGTAATAAATGTAGAAAAAAAATAACTTTGTGTCTGTAGCTTTTTGACTTGTGCCCCCTTTGTTTTTGATGAAGTTTTAAATCTCTTTGATTGGTTCAAACTATTATTATTTTTGTTACTTTTTTGTGGGTTTTTTCTGTATGACCTATTTGCAACCTGGGCTTTTTAAACCATGCATCACAATCCTCATAATCACAGTACACGTAGTAAAAGAAAATATTTGTAGGTTTTGCTTTCTATTTAAACCTAATGTTTGACTTTTTGTACGTGGTTGAAATTGTACAGTCGTTTTCCTTAAGGTCTATGAACATGTGGAAGAACTGTTTGTGGTGGTCCACAGTGGAGCTGCGGTGTCTCTAGGCTGTGCCAAAAAGGTGTGTCGGATCAGGGCCATTATTATTATTGTCTGCTGCAAAGATAGCTGCCTTTTGCACTTTTCTGCTAACACTACACAAGTAATGTTCAAAATGAGAGCATTCCTCCCCTCAGTGCTTGAGAGCGTTCCCCACTCAGTGCTTGAGAGTGTTCCCCCCTCAGTGCTTGAGAGCATTCCTCCCCTCAGTGCTTGAAAGCGTTCCTCCCCTCGAGAGCGTTCCTTCCCTCAGTGCTTGAGAGCGTTCCTTCCCTCAGTGCTTGAGAGCGTTCCACCCTCAGTGCTTGAGAGTGTTCCCCCCTCAGTGCTTGAGAGCATTCTCCCCTCAGTGCTTGAGAGCGTTCCTCCCCTCAGTGCTTGAGCCAGATATGTTTAAGAAATAAATGCCCTTTTGCCAACACCTGTTTCGTTCATACTCCTGCTCTTTCTCAAGATGCCCGACAGAATCTGGCTGCGATTTCTCCTTCCCTATCACCCTAGTTATCACACATGTTGGCAACATTGTGTTTAATGTCCTGTTCAAGCACCAAGGGGGACAACGCTCTCCTTTCCGACACTTGTTGAAGCGGCCAAGCACCCGATCTTTGGCAGTAAATACGAGTGTGCTCTTGTGGGGACTTGAAGCAGTTTGTCCCCCGCAGCACTACATCTAAACTTTGAATGTAGGACTTGATGTACTTATATGGTAACTTAAGACCCTTCCAGATGAGCAGAAAACCATCACACACGCTGGAATACACAGGCACGAAGACACAAAGACACCGCTCCATTATCTGAAATCTAGACGTCAAAATGGCTATTGCTGCGGGAGGATAGAATTTTCTCACAGGTTGGCCACTAAATAATGAGTGTTTTGATGTTTTTATTTTATATTATTTCACAAGCCATTGGACTTTGGTTCTCATGTCATAGATTGGCATACCTTTTTACAGAGCTGTGGAAAATGATTGTTCTCAATTCTTGGATCACCTTGTTCTGAAGATCATGAGCGCGACATCGGGGCGCACTGTATTTGTACACATGTTTTGTTGGGTGTAAACTTCTTTTTGGGTGCAATCAGCTGGCGATGTGCAGTGCTTTATAGAATGCTGTGATCAGTTATGGCTAACAATAGCTACCACTCGGATCCTTGTTGTTGTTTCAGAAGTGTGCCAGTGCAGATCTTCCCCTTGGCATTGATGACTATCTGTTGCACAATGTTTTGGATCTCCTGTTGAGGGTCTCAACATTTTGGTTAATATTTACTTACAGAATATGGCAGCAGTCAAGCTTGGATCTTACACTGGCTTGTGCACTGTGGAAGAAGTGGCTAACATCTCAGAATGGTTGTTTTTCTTAATAGTTTAAGGTATTTTTGGTTAAATTGAACCACCTGATTGGTTTGATTTTTTTCCTAGTTGGTCGTCAGTTTTCTGAATGAGTGGAGGGATAACTTCAGCGTCAACTGAAACATCACATAAAGTGACCAATGAGCTGTGATCATTTCTTGATGTATACGTGCCTTACAAATGCCCAATAAAATAAGAATAAATAAATAAATGCGTCCCTAGGGAGTTTGACTATTTCCCAAATCTCTTCTTGCAGCAGAGTTTTAGTTCTCCCAATTGTAGCTAGACTTGGCGATGATGTACATGCATCTATCTACTTGGCATTGCTGCCAGCCATCTGTCTGGGCACAGCTGCCCAGTAACTCATTCAAGACATGGCAAGTGCCTCTCAACTATATGAGGAAACTGACTTTCATCAGCAGCCAGCCAGCAAATGAAGAGCTGTTTTTTTGTTTGCAGCGCACACATATGTACAAGTGGCTTTAAGGCTCTTGGAACCAAATACACATTCCATTACCACTTCCTCGACCCCGGGTACTCATGGAAGCATTAAAGGGAGGATGTGTCTGGGCATACAAGCTTGGGTGCTTGCCTGATGCCAAATGCCTTGTGAATGCTGAAAAGGATTTTAATATAGCTTCTTATTGAGTGGTTATGATGGAAAGAATGACTGCATTGTTTAGTTTCTGCATGACAGGCCCCTATTCTCTGCAATCATTCGATCAAGAGGACAATACAAACTGGCCATCTTGCAAATAAATGACCACAGAGGTTGAACTGCTGTTTCCTGTCAATGCCCACTCTTAAAATCTCGAAGTATATTAAAGCATCAACTATAGGAACTAACTATGACCGAAAGCCATGATTGGTCCACTGTGGGTCACCCAGTCGTTCACATGGGAATGAGCGCCATTTCAGATTGTTAGTGTTACTTGTCATGTGTAAATCACTCCTGGACCATTGGTGTGGTCTCTTGCTCAGCAATACCTGCTCATTGAATAAATACAGTGAAATGCTTCCATTGAATGCAAAAGGCAGGACATTGACCCATGGACCTCTGCTTCAAGCTTGCGTTAGCACGGAGCCACGTCATCTTGCCAAGGCATTCGTTTCGTGGTTACCTAACCATGCATTAAATAAAAAAGGGAGCCACTGGAATCGGTGCTAGGTGCTATGAAGAGAACCCCCCTCCCCCATCACCCTCAAAAGGAATTGCACGCATGTAACGGACAGGGAGCAGATGGTACAGCGGGGTTAGGTGTAGGCTGCAAAAAGAATACTGAAGAAAAATGCCCAGATCTGTCAGTGGTCTTCCAGTGGTTGCCTGATTGCTCCGAGTCCCCAGTGCTCGGTAACCTCTTCTCTGTGCCTTCGTCTATGCTTCTCACTGAGCAGCAGAATCTGCAGCAGCCCACACCAGCTGACTGGCCCTCTCCCTCCACCCTTCGAGCCTGCATGATGGCATTCTCCACAATGCGATCCCGCTGATTCAGAAGGCCTTCATTGGAAACCTGCACCTTTTGTCCAATGTCATTCAGGCCCAACATGGCGGCCCTCTAAGGAACTTCCACTATGGCTGCAGGCCTGCAGCAGTGGCCTAGCACTATTCACCATGCACCTTACTGGCCTGCTGCACGTCACATGACCGACGTCCTGGTGTTCTGTGGGCTCCTCTTTATTCCCCATCTACTCTCCTCGCTGAGCGCTAGAATCTGCAGCAGCCCACACAATCTGGCTGACCCTCCCACCGATCCAGAAGACCTGCATTGGAAACCAGACTTGAAATACGCTGCTGCAATTCGGAAAGGACCAGAAAACAAGCCTTCTCTGCCTACGCCCCAAGGCTATAGAACCTCCTCCCCATTAGCATCAGACTCGCCCCCACGCTCCAGCAATTCAGAAAAGAACTCAAGACCCACCTCTTCCAGTGGCAGGGCTCAATTATATATTTGTATGTGTATCTTACTACGGCTAAAGCCATCTTTTATAAACATAGAAATATATAACATATTTCTATGTTTATAAAAGATGGTTTGCATACTACACAAACCATAGTAAGGTATGCACATAAATATATACATGCTTACATTTATATATTTGTTTGCGTGCCTTATGGTTTGTGTACTTCAAGGTGGCTTGAAAAGTACATAAACCATAGTAAGGTACGCACACAAATCTATAACATTTATATATTTGTGTGCGTACCTTATGGTTTGTGTACTTTCCAAGCCATCTTTGTTAAACATTTCTATGGGTGGCTTGAAAAGTGGACAGTTCAATCCATCTTTTATATAGCTTTCCCGACGGATAAAGCCCGAGGCATGTTTGTCCTTCGGCAAAGCCTTATAAAAGATGGCTTGAATTGTGCACTTTTCAAGCCATCTTTTATAAACCTCGAAATATGTTGAGGAGTCCCCAGGTTCGCCGAGGGTTAAAGATGCTTCGGCGACCAGGGGAAACAAAGGTACAGTAATTTCCTCTGGTGACCCCTTGCGCGACAGGTCACCATAGGAAGTTACAGTGACTGACAGAAGTGACAGCCAGCTACAGTGATGCTGTGGCTGGCTGACACTTCTGTCATCTTGATTGACCTAATGGCGGGCGCATCTCCCATCGCGGCTGTTGCCGCAATGGGATAATTCATCCCACCAATGTTGTGGTGGGACCGGGGCGCCCCGGCAAGGCCCCGGCTCAAACCCACTTTTGGAGACTGGCCCACTTAAATCACTGTCTGTGGCCCTCTGTATCCTACCCGCCGCAGTAAATCTGTTCTGTTGTTACCTCTGAAAAGCACTCTGTTATGCATCTGCACTGTTGTATACTTCTGTAAAGTGCTCTGTTGTGTATCTGTATTGTTGTATACTTCTGTAAAGCGCTTTGTTGCGTATCTGTATTGTATACTTCTGTAAAGCGCTCCGTTGTGTATCTGCATTGTTGTATACCTCTGTAAAGTGCTCCACTGCTTCTCAAAACTAGGTCTGCACACAATAAATACCATAATAATAATAATAACACAGTTTCCCAAAGGTCACTCAGGCGCAACATAGGGGCCAAGTGACCACTTCCACACTGGTTGCAGCAGAGTCCCAGCACTCTCCAACAAACTCACCAGTGGCCCACCGGAGGTCATGTGATCACACCTCCATTCTACATTTGGTGAGGCTAGGACGTTCAGCCCATAGGGTTTTCAGAAGGATGACACTTTGGCAAAGGGTCTAGCTTGTTAGACTGTTCGCTTGGCTCACTATCTCATCATGATACTAAAATGGCACCCGCAGCTCCACTGCAGACTTGCGTCGTTAACTCTCCTCAATGTTTGTAACTGGTCCACAGCTTCCCCAGCTCGGCTCAAACTCCCTCGTTGCCCAAAATGAAAATCAAAAATAATTTTCCATGCATCATGTACCTTGATGTGAAAAATCATATTTACACAGTTCACCCCCAGCTATGCTATGCCAAAAATGGCAATTCTGGGGTTAGCTCCCTCGTTTCACCCTGCAAACCCTTCTCGACGATATGCTAGCCCCGCCCTGCCCCAGGCTTTCCTACCCACCCCGGCACCTCCTTAGAATATAGCCTGATTCCCTTAATGCACTTCTTCGGGGACATATCCATCCTCTCCCCACTTTCCTACTTTAGGTCCATCCGATTGATCAGTGTTGTCCCTTCCCTGCACTTTAGCCAGCATATCTACCCTCTGCAGCTACTAGAACCCACTCCACTAATTAGAGCCTAGTGCTCTATCATCTATTTATATTCTCATAGGACTATCCTGCTCCCACCCATATCCTCCATTGAACTATCTTCTGACCATCCAAATATCAGGGCATCACTCTCTGCCTTACCCTTCATTAGCCTCACCCAGGAACTACCCAAAACAACCTCCCACTCCTTTAGTTCTCTTTCGCCAGGCATCTTATCTTGTTCACTGCACCTCCAGTTAGACCTTGTCGTTATCCCCTTCACCCACGTTTCAGAACTGCTTATCCATACACTTACTATCCCAGGACATTATGTAAAATGATAGGAAAATGTTCAAGAACAAAACCCTCAGACAGCACCGTAACACGCCCTGGACTAACAGCTACTGATCGATCAACCAGAACGAATGATTTACAGAGATCCTACTCTTTTTGCACTACCCATTTAAATGGAAGATGGCACTCTTCATATGTGATCATACCTCAATCTAGAAAACCACAGCTAGAAATGAAACCATCACTGTTAACATGTATGCAGCAAGTACCGTCATGTCTTCAGGTTGTCTATGATAGCTAGAGGATTAATGCAGGTATTCTAGCCCCACCTTCAAAGAATGTCATCAAAGCCTCCTATCCCAGAACCAAGGGCCTCAGCGTCACCCATTTCAGCCAACCTGTCTAGAACAGGTCTCAGATCTCTAGACCACCATAGGTCAAGGGCGGCTCTTATCTAAACCACAGGGGGAACCCCAAATGCAAGATAATCATGGGATGTGACACATAATGTTAGAGCCAATGCAGACCCTGCCAGAAGACTTGCCACCAGCCCTCATGAGACAATACTTTAATCACATCTCATTGATGCACTTCCTTCAATGTGGTCTCAACCACCAAACCAAACAACACTCTCCCCACCAAACTTTGCAAACCACTGCGTATTATCGCGCAAGGAACTCTGAACACCAGATCAGCCATTAACAATGCCCCAAAGCAAACTGACGAACCAGATATCACTCAGACTTGGATTTCTCACTACGTCACCACCTACCTCGATGAGCTTCTTCCACCCCTTATTATAATATTATCACCATCATAACCATTAGTATGGAGCACAAATGAGGAAGGGGGTAGAATTGATTCACTTAAGTATATTGAAAGTGTCCACACATATCAATATACAGACACCCGCATTCACTGTGGACGCACTAATCTGCAAATCTAGGGTCAGTGTGTAGACGCCAGTCACCTTTATGGTTGTTTATAGACTGCTGCCCCCAAGAAAATTCATTGTCAACTTTGCCCAAGAATGGGCTTGCCAGCATCCTAGATTTTCTAACGAGTTGGTTTTCATAGGTGTCATTAACCCATAGTTAAAGTCAAAAGAGAAAAAACAAGGATAGGATCCCAAATTTTAAGTACCTTTTCTAATGCCAACTTTATAAATGGGTCAGAATCCGCTATTCACAGCCGCTATACATCTTAATGACCATCAGTATCTCTTTGGACCAATCAATAAACATGCCCCTACTGTGTTCTGACCAGCATCTGTGTATGGCATCATCATCACATCAAGTTAAAACCAAAGAAAAAACGATCAAGTACTCATATGAAATTATGAGACCCATGAAAAGGGTGAAACCCGGCAGTTTTCACAACACAATTAATCCTCAAGTGATATCAGATGACAACTCTACACCCCATATCTTCTACTGATAATATTATAAGGTGAAACATCACAAGTACTAGTTATTCCCGCACCTAAAATTAGTTTGAGACTAAAATCACCCATCAAGAGAACAAGGCAAATGGTTGGATATAGACGTCAATAACCAAAGCAGAACACCCATAAAACTTGAACAAAATGGAAACACTCCCAATCAAACACAGATAAACTTAATTTCAAAATCCAAGCAAGAGGATTTCATGAGAGGATAGTCAGAAAAGGGAAAAGGTTCTTTCAGAATCACATCACCCTAGCCTCTATCACTAGAGCTGACAATTTGAAGCATTTTTGGGAACTCAGCTCCTGCCTCCTAATCCTGCAGAGTTTACACCATGTCAAACTCTTGCAGATGGGGTTTCCTGTTCCTCTGGGGACACAATACATTGCTTTTCATCTCCCATAATTATGCACAAGTCCTTGACAAGGCAATCTCACCTCCCCAGATCAAACTGAAGAGCCTCTTCTCATAGTTCAACCCATACATCCCTATATATATCTCCAAACTGGCCAAACCCATTAATGCTTCAGGTACTGAAATGGCTCCTTGTCAACCTACCTCATTAAGAAATGCATTTACAGCCTTGCACCTTCTATTACCAGAATCTACAAGGCCTACCTATCTGTAGGGACCATCCTGCCATACTTCAAGCATCCCACAGTTGCCACAGTTTCCTACCTTGTCAAGAAGATGTCCACAAATTCCAAGATTATCAATCATTTTAAACCAATCTTTTTTTTTACACTTTTCTCTATTGGCACACTTGGTAACACATGTACATTACAACATAATACCATTGTTGGTAAAGAGGTCATGACAGTTAGGCATTTACATGAGCAGTGTCATATAGAGTGGGGTGGATCGCCCAGCACAAGTCAAGGGGGTTCAGTATCACAGAGGTATAATTCACCTGGATTGTGTGGTCATGGTTCCATCAGATGCTGACATTGTGGGTAGGAGGTAAGTCTTAAGAGGGGACCATATATCTCTCGGGCGAGATTGAGGTGGTTGCATATCTGCCCACTCATCTTCCATATCGTTGGCCAACGCCACATCCTTTAACCAATGTTCTTTGTTGGGAGCATGTGTGCTCGTCCAGAGCAGCAAGATACAGCGCTTGGCCAAGAGGAGGCATAGCCATACGAATTTACTCATGTTAATTAAGGGTGGTTCCGAGATATGGAACAGGCACAGTAGTGGTATGGGATAGACAGTTTCACAAATCATTTCAGATAGTGTTGTACATACATCATTCCAAAAGGGTGTAAGTTTGAGGCAGTCCCATTACATATGAAAAAACTTAGCATTAGGAGATTACAGCGTGGGCATGCCCCAGTGCCCTCCCTCCTTGGAGAACAGATGGACACGACCTGGGGTATAGTGCTACCGGTGCAAGACTTTTAGTTATATCAGTCTTAATCGGGAATTGTACGACACCTTCCATGTTTGTGCACACTTATCAGACCAGAGGTCGTCATTTATATCTATATGGCTGTCAGCAGCCCATCTAGTTTGTGCATTGTAATGTGGTGTGTAGGAGTGAGTTTTAACCAGGTGGCATAAGGAGGACACGCTTTTGCAGCTGTCACAAGAGGCCAGAACAAACCCCAACCAGGCATCTTTCTCGGGTTCAGCCAGGAAGCAATCCCATCGTTTATTACACGCCTTGCGTAGGCCAGCATATTGCAGCCACTGAGAGGACGTGTTACGCACTGATCCGGGTATGTCGGTGACCTGGATGAAATTACCCTCCAAGAACAGTGATCCCAATGTGCAGAATCCATTTTGCATCCAAACCCCACGGGAGCCAGAATCCACCCTTGGTAGGGAGGGAACACAATTCCAGAGAGGGAAGTTTTCATGGTATGGTGCAGGAGTGCCTGTCTCCCTTCAGATTTTACACCAGGCCAGTTCTGTGGTGCTAGCCGGATTGATCCCACAGTCATCTAGAAACCCGGCAGGAAGGATTGGTGATTGTAAATCTCTGTCACTTGCCAATAATCTCTTGAGATGTACATGGGGGGTGGAGTTGTCTTCGAAGCAGGAAATTGCGAATTGTGCCTGAGCAGCCATCCAATATAGGCAGAAGTTAGGTGCTGCAAATCCTCCCCAGTCATAAGACAGTGTAAATGTATCCCATTTCACTAGTACTGCACCAGAGTGTCAGATACATTTATAGATTTTGCTTTCTAATTCTTGAAAGAATGTTCTCCCGGGACACAATAGTACATTGAGGAATAAATATAGCAGTTTAGGGAGCACTATCATTTTCAAAAGGGCTATTTTAACAGAGATTGTGACGGGTAGATGGGTACAGCTCGTGAGTTTAGCTAGTAGTTGGGTCATGCACATAGCATAGCTGTGGTCATGTAGAGTTGGGCTGTGTCGAGCGATTGTCACTTCCAAGTAACATATGGTCTCTGGTGCCCACCTGAAACCCTGTAGGTCTTGGCGTGGGGTAGTGGGTCTGTGAGTGGGAAGAGTTCCGATTTACGACAATTTATTCAGAGGCCCCAAACCTCTCCAAAGTCTAAAAAATCTTGCATAATGCGCTTTAAGTGCTCTTTGGGGTTTCGAATATATAGCAGCACATCATCAGTTTAAAGGGAAATTATCTGTGGTTCCACTACCATTCTGATCCCTCAGTGTTTGTGTTTGAGACGTATCATATCTGCTAAAGGTTCAATGATTATAGCAAATATCAGGGGAGATAAGGGCAGCCCTGGCGTGTCCCTCCGAAGATCGTGAATTGTGAGGAGAGCATCTCATTTGTACTGACCCTGGCTACTGGTGATGTATAAAGGAGGGATAGGGCATCAAGGAACCCCCAGCCAAACCCGCACCTTGACAGTACCGCGTACATGAATCGCCAAGACACAGAATCAAATGCCTTTTAGATGTCTAGTGTGGCGGCTACAGCCTGTACCCCAGAGTTTATTTGTGCCAAAATGTTGAAAAGGCGTAGCAGATTTAGTGCCGTGGATCTGCTTGGGATGAACCCTGACTGATCTGGTTGAATGACATATTGCATGACTGGCATCAGTTGAGTGGCAAATAATTTTGCGAATATCTACACGTCCATATTCATTAAGGATAGGGGTCGATAGGATCCACATTGATCCGCAGGCTTTTCCGGCTTCAGTAGGACCATTATAACTGCTTCCTGCATGCTACCAGGAAGTAACTGGGTAACAGGGGATTCCTGCCATACTTGTTGAAGGTGGGGAGCGAGGACTTCCTTATAGAGTACGTATAGTTCAGCCGTGAGGCCGTCAGTGCTTGGGGTCTTCACGGAGGGTAAATAGTCAATGGCTTGGATACTGTCGTATAGGGAGACTGGAAGGTTCAGCATGGCTCTAGTGTCTTGGGAGAGTTGACTGAGTGGTAGGGTATCAAGAAACGTGTTGATTTCTTCTAACTTACATGTGTCTTTGTTGGTATAAAGGTCTACATAGAAATCTGTGAACAACTCGTTGATGGCAGTGGGAGTGTATGCTAATCTACCGGAGATGTCCGTCACAGCAGGAATGCATCCACTGCCATTCTCATGGCACTCCATGCGGGGAAGTAATTTACCAGGCCTGTCACCTTCCCCATATCTCCTTGCCGACATCAGGGTGTTGAAGAATCTTACTTCAACATGTGTCCTAAAGGTGTCGATGGCCTCCTTGATCTGTGCCAGTATGGCCCTAGGAGGGTCGGCAGCTAGACCTTGTTCTAGCTCCTTGAGTCTGCCTTCGCATTGCGTTATACTGCGTTGGATTGCTTTGAGGACACGGAACTCTGCGGACATCGCAATTCCCCTAATATAAACCTTGAATGTTTCCCACAGTGTGGCGGTCGAGGGTACAGATCCCGCATTTTTTTCAAAGAATAATTGTACATGATCATCAATGATAGATGCAAACACAGCATCCTGTAGTGCAAGTGATTTAAATCTCCAGTTATTGTATGGCCTAAAGGGTGTTGATAACATCAAGGAGATAAGGATCGGGGAGTGGTCAGAATCGGTGCGAGGAAGCATGTGTGTTTATATAACCCCTTCAAGCAGTGTATTGGAGATGAGTCACATGTCTATGTGGGAGAAGGAATCGTGTACCGAAGAATAGAAGGAGTAGGATCGGTCATTTGCATGCAGTGTTCTCCAAGCGTCTACGAGCCCCAGTGATTGCATGTCTTCTTTGATATTAGAGCGTGGGTGGATCTGTCGAGCCTCAGGTCTAGAATAGTGTTGAAGTCTCCCCACATAGTATTGGGATCAGTGGGTAGTGGCCTAGTTCTTCCATCACATCACTGTAAAATTGGGGATCATCCACATTGGGGCCATAAAAAGTACCAACTCCCTCCCCGCAAGAGAGCCATACACCAGGACATATCTGCCCAGTGGGTCTATTCTCGCATGTATACACTGGAATGGAAGGGATTTATGCACCAAGGTCATGACTCCCCTAGAATGCGAGGAGTAGGATGTATAAAAGCGATTCCCATCCCAGTTCTTAGCGAACTCCACGCAGGTCGCAGATAGGGTGTGGGTTTCTTGCAAATACAGGATTTTATCCTTTTGCCTATGTATAGGTGCAACTTGCGATGTTTGATTGGATTGCCTAGCCCACGTATATTCCAGGTTATGTCACCCATCTTGATATAAATTGTACAGTATTTTCGTGGCCAACATTTTGATCTGACCATCGCAATACTTCAGAGTGATTCATTGTGCCCATCCCTCTCATAACCGAATGAAGGATGTGTTCCAACTTATCATAACAACCCCAACTCCCCCTACCATGTCCCGCATCTGCCATGAAAATAGAGTGATGGTATACCATAGAAAACACCCACAACCATTATTTTATTTATTTATTTTTTTAAATGTATTTGCATTTTTAAAGCGTCACACAGCCCGCGGGCATCAAGGTGCTGTTACAGGAATTGTTTGTTTTTAGTTGCGTAGTTGTTTTGTCTCAGTTGTGTATTTATAACGCGCTTAAATACCAAGAGGTTTCTAAGCACGGATCCGGGGATCGAACCTGTGTTGCTTCGTGTCCATGAACACAACATTGCATAGGGAAGCTGATGCACCGGCTCACCCAGGCCCTCAACTGACTTAGTTAAAGAAGAGAAAAGGATAAGTACTAATAAACCTATAGTACAAATGTGTCACAGGGGTAAACAATTCACCGTCCATCGCAATGTTGTGGAGGAGGAGTATCTCCTCTAAGGGACATGGATGGTAACAGAACAGTCAGAATGGTAGTTAAGGTTAACGTTGCTAACAGTGTACATACGTCCCCTGAAAATTCAATAACTAAAGGCAAAAGTGCATCTGCACAGATACAGTAATAGGGTTATGTAGCTAGTGGTCAGGATGCCGGTCAGGTTTTGTTCAGTATCTTCATAGCTTTCGCCTGGTATTGTGAAGAAGAACGTTTTTTTGTTCTATAAAACTCGCAGTTTAGCAGGGTATAATATAGCATATTTCAAGTTGGTGTCACAGAGCCATTTCTTGACCGACAGTAAGGCCTTTTCTTCTCTTGCTGAACAGTTACAGAGAAATCAGGATAGATGTGAACCCTGTTGGATCCTAATATTAGGTCTCCCTGCTCTCGGTCCGCTCGAAGGATTGCATCATGGTCACAGTAATTGAGAATGTGTCCTATGATGGGCCGTGGAGGCGCTCCCGGTTTAGGTTTAGGAGCCTGGGACTTGTGGGCTAATTTAATAGCAAACTGCGGGGATAATGATGGGTTACTCAGAAGTGGTAGTAGGGTAGATTCTATCCATCCATTGTTCCAGGGAAGATTCGGAATTGCACTCAGGTACTTCCATGATGCAAATGTTATTACGATGGGATCTGGATTCCAGATCATCGTTCTTTTTCTCCGCCTGGAGTACCCGCCTGGAGAGTGTAGCCAGTTCAGCCCTCATGGTTGACACACCATCCTCCACTGTGCCCACCCGTGTCTCGGTTTACAAAATACGCTGGTCTGTCCTGTCAATCCATGACTTAATGGAGTTAATGGTGCTGGTGATATCATCAAGTTTGTTATGTACCTTGACGAATCCTTCCTACATGCATGCCATCAAACACTGAGTCTCGGTGGGTTCCATCAGGGTGGTTTCGGTCTCCTCATCTATGTCCGCACTGTCAGTGGTTGAAGATTTAGGTGTAGTTTTAGTGTACTGGTTCATGGACCATTGGTCTGTTGCCCCTCTTTGGTCATGTGCATCATGCCAGGGTTGCCAGCAGAGGTGGAAGACATCTCGAGGGTGTTGGTGTTTCCGGTCAGTCGATCTACTGTGTACAGCCCGTTTCAGGGTAGTTTAATTTACCCACACTGTAGAGGGGCAGTCAGGCAGAGGTAACAACATGGCCCTCGGCAGCAGATCAGCTAAGGGTGACCTTTGAGTGTTTTTTCTGCAGGGTGTGACTGAGCTACAATCCTGTAGATCTGCCCAAGCCTGTCCATGATCCACCTCAGGCAGTGAGAGGGGGGGTTTCTGCAGATCTGGTCACCAGTGGCACATGTATTCAAACATGCCGTGGGTTAGCGTGGTCTGTAGCTAGTACTGGCGCAACGATATTAGTGGATGCTTTCTACACCGCCCCAATATGGGCACTGGGTCCCACTCCAGCAGGATCACCAGGTGCGCATACAGATGTGGAGGAGGGGGCCCCTGGAAGAGCTGGCATCAAAATCATGTTCACATTGGGTGTAAAGCAGCTATCCAGTGCACCACCAGCGTTGTAATAAGTGAAGAGGCGCCAGTGCCTCCGGCACAAGAGTGGCGTTATACATTTAGAAGTGGATATCGTAATTAGCGGGAAGCCACCTGGGTAGCCCTCTGGAGTGGTTGTTTGAGAAGGGGTTAAGGCTCCCTGGTGCACTTGGTGGCACAGCATTCGCAAATTTGAATATTTGCCCCCGAAGGTTCACCTCCGCTCCAGATAACGCAATGTGACGTAGGGACTCACCAGAGGTTGGTTGGCTGTGCTGCATGTCTCTGCCCAGCACATGCAGCAGCAGTACTTCGTGGGGATCGGGGGTGTATTAGAGGATTGGAATCCAGGCAACGAATGCCCCCAGCGGTGTGCTGCAAGGTATTCACCGGGTCTCGCTGGACGACAGGTGGTTTGTCCCAAGTTTACTGCCTCCCTCAGCCATTGTGGATTTGGTCGCTCGTCCTTCGCTCACAAGATCTCGTAGCAGAGCTAGGAAGCGATTGCCAAGCAGCTAGTGATGTGAAGGATCTGATGGTTGCCTCCAAATGTTGTGAAGTTTGCTAATGCAACATATATCTGTCCATAGACAGCGCCGGGTGCGGGAGGTCTAGAAGAGAGCTGTCATCTTGGTCACCGTGCAACAGCGACCCCCAACCGATCTTTACCACTAATTGCTTATCCAAAATATTAGAAAAATAGGTCACTGAACAATTGTATGAGTACAGTGAAACCTTCTCATAGTTTAGACGATTACCAATCAGCCTTTATTCTACACAGGAGAACTGAAACAGTTCTCTCATTCATTTGAGAAGAGATACTAAAAACCCTTGATAATATCAAATTCTCAGTCCTGATCCTACTAGAACTTTCTGCGACTGATGATACAATTGACCATGGTACTTTACTGGACAGTCTTCACCATCACCTGGGCTATAGTGCCACTGCATCTAGCACATCCACCTTCCACAAGGAGTGCAGCACATTAGTCAAACTGAGTGAGTTTGTATCATGTCCAAAGCCCTGAATATTGCGGCACCTCAGAATCCACCCTATCTTCCTGCATCTAGATATTATCATGACTTGGTGCACTGAAAATAATTTAGAAAATCGAGCTGGCCAGTTCGTACATTATGCAATTTATATCACCTGAAAATGCACAATAAAGTGAGGGATGACTTTGATGTGAGCTTCAGGAGATGTCATGAATGTGCATCTTTGATACAAACTATATGCAGAAGCATTTGACTTTCACAGTTCGTACATTTCACAATTTACATCTCCTGAAATCTCACATCAGTACAAAGTCAAGGGTGGCTTTAATGTGCGTTTTCAGAATATATGTCTGAAAACTCACATGAAGGACTCACTTTGATGTCAGAGTACAAGTACAAACTTTAAACCTAATATAAGCTTTTTGTTCATATTGAAATTTTACTTCAGATTCAGAGCTGACTACAATGTACGTTTTCATACGTCTAGGAGGCATATAGGGCCTGTGCATTTTAGAACTTTATTCCAAAAACTAATATCTGCCATACACCCACATGCCAGACATTTGCACAGCATACATTCATGTGCCTTACACAACACAGTCTTTCGACACACTCCTACTACACATGCTCATATGACAGACCCTCCAACCACACACAATATTACAACACATGTTCCTTCTACATGCACTGCTATATGTGTCCTACGACACACTCCTGCAGCGCATGCTTCTCTGGCACATTCTTCTATGACACACAGTCCTACAACACACACACTTACAATACATGCTCCTAAGCCACACGCTCCTTCGGCACACACTCCTACAACACACACTGCTCCGACATATGCTCCTATGACACACGCCCCTATGACACACACTTCTACCACATGCGCTCCTACAACATGCACTCCTATGACACATATTCCTACAACATACAGTCCTATGACATGCGTTCCTATGGCACACGCATCTAGGACACACACTATTACATCACACTGTTATTACTCAAACTTCTTGAATCAACTTCCACAGGCTCTCCAGGACACAGAGATCAATCTTCTTTTTAGACGCTCATTGGAAACCTTTATTTTCTATATCATTTCGGCTTGAAGGCCGCCCTGTTTTTGTTTTTTTAGCACCAAAATGCCTTTTTGGTGGATGTTACACTCTATAAATCCAGAAAACATAACATAACCTATGAAGAAGGCTCCTGAGACACATGTTCCTTTGACACATGCTCGTACAACACACTATCCAACAACACACACTCTTAATATCCATGTTCCTATGGCATGCACTCCTATGACACACGCTCCTCTGACACACTCTTCCCACAATAGCTCCCATGCCACATGCTCTTACAACACACCCTTCTATGATACACACACGACACACACTCTTACCACATATGCTCTTACAAAATACAGGTATGACACACTTAAAACTCATAGTATTATGTTGTTACGACACATGCTCTAAACAATGCACAGCTTCTACAGAAAATGTACATGTATAATATGTACATTGCACAGGTTCAGAATCAATGTGCTGCTTCTATACAGAATGTACATTTACAGTTAGAATATGTAAATTAAACACATACTGAGAATCAATATACTGCTTCTATAGAAAATGTACATATACATATATAATATGTACATTGCGCATGCTCAGAATCATTGTACTGCTTCTATACAAAATGTAAATGAATATGTTGAATATATACATTACGCACACTCAGACTTTTATGCCAGTTTTTAGGAGATGTAATGACTGTGCATCTTCAATACAATCTGTACAAAGAGGCATATGAGTTTTACAGTTCTTACATTACACAATTTACATCTCAGGAGAACTCACATCAGATTCATGGCTGACTTTGGTGTCAGTTTTCAGGAGCTGTAATGAATGTTCATCTTTGAGACAAAATGAGTTTTAAGGTTGATTTGTAGTGGTATGGAGTGAATGTTTATAATTCGAATTTCATTGTTGAATTTGTAGTGGTATACACTGAGTGTTTGCACCTTAACATTTTTATTCCCACTCTTTCTACACTTTACTTTTTGTTAGATTTGTTAGATTAAACTTAACTCATGATTAAAAAACGTTTTTTATGTATAATATATTTATACAGTTATGGTTTTGTTGCATGTACAATAGTTAGAGCACTTATGGCGTGGCTTATAACTTTTGTGCAGTGCGAATCTGCACAAAACTTTCCAACAATTATATAAACCTAACTCTGAATCCTTTTGGAAAGTGTGGTGTGTTTTCATCAAGGGGCCACAAAGTTATAGGGGGATCCCAACATTTTAAAAATTCAGATTGACCTGAATGGGAAAGAAATGTCTATTGCACCTACAGTCCGAACCGCTAGAAAGAGTTTCACCAAACATATGCGAGAACCTTTGGCCAGGTCCCAAAAGTATGCTTTTGAAAATGTGTTGTTAATCCATCCAGTATTTTCTATTCAAAAGTGTCAAAATGAAAGTACAAATTAAATTGTTATACAGCTTTGGTGGCAGATCTGGCCACTGACCACGGCCGCCAGGCACCAACTATGGGGTTAAAGTAGGCTCTGGGCCTGGCCTGCCGAAAGGCCCAATGTCTTGTCTGAGATGCTTAGCAGGGCCTGCAACAATGCTGAAGCTCATGCCCCAGGCCCCAGGGATTGTGGAAACTGGCTATGGCTGCAAGCCATGGGACATGGCCCACTGGCCCAGTATGTGGGTATAGTGGATATTGGGCCAGGCTGCAGGCCATGGCATTGTCTATTGTGGGTTGATTTGTTGGCAGGCAACCTGGCTGAATCACATGCCCCAGAGAGTGTGGCCACTGGCCATGACTGCAAGTTAGGGACAGTGGCCTATGGTCCCAAAATTCTGGGATAGTAGCCACTAGGCCAGGCCATGGCCAGCACCAATCTCTACAGTGCGTTGCTTCATGGAGCCAGCAACGTGGCTGAAGTCCATGCCCCAGGGTTTGTGGCCACGGCCCATGGCCACAAGCCGAGAGCAGTGGCGCATTATAAGAGTATGGTATAGTGGGCAATGCACCAAGTGGCATGCTATGTCCAGTGGCTATTGTGGGTGGATTGGTGGGACATGGGCATGGCTGAACCTCGTGTCCCAGGCACTTCAGCCATACGTTGCACCCTAACATGTGTCGCTAAAAGCGACACATGTCAATGTACACTGCTAAATATCTTCTTCACTTCTCATAAATCTGAACTTCAGTCTTTTCATAGTGACTCTGCTCTCCATTCTATCCATCACCTACCAACCCACTCTGGGAGTACTTTTTGGATCTCTTATTCATATCCTCCTCTCTCTCAGCTGCTAATTTTACTGTCAGATCATCTTCTTCCACCCTCTGACCTCTCCTCACCACTTGCCCCACCAATTACTAAAAGGAAATGTAAACCTTCTGCCATTCCTCCCTTTCTCTCTCATCTACAGTTCTCACTCTCCTTCTTTACACCTGATGCCTCTTCCACTATCACTGCCTGCTGTAGCTTCCAACCTATTTTGCTCTCACTTCCAAGTGATAACTTTCACCCCTTAATATCAGTGTCCTCAACCATGGGTCACCCCATTAATTTGCTGTCCCTGCACAAACACGCATCAACTCATGTGCAAACGGAGGCATAACCACTTGCATCAGGACCTGCAACTCTTCTTCTCTGTCCTGAACTCTCTCAAGTCCTCTCTTGATAGAGCAAAAAGGGAATTCTACCTCATCCTCATCAACTCATCATCAGAACTGCATACAAAAACTGTCTTTCTGTTCCCCACTACAAACGGGCCACCATAGGGGGCAATAGCTTCCCGGTAAAAGCTGCCAAGTTGTGGAACTCCTTGCCTCCAAACCTCAGAGCAGACCTGACCTATCAGAACTTCCACTCCTTGGTAGTTTCCTGGCAGAAATTGGAGACCCACTAAGACTATGAAGTGCCCAGAGCTACCAGCACAAACTGTAACCATGTGTGCCTTCCTGCTTACCTGTATATAATGGCCTGTTGGCCTTACTGCTGTTTTGTATATAACACTGTTATACTCTATTCTTGTATTATGCATATTGGCTTGCTGGCCCTACTGCTAACTTTTATATAATACTGCTGTACGTACTTTATTCTTGTATTATGCATATTCTTTGTACTGTAACCAAGCTTCGAAAATTCTTGTAAAGGCTGCGCCCTGATACCCTCGGGTACGCTCGCGTATTATAAATAATAAAAACAAACAAACAAACTCTTACTCCGACCATCCTCAATGAATACACAGCATTTTAAACTCACTCCTCACTCCTCCTAAACCCATGACTATCAATTCTACTCTCACAGCTAACAACCTAGTTGAATACTTTACCACAAATATTTCCAAAATTAGAACCTCTCTCCTGATCTTCCTCACACTCCCTCCTTATACATTCTACACTCCACCTATTGTACTATCATCCTCTGTCTCTATCTCCCACTACAGTCACACTAATACGGAATACATCCTATCTCTGATGAAGGATACCCCCATCAGAACTCTGGTGAAGTCTATTCCCCTGTTAGTGGCCTTACAGCTCATTGAATTCTTTAACCTGTGCTTTGACTCTGCTTGCTTTCCCTCTGTTTTCAAAACAGCCATGGTCCTCCCTCTCATAAAAAAGCAAGGGGCTGACCTGAGCCTGCCAGCTCATTTTTACCCTGCGTCTCTCTTTCTGCACTATTCAAAAATGTTGGAAAGGGTTGTGTTCAACCATTTTACCAATTTCTTAGACATACACAACCTTCGAGACAACCTATAAGCAGGTTTCCGCCCCTTTCACTCCACGGAAACAGCTGTAATGAATGTCTCCAACTTCATTGCCTCTGCTAAGCACTCCAACCTATCCTCTATCCTAATTCCCCTTGACCTGTCTGCTGCCTTTGACAGTGTCAATCACTCTTATCTCCTTAATACTCTCTATTCGCTATCGAGTCCTGGCCTGGATTGAATCTTACCTTGCAACTCGACAATTCTCTATCTTCTGGAACAACAACACCTCTCACCTCACTCCTCTAACTGTTGGTGTTCCGCAATGCTCTGTCTTGGGTCCTCTCCTCTTAACACTCTACACATCTGCTCTAGGGACCCTAATCTCCTCCTTTTGTTTTTTGTACCAACTCTTTGTGTCTCTCTGTCACTAAATATTGGCTGGCTTCACACTCTCTGATATTAAACTCTTCCAAATCAGAGGTCTTCTTCCCTGACAAATACTTTCTCTCATCTCCTGCCCTGCCTTTCCAGTTCCTATTTGACACTCTCCCCTACTTCTTTTCAGCTAGAAACCTCAGCGTCATCTATGACTCTTCTCAACTGCAATGGTGGCTCACCTTAACCTATGAAATATTAGAAAAATCAGACGCCTCATTCCTTTCAATGCCGCCAAGCATCTCTTAACCATTCTTGTCGTCTCTAACTTGGACTACTGGACCAGTATCCTCTTTGGCCTCCCCATGCTCTCTATCCTCTCAACAAAATCACTAACTTCACTACTTGGATTCTCTTTGAACTCCCTCGCGGCACACCTATTTCCCCTTACCATCACCAGGCTGGATGTCTGATGATGTAAAACAGGGCCAGATTTAAATTTCTTCTCCTGGTTCACAAATCTATCCATGGTAAGGCAACACCATATCTGTCCTTCTCTATCCAACTCTGCAAGCCTTCTTGTAATCTCTGCTCTGCCTCCTCGACTATTTTTGTGGCACCTCAGCCTCCCTGTGCTTCCTCTGGCTTCTGCTGTTTCTCTCTCCTTGCTCCACTTGCATAGAAGTCTCTTCCCTCAAACATCTGAAAAACAGTTGACAACAATTTATTCAAAGCCAAATAGAAAGCCTACCTCCACACCTCCAAGTTATCCTCTTAACCAACCTCTCATCTGCCTTTGTGCAAAACTTTTTCCCTCACCTTTTGTGAAAAGAGAAAAATAATATGAGGCCGGGAAACCCAAAGGAAACACACCAAACACCGGTTACAAAGGAACATACAAAGTACTTTATTTTAAGGACAAGCAATGACAAAGTCAATGACAAATCGGATAGCTATCGGCCCTCAGTACAACACAACGAACTTCAACGGGGTTCGATGTATTCAGTGAGAGACTGTAGCTTGGGACATTCAGGCTTATATACATTTCTCCAGCCTTTTGTCCAACCCCTTTGCGGGTTAACCATTCCATGAATGTATTACTGGTCTAGGGTCTCTGCCAGGTCAATCTTTTAATATATACATCAGTATATGCATAGATCAGTTCCGTTGATACAGGTAATCCATTTACACACAGGTCAACAGAAGGACAAGGTCTCAGTTCACGACCCTAACAAGTGGCCTGTAGGCAAGTTATACATTAGCTGTACGGAGGTCATGTCGACCTAGATTCTGTTCGAAATGGCATTGTCCACCATTTTGATGTACAGGGTGATTTTTACACAGCAAGAGAACCTAAAATGGTGGCTTGATTCAAGATGGCGGCCTACATCAATTTCTAAGGTTAAGACCTTGCCGTAGAGAGTTATTCACGTACAGTTTTAAGCAACTTGGCGTAGGTCAATATAAATACAATCGTTACAATAGGAGGCATAATTTAATATCCAGTTTGACAAACCCTACTTTTGGCCTATGCCAAGTGCTAAGACTACTTCTGCTCTCCTTGCAAGTAACTCCATACGTCATCGTCCATACACCCTGAATCGCTGTCAGAGATATCTATGGCCATCAGGTCGTTCACTAAGATCTCTTTTAACACATACTCCTTGGAAGTTTTATCCGGGGCATATACTTTATGTCCTATTGTACCTATCGCCTGAGCACAACATCCCCCTAGCATCGAACATATACTAGGCAGACATTGGATACAACAACAAAGGAATAGCAGAACTCCCAAAATGATCAGCAAAACTGAAAGTACCTTCCAACCCCAAGATCGCAAGAAATCCCAAAACCACGCACTAAGATTCCAGTTCCCCTCGGGAACATGCACTTCTGAGCTAAGGACGTGCAGATTCTGAATTGCTTTGAAAATGGTTGGGGAGGAGTCTGGTACGAAAACACAGCAAGCGGACCCCACTAATTTACATATTCCACCACGTTCAGCCAGAATGACATCTAATGCCATCCGGTTCTGGAGTGCTACTAATCTTATCGCTTTCTGCTCTAATGTCATGTTATAGAGTATATCTGTGGTCCGGTTGATGGTTCTCTCCAGTACTCTCGCTAGTCTCCTGATGTCTTCGGAATTTGCTATATGCCCCCAAAATGGCACAACTGATTTTGCTATATCTCCCATCACTTGTGCGGGGGTATCACCATTCTTGTCCCGCCGTGGACAAGCCTTTGAAACTTCCAAAGTGCTTGCTATGAATACCCCAGGTAACAGGATCCCTAAATTAGAGGTTCCCTGCCAATCCCTGGGCAACCATGGAAATGCTACATTACCGCAAACGAAATAGGCAGGTTCGCCTACATACAAAGGTCTGTTTTCCCCACTCAAATTTGCAACGTTGGCACAGCCTTTAAAATCCCCCATTGACCGGGTACCATTCCTCTGTATGCAGAAAGAAACTGAATCGGGGCTATGGTTAACAGAGTAAGAAGGAGGCACGGCATCCTTATTGCTTATCAGAGCCATTTTAAAGGAAACCAAAGATTGGAAAGGACGAGATAGTCTATCAGAAGGCCTAATTGAAGCAACGTTGAGTTTACTCCTATTTGCGAAAAGCGAGCATCCCAGGGGAGTCAGAACACGTTTTTCAAAATTATTCAAATTAGTTCCATCAAAATTCCCCGAGATGCTATCATTCCATCGGCCAAAGAACAGTGCTCTAAGAGAGGCATAACAAGCAGTCGTCAAAGGTAAGGGATAAATACACCAACCTAGCCCTTTATCCCCATGTTGCGGTAAATGCGAGCAGACCGAACAATTGGTTTTGTTAAAAATGGCATATGTAGAATTCATAATCAGCATCATAGTATTATTGTGATACTTCTGTCTATGCTGAGAGTCCCTAGGTGCCAGAGTATGCAAATGTACAAAAGGAGTAAAAACAGTAGGTACAATTTCAGTTGGCAAAAGAGGCTCTAGAGGATAAATGTCCTCGACGTACCAGAATCCTAAAGCAGTTACTATGACAACCCCAATTATTATCATCAAAACACAGCAATACGTTTTTGGGGCCAAGGCACATTGTTCATTGTCCAAGTTGGTCACCCCCTTATTTACAAGTCCAACACGGGCAGTAGCGGTGGCAGGCATCGTAGTCTTCGGATGGAAACCCCAATGTTCATTGCTGGCGACCCCCCGGTCGCGCAGCTTCTTAGTCCTTCCCCAACCCTAGCCAACAGAACCATCTTTCTCAAATTTGGGCAAAAGCAAGCCCTTGATGATCCTTTCCTTTTGAATGAACAGTCGAACCGTGCTGTAGGTCTATTTTCTCCGCCGAAGATTATATCTGGTGGTTCCCGGTACTTTTTGATCCGGAAATAAGGTAACATCACTTCCTGAGGGAAGCAACGTATCAGAGACAACGGAAGTTGCAGAATTCGGAGCAATGGTTTCCGGAAATTACTTTTCCAAAGAGTGTGGAGACAAAATAGACGGTTCCCCAAACCTCACGGGCTCAGAGTGATTCTCCGACTCACTCACAGTGCTATTTGTTGCTTCAGGATCATCGATTGCAGCGTTAGTGAGGGGTTCTGTTTCTTCTGTAACATGCGGCGTTGGGTGAGGAAGTTTCTTGACATGCGTCGCGTGTATACAGTTCTTCTTTTCAGCCACCCGCACTGCCGTTTGGGTGACCAACAAGACCTGGAATGGTCCCCGCCAGCGAGGCGCGAGGCAAGAGGACCACTCGTATGCTTTCACCAGGACCCAGCTTCCAGGCCGGATGTTGTGACCTGGGCCCTCGTAGAGTACAGGTAAAGCTGATCGTACCTGATGATAAATGAAATACAGATTTTTAGTCAACTGGTTACAGTAGTCTGAAAGCAATACATTCTAAACATTTCTCATTGCTTTCGGTTTCGGAAGACCCCAAATATTGGCAGGCCTCTCCATCACAACCTCAAATGGAGAGAGCCCAGTCTTAGTTTGAGGGGTAGTGCGCATGGCTAGTAACACGATCGGTAAGGCATCCGGCCATTTTAGTTTGATACCGGCACACGTCTTAGCGAGTTTGTTCTTTAGGATACCGTTATGTCTCTCTACCAACCCGGCACTTTGAGGATGTCTAGCCGAATGAAATCGCTTATCAATATGTAGAGCCGTACATACCTGTAAAAATACAGCAGCAACAAAATGTGGACCATTGTCCGACCAAATGACTCTTGGCAACCCAAACCGTGGGAAGTACACTTTTATCATAATTTTCGCAGTGGTCATGGCTGTAGCATCTTTGACAGGGAAAGCCTCAACCCATTTACTAAATGCACAAATGACCACAAGGACATATTTTAAGCTATTGCACCGCTCCATCTCAATAAAATCAAAATGAATCACTTCAAACGGGACAGAAGGAGGCCCAAATCTACCCCTTGGAGTTACCGTCCCCTTCCCCATATTGTGCTGTAGGCAAATCATGCAATTTTGGACATAATGCTGAGCAATTTTCGAAATCTTATCATTTACCCAGACTTTCTCTAACATTTTTGTAATCTGTTGAGCACACACATGTGTGGGACCGTGTGCCATAGTAACCATCATGACTATGTATGCATTAGGAAGTAACCATTTCCCTTCAACTGTGTCCACCCAACACCCATCATCTAATTTCCCCAAGCCTTAAGCCCATTTCTTAGATTCTTCCATTGTGGCATCAGCTTGGATATCCCGCACAGACCCAATATCCTCGTCCATTACATAGACATCCCTAGTTTCTCTTAGAGCATACATTTCTGTGCAAAGATCTGTGACAGTTTGTCTGGCTATCTGATCAGCGAAAGCATTCCCTTTTCCTACATCATCTGTGATCTTGCGGTGCGCTGCGCATTTCATGATTGCTAACTGACTAGGGAGCGCGAGCGCCAAGAGCAATTATACTATCAGGGGGCCATGCTGAATCTTGGTCCCATGTGAAGTTAGAAACCCGCTCTCTGACCAAAGTCTCCCAAAGTTGTGAGCCACCCCAAAAGCATACTGACTGTCAGTATATATATTCACCGTTAGCCCTTCGGAAAACTCACAAGCTCGGGTTAATGCTATAATCTCTGCGGCCTGCGCGGAGTTATGTGTAATTCGCTTGGTCTCTACAACCGTGCTTAATATAGTAACTGCATAAGCAACTGTGGATGTACCATCCGGAAGTTTGAAGCACGAGCCATTACAAAATAGCTCCCCTTTCGCATTATCCAAAGGAGTGTCCTTAAGATCAATTCTGCCCTTTGTTTCTTGTTCAGTAGTATACAGGCTGTCATGTGACTCATCATCACCGCAAACAGTATTTTGCGGGAAAGGTAGGAGCTCAGTCGGATTAAGAACACAACACCTCCTAATTTGTATGTGGGGAGCAAACAAAATCAATTCATATCTCGTAAATCGTGCGGAAGTGAGGTGTTGCGTTTGAGTTTTGTTCAATAGAACATCTACAGAGTGAGGCACCATCAGGGTTAGATCATGGCGTAGGACCATTCCCTCACTCTGCTTTACAGACGCGACAGCAGCAGCGACAGCTCGCAAACATCTTGGCAGAGCGCATGCGACAGGATCAAGGGCTGAAGAGTAGTAACCGCACGGCCTATTCTTCCCTCCATGTTCCTGCGTTAGTACAGCCAAAGCACATCCATCACATTCATGGACGAGCAACACAAAGGCCTTGTTGTAATTTGGTGTTCCCAAAACCGGTGCAGAGCATAATGCAGTCTTGAGAAGCTCAAATGATTGTTGATGTTCCGATTTCCATGGCAATGGCGAAGAAATGCCCTTCTTCGTCAAAGCCAACATCGGTTTTATCACTAGTGAAAAGTTTGGGATCCATAACCTACAGTAAGAAACCATACCTATTAAGGCTCTGACTTCCTTCTGTGTATTTGGGACAGACATGCCAGAAATGTGTTTTATTCTTTCAGGTGCAATCTTCTTCCCTCCTTTGACAGGAGGTAGCCTAAATAGGCGGCCTCCTGGCAACAATATTGAAACTTTTTAAGCAAAGCTTTGTGACCATGCTTAGCTAGATGGATGAGCAACAATACAGTGCCCTCTTTACAAGAGCTCTCAGAATCTTCTGCTAAAAGCAAGTCGTCAACGTACTGAAGCAGCGTACAAGTAGGGGGTAATTCAAGAGTTTCAAGCTGTTCTTTCAAGGCCCTACTATAAATGCTAGGACTCTCGGTGTAACCTTGAGGTGCACGAGTAAATGTGAACAAGCGTCCCCCTAAGGTGAACGCGAACAAATATCTACTGTCCTTGTGTATAGGAATACTGAAGAAAGCATTCTTCAGGGCCACAGCACTGAAGTAAGTAGCCGTAGCTGGAATCATAGTTAATATCGTCGTCACATCAGGCACAATTGGAAATTGTGAAGCGACAACTCTATTGATGGCACGCAAATCAATTATAAAACGAAACGGAATAGCATTATCGCCTTTTTTGTACACAGGTAAGATCGGACTATTGCACAAACTTCCTGTAATCTCCTCAATCACTCCAGAATGCACAAAATCGGAAACAATGCTCTTCAAAGCTCGCTCACCTTCAACCGAGATTTTATACTGCGGGATACGTGGCAGCTTAATACCATGTTTCAAGACTATTCTAACAGGCTCAATCTCTAGAACACCGACATCATTGTCGTCATCCGCCCACAAACACTCCGGGACATTACTGAATTCTGGTGGCAAAGGTCTAGTAAAAAATTGTGAAACAGAAAACTGCTGTGGTGAAATCATCAAATGCACTCCATCAGATGAAAATGAATTACCGCATTTAATTCCTTCAACAGATTCAACCCCAATAAATTCTCTCCACAATTCGAAGTCAAAAGAAATGGACAATGGTCCATAAAGGGACCCAAAGAAATAGGTATCGGCGAAGAAACCGGACAAATGACTGGTGTGCCAGAAAACCCTACGGAGACATTGGTTTGCCCTGACAGTGGAATGTTTGGAACCCGAGAATGATCAATGGAGCACTTCTGTGCTCCAGTGTCTATCAAGAACTGATGTTTCCTATTTCCCACTACCATTTCAATGTAGGGACCTTTCTGACAAACGGGAATAGGTGTAGGTTCCAAACCCTGCTTTGGGCAATCCTAGCGAAACAGCTGTAGGGACAGTATTACGAGTAACAACCTTCGACCCCGCACCCCGATCAACTATAGTCGGTACAGAACCACTCGGGAGTGGAGGTGCAGGCAGATTCAATGGAGGTGTTATTACTGGTGCAATGGAAGAGGTAGTAGAGCAGGCGGAGGAACAACAGCCGGAAGAATAGGAACAACAGGTTGAGCAGGGAGAGCAGGAATAACAGCAGGAAGAGGCAAAGCAACAGGAAGAGGGTCATACGGAGGTGGTGCAGAGGCACCAGGCCTTCGCTCGTTTAACAATTTGTCGAGAAACTTGTCAGAAACGTGAAGGTCTTTAGAAGGATAGATTTTCTGAATACCAAGTGAGAAAGCCCTATCCATATTCCTAACTGACTCAGACTGTTTGTCCTGATCATATAACAACGCCTTTTCAGCGTTCGTTTTATGACGGCGCGCATGTTTTTCCCTACTCTTAAGCTGCTGCAACGCTTCCTTTTTCCAATTCTGTAGAACATCAAATGCTGCGGGTCTGGCCTTTTTCTTTAACAAGACCGACTCTAAGTATTCAATACGAGGGATCTCAAAACTACCATTGATTGGCCACTGAAGTTCGGAGGCATGTCTGGTTTGTCTGTGCCAAATATCATTAAATACTACACTTCCAATGCCATGTTTACAATACATAGTAAACGCCGGCGACCCCTCCTGTGGTGCCGGGTGGCTAAATTCCAAAGATTGTCGATCGCTGCGGAATAATGCCCTAAAGCAGCTAGACAATTTCCCAGGCATTTCTCAAAAACTTGGTGTTACCTGGTCAATAATTGTGTCTGCAGATACAATGCGCCAAATTAAAATTGTCAGGGTTAAATTAAGAGTCGGTTCACGACTCACCTGACCAAACCTAAGGAGGACCGTACGGTTTATCAAAGAACTTACCTAACGAATTTCACCTTGTGTTTGGTGATTTCGGCAAATCTGCCCGCCTCAAAAGTGGAGCCTCTTCAAGATGCTGTCTCAGACCGCACGGCTATCGTCCAAGGATCGGATCGTTCAGCGCTGTAGAGGTGTTGCGTCTCGTTCAGTCGGGCCCGTAGTATCACACCGTCCGATCCCGGTCCGATAGCATGCGTCAACCTTCAATGGTCCGGCATCAATCTTGAGGGTCCCTATTCGGGCGCCAACTGTGAAAAGAGAAAAATAATATGAGGCCGGGAAACCCAAAGGAAACACACCAAACACCGGTTACAAAGGAACATACAAAGTACTTTATTTTAAGGTCAAGCAATGACAAAGTCAATGACAAATCGGATAGCTATCGGCCCTCAGTACAACACAACAAACTTCAACGGGGTTCAATGTATTCAGTGAGAGAGTGTACATTGGGACATTCAGGCTTATATACATTTCTCCAGCCTGTTGTCCAACCCCTTCGCGGGTTAACCATTCCATGAATGTATTACTGGTCTAGGGTCTCTGCCAGGTCAATCTTTTAATATATACATCAGTATGCGCATTGATCAGTTCCTTTGATACAGGTAATCCATTTACACACAGGTCAACAGAAGGGCAAGGTCACAGTTCACGACCCTAACAAGTGGCCTGTAGGCAAGTTATACATTAGCTGTACGGACGTCATGTCGACCTAGATTCTGTTCGAAATGGCATCGTCCACCATTTTGATGTACAGGGTGATTTTTACACAGCAAGAGAACCTAAAATGGCGGCTTGATTCAAGATGGAGGCCTACATCAATTTCTAAGGTCAAGACCTTGCCATAGAGAGTTATTCACGTACAGTTTTAAGCAACTTGGCGTAGGTCAATATACATACAATCGTTACAATAGGAGGCATAATTTAATATCCAGTTTGACACTTTAACCTGCCTCGCTTCCTCACTTTCTATATCTCCACTCTAACACTTCATCCATCATAGTCACATCTCTAGCATAGCTGGCATTAAAAAATGTCTAATGTTGATAGTCCTTAATCTATGTAAGTCCACCCATGTATTGTCCTTGGTGACGGTTCCATTTACTCCCCACCACGCCGTGGTCAGAATGTCACTCAAACTCACCCCATTGTAAGAAGCTCACTGCTTCCCAACAAATCTGCTATTTTATCTATTGCATCTTATTTTCCGATAAAAAGTGTATTGTTCTTCCCTGCATATACATATTCATAAATAAACATTTTAAAGGAACTTTATAGTTGCTTCATATATTTCAAAGAAGATTTTTTTAATAACTTGAATACAGTGTTGGAACAGAATGAAACATCTTCAGTTATGAAAAGCTTTGAAATTCACAGAAAAAACCTTGGTAAAGATGCATTATGGTTAGGTTGCCATGCCCAATTTCTACTGTAGATTGATTGGCAGGGAGTGCAATATGGCTGAAGCTATGCCCCAGTGAGCGACTGTGCCCTCTGGCCATATTTGCGGCCCATAGTCCCATCATTGGTGGATAGTGGAGAGTGGGCCAGCCCGCAGGCCCTATTTCCAGCGAATATTGAGGGTGGTTAGCTGGGGCCTGGGTCATGGTCGAGCTTCATCCGCTAGCAATTCAGCCATAATGTGCATCCCCAGCATGTTCTGCTCAAAGTGACATATATCAGTAAGCGCTGCAAAACTGTGTTTGCTAAAGGAGCATTGCAGTTTGTTCTTATATGTTAAAAGAGCAATTATTAATTACTTACCTACAGTCCTGGAACACCATGAAACATCTTCAGTTAGCCAAACAATTGAAATTCAGTGAAAATGTTTTGTTAAAGGAACGTTACGGTTAAGATGCGCCAATGAAAAGTTTTAGTATTCAGTGAACAAAACTTGGTTAAACGGATGTTATGGTTAAGTTACTCCAATAAAAAAAACGTTGAAATGAAGAACACTTTGTTAAAGGAACGTTATGGTTGTAGCGCAAAATTGAAAAACCAAAGTAATTCACCAGTTATTCGAAGCTATGCAACCATAACACAAGCCCCTGTCATGCACTGCTCAGACAAACACCCAGGGCACCAAAGATGACAGCACAAATGGCCTCAGCGATGAGCAGTCCGGAAAAAGCCTTTCTTAACATTGCTGTAAGTCGTACCTGCCTAACCTCTGGGTTTTCCCCGGAGAGTCCAGGTTCTTACGCTCTTTTCTGGAAAAAGCATTGAGTCTTTGGGTTTTCCCACAGTTTCCGGGCCCGTACAAGCCTCCCTCCGATTGGCTACAAAAGACTGCTGCTGGTAGCCAATCGGGTGAAGGTGTGGGCAGGACCCGGAAATGGCGTGAATTTCGCATGTCCCCGCACTATGTGAGCCTTTTATTGGCAGGCAGATGCATAACTAATCGTTTTTTTTGCCATCATTACAGGGCTCCTGACTAGAATGACTCGACGTCTCCAGTGAACTCATCTGCAGGACCGACCCAGCAGAGAGAGGTGCCACCTGCCATATGGACCCAGCCCAGCCTGCCTGACATCCGTGACTGCAGTCCTGCACTCGAGTCGCCTGACCGTCTGCAGACCACCCGACCGTCGGCAGCGTCAACATCTCTGTGAGCCAGCCCCAGGAAACAGGAACCCAGGGTCCCCTAATTAAGTCAAGCTGATTTGACAGTGCAACTGTAACATTGTAAATTAAACCTGTTTGAAACCAATATTATTCGAAATTGGCGACAATTTAAATGCATTGTTTGCAAATATTTTGAATATTGCAAAAACAGTTCCTATAACCGGTCACCTTTTTAAGCTTCTTTGAGCTCAATATTCTACTACTTTGATGCAGGTAAAGTATCGTTCTAAAATCTAAATCTAAAAATGATATATGCAGGTGATTAAAACCTAGCAGTCCCAACTCCATACTGAATACAGAATTCATTTTCCAAATAATTATCAATGTGTTTATTTTGCCTCGGCTTTCATTCTTTTTTTTGGCAGTTTGCCTCTTATTTTAGTCACCCTTCAATGCAATGGCAGTTTGTTGAATGTATGCCCAGCTAAATCATGGCCATTTCCTCCCAGAAAATGATTTCTAAGTGGGCAGTGTGTTTTTGTTTTATGTCCCCATTGCTACTGCTTTACACGGACCCACTGGATCTCTCATTTGGGAATCCTTTTCCCGAACTCACTTGTTGAGAGGCTGAAGGGCTGTGGTGGGCACTTTAACCCACTGAGCTATGGTGTTCTGTGACATTGTTAAAAAGGCAGCAATGAATGTATGTCAGTGGGCCTCATTATAAGCGTGCCAGTCCAGAAACAACAGTGCCGGCACACTATGGGTTTGCCTGCCAGAGCAGCTGTGCCCAAAAGGTCTGACCCTGCCAGTGCTTCAGTGGTCCCCATTCCCATAGAGTCCTATAGGACTGTATGTGAATGTGGACTTACAATTTGCCGGCGCCTGACTTCCCGGGCGGCCAGGGCTGTAATCCCCTGGTGGTACCGGGAAGTCAGGCGCCAGTAAATAATTACAGGTCCGGTGGCAACCTGCCGGTACACCGGCACGGTTACTGCCGAACCCCTAATGAGGCCTAGTGTGTTTGGCCCAGTGTGTTTGGGTTCAGTTCAATACATGTAACATTTTGTCTGTGTAGTGTGTTTGTCTGATCATGGCATGCCTCTCTATTTTCCTCGGCTGGCAGTTGTCTTCTGTTTGGGTTATGTGTGTGGCTGTGGCACAGCTAGCACTGGTCCTTACCTGGTGTTGGTTTTTCAGTTTGGTGGTTTTTTTTCATGGGTTACTGGTAGACATTGCACTTTACTGCATCACAGTGATCCTCTTCCTGCAGCCCATGTGGTACCTTTATGTCCAAAAGCTATTCCAGGCACTGTCCGCTGACATAGCATGCCACAGCCACATTGATTGTTACCCACAGCGCATGGGGATTGCAGAATTTATTAGGGATCGCCCTTGTTGATAGGGTAGGCGAGAATGAATCCCCTCCGGTTTCTCCTTTCCACCTTACTTTATGATTGTCTGGATGACAAATCTATATTTACATGCTTTCTGGTGTTCCATGTTTCACAAGAGGTTTACTTGTGTGTTTTCACCAACAGACAAAGCATCGGGGTATCAACTCAACCCCAGATCAGAGCATCCCCGCCTATAGAGGGACAGAACGTCGTATGGTCGGTGCTGCGGAAATGGCGTTCTAACATTAATGAAAACCACAAATGTGTTCCTTTACAACAATGCTGCAAGCCCCTTCCCTAGTGCAGGAAAGGGGCTTGCAGCAGCACTGTGGAGCTGTATATTATGTTCACTAATAAATCCCCCCTGACTTTCTTGTGCATTGGTTGGCTGGTTTTTATTTGGCCATGGCTTGCAAAGGTTTTCAACCTAGGGAAGGGACTTTGCAACCTTCGGCTTTCCAGTTGGTTTGGACTACAACTCCCATAAACCTTCACCATTTACTATTGTGGCTGGGTCTGGTATAGGTTGTCGACCCAAAACATGTAGAGCACGAAAGGTTTGAAACTCTTGTGTACTGAATGTTAAGGGCATAATCGGGTGAATTTTGTACAGTAACCTGGCACACAAAGATCACAAGGCAGTGTGCTTTTGCCCAAACGAGACACTGCAATAAATCTTTCTTTGGCTTCCATTAACAGGCGTAAAGATCAGAGGGCCCGAGAACTTTAGTATCGCCAGCAAAAGTTTAATCCTAAACTATAGCAGCAGGGAAAGGAGTCGCAGCAATTGGCCACATTAAGAAAAAGATGAGGTATTCGAGCAAGTGGTCGGAAACCTACGCACAAACTTATTCAGTCTTCATGTCCTCTTGCAAGGGCCCACATACTGCAATGTTTGCGGCTGCAATGTGTCACTATGACATAAAGGCCTTGGGGACTGTGCAGCACATGTACTTCGTATTACGTTTACGACTGCTGCAAAGGCAGCAAATGATCCATGCAAGCGCTGCCTGTTTGCAGGCGCACTCAGCCAGGGCGGTGAAGATGAAGCAGTTGCGAATGCAGTGGCCCTATTTACTGCTTTTATTTTGGAGCATAACCTCCCAATTGCCACCGCTGATCATGCTGAGCCCCTCTTCCATCATATGTCCCCACAGTGCGCTCTTGCTAAAAATTATTTATGTGCCAGAAGCAAAATCACTGCCATTATCAAAACTGCATTGGCCCCAGACACTGTCACATCTTTGCTGCAGTCCCTGGTATGTCAGCCATTTGCGCTAATCATAAACTCAGGGTACCTGGTAGGCCTTAATCATCCAGGCTATCCTCAACATATACAAAAAAAGTTAATCAAGGCCTTCATGCCAAACATACTACATTTCTTGATTAACCCTCTGAAAACTCATAATTCTTTTTTCAAAACATACTTTTAATTCATGTAATACCAAGTTAAATAGTTGCTATGTACACATTTCCCAGACAACATTTTGACAATTCAATATATTTTCCTTGACACCACTCTAAAGGATGTTAATCTTTTCAGACACAAAAATGCTTTATTCTCAACACAAGACGCCAACAAAACCTAGATCCAACATGTATGTGTATAATTTAAACAGAGCCCCTGACTTATTCAGAGACTTATTCAAAACATGCTAATCCTTTTTTTTAGTGTGACCTGGCCTTTGTTTGCAGTGTCATAGTTATTTCTTGAAAAAGTTGACACAGTGTGTTTCAGCCATCTCTCGAGTGTAAATTGTTACTCCTATCAATTGCAGCCTTCATCAGGAAGTAGTCAATTTTCAAATACCAACAAATGTATTTCTGTGTCTACAAATAAAGAAACAATTTTGTATGTACATATTAAAAATGAGGGGGTATGACATATAATTAAATGCAGCAATTAGTCACATATGCTAGTCAGACTGCTAAGCTACCTACTTATCAGGTTATAGCCAAGCCACTACGAGGGTCCTAATGTAAAATCAAGCAAATTTTGAGGCTTGGTACCACCAAAAATTGGATCCGTCAGTCACAAAGTCAAAGATTTATTCTGCACTGATTCAAATATCAAAGCAGATAGCTATCTGGTTTACAGCACCTCGCAGTGTGTACCAGAAACACTGTGAGGGGAGTGAGTCCTGGTCATCGCAAAACATGCAGTATTTATACACAGTCCTGGTCATAGCTCAGCCCATCTCCAAACTAATAAGTTACAAATTTGGGTTTTTGCCCAGTTCACATAGCAAATACAACAATATTGTCTTTACATACTTCAAGTGTTTTCCAGTCCTCAAAATACAATGGTTACAACTTTGTTCTGTCTGGTCATGTTGGTTATCCAGCTTAGGCTGATCCTAGTTTCAAGAAACAAATTCAATAGCTTATTGTTAAGTTACACAGTTATAGTTTGCCCAACATTCAGTTCTTATGTTTAAATATGGCTGAGGCTATTGATACAGAAAACACTTTAAATTGGAGTTCACTTTAGCTCCAAGGTTCCTTAACATACTGACAAACTTTGTTGCCGTCAGCTGTGTGGATCTTTAGCTTTCCAATGTACACAGGATTCCTTCAGAAACATGCAGCATCAGTTTACAATCATTGTATAACACTGTGGCCCTCATTTGGACCTTGGCGGAGGACCATGGTGCAATTTGCACCATGGTCCATGGCGCAAAGCTGCCAACTCCGCCAAGGTGCTTGGCGGACTTACCGCCCCATGCCGACCTTGGCGGGGCGGTAAGTCCCCAATCCCCATTTTACCCTTCCCCATTCCCATTCTTGCCCCATAGGGTATAATGGGAGTGGGGAAGGCATTAATTACACCACCGTAAATTACGGTGGCGTAATTAACATCAAGATCCCGTAGCGCCATGGATTTCTCCGCCTGCAAAAAGCAGGCGTAAAAATCATCCATGGCGCTACGGGAACTCGTAGTCTGGCGGAGAGGTACGCCATGCACTACGCCGGCGTAAAACCCTCTCCGCCAGGGTCCTAATGAGGGCCTGTTTGTGGGAGGATGAGGTTTGTAGACAGAGATAACACTTTGAATGAGAGTTCGTTCTGACTGCAAGGTCAAATTTGCACAGGACAAATAGTCTGCTCTGCCAGCCCTGGTGTTGACATAGGCTCAAAGGTCGATTCTGCTCTAGCAGCTGAAAACATAGCTAATCATTTACTGAAGAGTGAGCAGAAGTTTAGAACCAAAGATGGAGGACTTTTGCCAAGATGGCTCTTGAAGTCAGTTCTAATTCAGAACCTTGCAACACGGGTTTCCCCATAGAGCAACTAGGCTTAGGCCAATATGAATCAAAAGGAGGTACTAATATGATTTTCCGTTTAACAAACCCTCCTTTTGGCCTAAGCCAAGTGCTAAACTAATACTAGTCGCTTTACGAGTAACTCCACGTCTCAATGTCCATACATCCTGAATCACATTCATCAGATATATCAATCGCCGTAAGGTCTGCAGCAGAAATTTCCTTCATCAAGAATTCATTAGTCATCCTTTCTGGTGCATGTACTTTTGATCCTAACATTCCCACAGTCTGTGCACAACATCCCCCTAACATTGAACATATGGCAGGAAGACATTGTATACAGCAACAAAAGAACAACAGAATACCCAGAATTATCAATAAGACCGAGAGAAGCTTCCATCCCCAAGATCGTAAGAAGTCCCAGAACCAAGCACTAATATCCCAATTTCCCTCGGGAACATGCACTTCTGAACTTAGGACATGCAGATTTTGTATTGCCTTAAAGATGGTTGGGGAGGAATCTGGTACGAAAACGCAACAAGCGGACCCCACTAATTTGCATACTCTACCACGCTCAGCAAGGATGATGTCTAAAGCCATCCGGTTCTGTAAGGCCACTAATCTAATTGCTTTCTGTTCTAGAGCATGTCAGTGGTCCGGTTGATGGTCTTCTCCAGTACTCTCGCTAGCCTCCTAATATCTTAAGAGTTTAAAATTTGTCCCTAAAAAGGTACAAAGGATTTTGCTACGTCACCCAGAGTTTGTGAAGGAGTATCGCCATTCTCGTCCCGTCTTGGACAAGCCTTTGAGATTTCTGTGGTACTAGCTACATATACCACAGGCAGCAGAATTCCCAAATAACAAGTTCCCTGCCAATCCCTAGGTAGCCATGGATAAGCTTCATCACCGCAAACAACGGGGACATCACTCAACCTGTTCTGTCCTCTTACGACCTCAAACCCTTCCCTGGAGTCTACTCGACTGGAGACTGGGCCTGAAACACAGGATTGGTAGAGTTTAACTCCCTATTGTCTCTGTGTGCTTGAACCACTTCTTCCCCGGGGTCCAACCCTTCCCTTTGATCCACAGCTCACCTTGTTTTCTTGGAAAGTGTGCTCTCCGTCCTGCTTTCAGTGCAGGGGTGCGTTGATTGATGCAGGCTCGTTGTTGCTGCCTAGTTACTTCACTGGCAAGAGTCCGACAGGTAAGTATAATGAGTCTTTTGAACAGTTCTCTAACTTCGTTCCTTTCCTTCCTTCGATGATGGCCAGCGTCCGGGGATGGCGACGTGATGCTGAGATGAGTAGCCTGAAGGTGAGTGAGAGTGTGATGCGAGATGCGACCCTTTTGTATTTGTATTGAACTGAGTTCTTTTTCTGTGTCTTTTAGGTGCCGCAAGGTTTTCAGCGTGGATGCCGGTTATGAAGAAGAAATGCGGTGAGTAAGCGCGGTATGCAGCGCCTCTAGATGTTTCCACACTAACCTGGAGTGTCTTTTCCCTCTTGCAGATGGATGAGAAGTTCCGGAGACAGAGTTCCCCCAGAGCGGCTGGGATTCAGGTAAGCATTTGAAGCTCGTACCATCTTTAGAAATAAGCAATGATTTGCTGAATGCTTACTAATGCCTTTTTTCTGTTCTTTTCCCTTTTCCTTAGGAAGCGACGTGCCGGAATGGGAATGACACCGCCGAAGATGCCCGCAGAACAGAAGGAGCGATGAATGATGGGCAGAAGCGCTGCAAGGTAAGGCTGTTCCTAACAGTGTTCTTGTTCTTGCAGGAGCTGAGCGCAGAGGAAAGATGCAGGCCTACTGGAGACCGATCCGAACACGGTGAGTGTCCCACTGCAGGTGCAGAAAACGCAAAGCATGTTTCTCAGCCTGGGCGTGGCTTAAATAGTCTCTGGGTATCCCAGGTGTCTCTGGGCTGAACCACACCCAAAAGACTAGACTGCACATGCAGTTCTGGGAACCGAAATATGTGGGAGCATCCATCTTGTCCCCATCAATGCACTACAAGTCCAATCCCCAATGTTATCCTATGCGAGTGAGTGAGTCTGGTGCCACAACCGCCAAGTCTGACTCCAAGTGGGTCTTTGGAGGGATGGAGAGGCCCTTGAGGGCCATGTAGGTGATCGTGGCCTGGCTCCAGCCTGACATCTTGGAGGGCTGGGGACATGAGGGGCAGGAATCATGACAGCACCATTCCGCTGTATGCAGAAAGAAACTGAGTTGGGGCTATGGTTAACAGTATAGGAAGGTGGCGTGGCATCCCTATTGCCTATAGGAGCCATCTAGAAGGAGATCAAAGATTGAAAACGTTGGGACAGTCTATCAGAAGGCCTAATAGAAGCAACATTAAGCTTGCTCCTATTTGCAAAAAGTGAGCATCCCAGTGGAGTTAGAATTAGTTTTTCAAATTCGTTCAAATTTGTTCCATCAAAGTTCTCCGAGATGCTATCATTCCATCAGCCAAAGAATAGAGCCCTTAAAGAAGCATAACACTTAGTAGTAAGAGGTAAAGGATGAATATACCAGCCCAACCCTTTTTCCCCATGTTGCGGTAAATGAGAGCAGATCCAACAGTTAGACTTGTTCAAAATGGCGTGAGTTGCATTCATAATGAGCAGCAAAGTGTTATTATAGTAACTCTGTCTGTGTTGAGAGTCCCTAGGAGAAAGAGTGTGCAGATGCACGAAAGGTGTAGAAACAGTAGGTACATTCTCTGTAGGCAAGAATGTTTTGAGCGGATGTACTTCTTCCATATACCAGAATCCTAAGGCAATTACTACTGTAAACCCAGTTAACATGATTATCAGAAAACAATACATTTTGCAAGACCATGTATTAGATCGTCCATTGTCTTTGCTGGCCACACAGTCATTTATTTGTTCCATACGAGTGAGAGCGATAGCAGGCATTGTTCCTACAAATCGAAAAACCCTGTAGTCCATTTTGCTGACGATCTCCCGATCACACGTTTTCTTAGTCTTTACCTATCCCCGGCCACCCAATTCCTTAGATGCCAAAGATAGGGCAAAAGACAAGCCCTGCAGTTGTTTTCCGTTGGCACAGCCAAACCGTGTAGTAAGTCTAGCTCTGTGGATGCAGATTGTACCTTGCGACTCCTGGTAAAGTGTGATCTGCGGTCAGTGTGTCATTGCTTCCTGATGGAAGAGATGAATTCTCAACAGAACCAGAAACGGGTGAAAAAGGATCTGTAGGAGAGTGTGGAGATAAAGCGGCTGTTTCCCCAGTCCCCACGGGCTCAGGGAATGTCTCCGACACACTCTCAATGCTGCTCAATACTGGATGATCGCTGGGAGCAACACAAGTAAGCTTTTCTTGATTTTCTTTGTCGTGTGGCAAAGGGAAAGGTATCCTCTTGACATGCGATGCGTGGATCGAGTGCTTCCTGCCGGTCACTCGTATAGCGGTCTGTGTGGCCAGGAGGACCTGATGGGGCCCTCTCCACTGTGGTGCGAGACAGGATGCTCTTCCAAACGATTTCACGAGCACCCAGCTTCCAGGTCGGATACCATGACCTGGCCCCTCATATTTGACTGGGAGGGCTTCTCGCACCTGTTGATGAATCAAATACAGATTTTTAGTTAACTGGTCACAGTAATCGGAAAGAAGTACATGCTCTATATCCTTCAATTTTCTTGGCTTAGGCAGATCCAAATGTTAGCTGGCCTACCCATGACCACCTCAAATGGGGAGAACCCAATCCTAGTCTGTGGGGTTGTCCTCATTGACAGTAACACGATCGGTAAGGCGTCCGGCCATTTCAATTGGTGCCAGCACACATCTTAGCGAGCTTGTTCTTCAAAATTCCATTGTGTCTCTCTACCAATCCAGCACTCTGAGCATGTCTAGCCGAATGGAGCCGTTTATCGATCTGTAATCCTGCGCATATCTGCACAATTGCAGCAGCGATAAAATGTTGACCATTGTCCGACCAAATGACCCTTGTCAAACCAAACCTAGGAAAATATTCCTTAAGCATGGTTTTCGCCATTGTCATTGCTGTAGCCTCCTTTACAGGGAAGGCTTCAACCCATTTACTGAGAGGACAAATAACAACCAATATATATTTTAAGTTATTACAACGCTCCATTTCAATAAAGTCAAAGTGGATGACTTCAAAGGGAACAGAAAGTGGACCAAAACTACCCCTTGGTGTCTGTCATGGGCCACAATGATAAACATAGTATTCCAGTGCTGGGAAGGGCTCAGAAACTAATGACAACCAGCACCAGGAAGACACATGCCTCTAAAAACAGAATACTGTTGTACAAGAGACTGTTATGTCCTTTCTGCAGGAGAAACAGCTCACGGACTACATCTCCCAAGCACCCCCGGGCCAAGAACAACATATTGAAGCCCACGTCGGGCGGGGCACGCACGCGCATGCGCACGAGTTCAACGAGAGCACGGGGCTTGTGCTCAGGACAGCAACCAGAGAAGACGTGTTCTCCGGAGCTCCGAGCAAGGGGAAGCTCACGAGGGGCCACGCCCCACTCAACCTCCACCTGGGCCCCTCAAGCCTTTCAGATAATTAGAGCAAGCCACAGGCAGCGTAAGCAGATCTGGGGGAAGGCGTGCAGCGCTGTGTTGAACCGTAGAGAGTCGGAGGACTCCACCACCAACTGCGGTCAGGGGCACGCGCAGGGGGGCTCCGCCCAACTTCCTCATGTTCCCCCCTGCTCCAGCAAGCTAAGTAAAAGCCTTGAATACTAACGCCATAGTGTCTGCAATCTGACCTACGCGCAACTATAGGAAACACGCAGCGCGTAGTCGAGCATGTTTTAACCCACTAACAGCCATTCTTGATTATGCGGCTACCTGAGAGGCTATAACTTAATTCAGTGTGACATACAACATGAGTTGTTGCTAAGCAGGAGCCTTTGGTGGCAATTACGTTTTGGGCAATAACGGACGCAGAGCCACGCGCGGCTGTAATCCGCTCGTAAAGGGGGAAGCTAACATTACATTTTGGGCAATAACGGATGCGGAGCCACGCGCGGCTGTACTCCGCTCGTAAGGGGGAACGTTAACAGCTGCATGTACTTAACTACTCGAGCACCTTAAGGGTGCATTAACCTCTAGAGCAAGAGTGAGTGATTGTAACATTTGGTGTGTGATGTAACACGCAGATGGTAATTCCCACTCTCTTTTCAGCAATAACACTGCTCCGGATTCTGGACCTGAGAGTGTGCAGGCAGGAGGCCAGTACTCACCCCTTGAGATAAGTCTCTTTCTGGTTCTAGCCCTTGTTGTGGGGTGTGGGGGGGAATTGTGAATATTGTGAATGTGTGTAAATACGCAACTGTTGCATTGTGTTATCCTATGTCCCCTTCCCTGACCACCTCCCCTTTCCTAGTCCTCTCTCCGGTTCCCCTTGCTACTGAACATATCCAACCATCGAGATCCTAACCCTCTTTCACCGCCCGGGTCACGGAAGCTTGTGTAAGTCTAACTTGCAGGCGCCAAGACCCTGGAGGGGTAGGTTGGTTCGTGCCACTCCTGAGCCTGGAAGCTGAAGCCGTGACAGAAAACTACCCCTTGGTGTCGATGTACCCTTTCCCATATTATGCTGTAGACAGACCATACACTTCTGAACAAAACGCTCAGCAGTTTTCGAGATGTTGACATTAACCCAGAGAGTTTCTAACATTTTACAAATCTTCCTGGCACAGATGTGCGTGGGACCATGAGCCATTGCGACCAGCATAGTAATGTACGCATCTGGCAGCATCTACTTTCCCTCCAAGATATCCACCCAACACCCGTCATCATCCAACCTCGCCAAGCCCTCAGCCCATTGCTTTGTTTCTTCTAAAGTGGCATCGGCTTGGAGATCCTTTATAGAGTCAATTCCCTCATCTATGGTATAGGCATTCATGGCTTCCCTTGTAGTGTACATATCTGAATAGGGATCAGTTGCAGTTTGTTTGGCTATCTGGTCAGCGAAAGCGTTCCCTTTTCCTACATCATCTGTGATTTTCTGATGTGCTGCGCATTTCATAATTGCTAACTGAGTGGGAAGCGCAAGCGCTGAGAATAAGCGAACTATCAAGGTGCCATATTGGATCTTCGTTCCATGTGAGCTCAAGAAACCTTGTTCTGCCCAAAGTCTACCAAAGTTGTGAACCACCCCAAAAGCATACTGACTGTCAGTATATATATTTACTTTCAGCCCTTCGGAAAGTTCACAGGCTCGAGTCAATGCAATAATCTCTGCGGCCTGCGCGGACTTATGCGAAATTCTTTTGGTTTCCACAATCGTGCTTAGTGTGGTGATGGCATAAGCAGCCGTCGATGTACCATCCAGAAGTTTGAAACAGGAGCCATCGCAAAACAGCTCCCCTTGTGGATCGTTCAGAAGTGTGTCTTCCAAGTCAATCCTGCCTTAAGTTTCCTGTTCTGTAGTGTAAAGGCAGTCATGTGACGTTTCGTCACTGCACGCAATACCTTGCGGGAGAGATAATAGTTCAGCCGGATTCAATACACAACACTGTTTAATTTTTATATGCATTGCAAACAAGATCAACTCATATCTTGTTAATCATGTGGAAGTAAGGTGTTGTGTTTGCGTTCTATTTAATAGAACGTCTACAGAGTGAGGTACCAACAAGGTTAAAGCATGGCCTAGGACCATACCCGTGCTCTGTTTTACAGACGCAGCAGCAGCAGCGACAGCTCTCAGACATCTTGGCAAAGCGCATGCAACAGGATCAAAGGCGGAGGAAATGTAACCGCACAGCCTATTCCTCCCTCCATGTTCCTGCGTTAACACAGCCAAAGCACATCCATCACGTTCATGCACATACAACTCGAAGGCCTTTTCATAATTTAGTGTGCCCAAAACTGGTGCTGAACACAGTGCAGTCTTGAGCAGATCAAAAGCTTTCTGGTGTTTCAAGTTCCACGGCAATGGCAAAGAAATGCCCTTCTTTGTCAAAGCCAACATTGGTTTAATCACTATTGAGAAGTTGGGGATCCACTGCCTACAGTAAGAAGCCATTCCTATCAAGGCTCTGACTTCCTTCTGTGTATTTGGGACAGACATGCCACAAATGATTTTAATCCGTTCAGGTGTCAATCTTCTTCCCTCCTTTGACAGGAGATAGCCTAAATAGGCGACTTCCTGTCGACAATATTGAAACTTTTTCCGTGAAGCTTTATGTCCATGCTTTGCTAGGTGAACAAGCAACAACACAGCGCCCTCCTTACAAGCACTTTCCGAGTGTGCAGCTAACAAGAGATCATCAAGATACTGAAGCAGCGTACAAGTAGTAGGCAATTCAAGCGTATCAAGCTGTTCTTTCAAAGCCCTACTGTAAATGCTCGGACTTTCCGTGTACCCTTGTGGCGCACGGGGCAATGTAAACGAGCATCCCCCAAGGGTGAACGCGAACAGGTATCTGCAATCCTTGTGTATAGGAATGCCAAAAAAGGCATTCTTAAGATCTACAACACTAAAATGAGTAGCAGAAGCCGGGATCATAGTTAATATCGTCATCACATAAGGCACAATAGGAAATTGTGGAGCAACAATCTTGTTGATAGCAGGTAAATCAATAATAAAACTAACAGGAATTGCATTATCTCCTATCTTGTACATGGGTAAAATTGGACTATTGCACAAACTACCTGCAATTTCTTCAATTACCCCACAGTGCACAAAATCGGAAACTATACATTTCAAAGCATGCTCACCATCAACCAAAATCTTATACTGTGGAATGCGTGGCAACTTTACTCCTCGTTTCAAAACGATTTTAACAGGCTTAATCTGTAAAACTCTGACATCATTATCATCAATCGGCCATAAACTCTCCGGAACGTCACTAAATTCCGGTGGCAAAGGTCTAGTCAGGAACTGTGAGACAGAAAATTGCTGTGGTGAAATTGTCAAATGCACTCCATCCGAACAACAATGAATTACCGCATTTAATTCCTTGAACAGATTCAACCCCAGCAAATTCTCTCCACAGTTCGTTGTCAAAAGAAAAAGACAGTGATCCGTGAATGGACCCAGTGAAATCGATACCGGTGAAGAAACCGGACTAACCACTGGCGTACCAGAAAACCCTACAGAAACATTAGTTTGCCCTGACTGTGGAATGTCTGGAACCCATGAATGGTCAATGGAACACTTCTGTGCCCCCGTATCCATCAAAAATAGATGTTTCCTATTTCACACTATCATATCAACGTAGGGACCTTTCTGATTAACGGGAATAGGCGTAGGTTCCAAGCCCTGCTTCGGGCAATCCTAGTGAAACAATATATCATCAAAGGGAAGGTCTTCAGAGAGATATGCAGTAGAAGGATGATCAAAAATGTTTCTATTATCCACACTCGGTGACTGATTGTCTTGTGAAAAAGACTGAGGATTCTGAGAAAACTGGCTTCTACCAGGACCCCCTGCCCCAGGGCGGCATCTGGATCGTCTACCCATGATACCATATGTGTTATTCGACCTCTGCTGGAGGATCGGGCATTGTGCTCGCCAATGACCCTCTTGTCTGCAATAAGCACATTGGTTTGAGTGTACAGGACCCAACGGCATATTACCTTGTGGAACATACTGACCCCTATACTGTGTACTACCCCCTCTGGGACCTATAACAATCTGTTGCAACAACACCTTAGTTTTCAATTCTCCCTTTTTCTTTTCAATCCTTTCCTTCTCATTATTGACTCGGTTTTCATAATACTGAGCCATATGCAATATTTCAGACTGAGACTTAACTTGCCAAGCGCTCTCAATAGTCATAATTTGTGACTGGATGTCAGATAACAATCCACGCACATATTTGTCCACAAATAATTGTTTTCCAGTCTCTGTGCTTAAATCTTGTCCACTAAAATCTGAAAATACTTGTTCAAACCGATTAAAGAATTCAGTAGCACCCTCAGACTTTCCTTGGACACAAGCAGTAAGTTTGTCCCAAACAATCCTTCTCTCAAGAATTAAGGCTTTCATTTTTGTCACTATTCTATCAGGCAAAGTCAGTATTACCTGTGGTGGTTTCTCACCAGCTGGTCTATCTCTATCTTGTCTAGCCATATTATCCTATGTGTCCCCTAACCCTGGTACATCATCTACTGTCCTAATCTGTTTCCACAAATTAACGGGCAGGAGCACGGGAAATAACAAATCTATATCACTCAGAGTAAATACTGACGACTACAAGACAGATTCTATCTCTTTATAAAACCCTGTCGGATTCTTTCTAATATCTGGGATAGATTGTCTGATGGTGTTCACTTCCTGTCTTGAGAACGGAACGTGAACAAACTGCGATACATAATGTGCAGGAATGCTGCAGCATCAGCTGGAACCTCAACGTTTGGGACAAATGTCGGATGAACCTCTCTCATAGGCAACTGAGAGATAGGAAACTCTGAACGCTTACTGAGCAACAGAGCTAAATTGAGCGCTAAAGCAGCTGAAGGAGTGTCAGACGAAAAAGCTCTCTTATAGATATTCAATAATTCTGCTGGACAACAAATCTTTCTTTTTATACATTCATTCTGTAGGTATTCTACCATTACCTGTATCACTTTTCTCTGCATTTCTGGCGTATACTGACTATACGTGTCATGTACTTCTACGGGAGATATCGACATGTCTGAAATCCATCTAAGTGCATCTCTTGTGCAAATTCGGGTTTCTTCACACATCGATTTACAAAGAGGAAGGAACCGTTTCTGTACAAACATAGCACTCAAACTACCACCATCTATTTCTTCATTTTGTAACCTTTCTAACTCCCTTCTATACTGAAAAACCCTCTCGACGTGCTCATATACTTTCTCCGCAATATCTCTTGAATATGCTAAAACATTCAGATCCCTAAACCCTTGTGGGAGATCTACATCATTCAGCCTGTCCCACATTACAGATAAATGAATTCCAAGTCCTTCAATAAAAACAGCTTTCTCAGGAAAACCTTCTAGATTAGAGAGTGTAGCAAAAACATTAGATTGTTCAACCTTCTCCATGCACTGTCTAGCCCAAGCATTCAAATCTAACTTTATTTCTTTAGAAACTGTATTACGAGTTACAATTTTCGATTCCGCTCCCTTATCAGCTATAAGAGGAACAGAACCACTAGGAAGAGAAAGAGTAGACAAATCCTGTACAACAGATAATGAAGGTGCTGTCACTGGTGTCAAAGACAAATCTACCAAACCCATAGCAGCAGGCAAATATCGTTAAACACTATACTACCAATGCCGTGCTTACAGTACATAGTACATGCCGGCGACCCCTCCATTGGCGCCGGTCGGCCAAATTCCAAAGATTGTCTATCTCTGCGAAATACAGCCCTGAAGCAGGCAGACAATTTCTCAGGCATATCAGATTACTGGTGTTACCTGGTCAATAATTGTTCTTGCGAGGACAATACGCCAAATTCAAATATCAGGATACTTAAGAATCGGGGCATGACTCACCTGATCAAAGTACTAAAGGAGGTCCGATCGGATTACAAAGGATCGACGTGGCTGGCGATTCTGTCAAAAATACCCACCTCGATATGGGGACCCTCGTCAAGATGCCGCCTCGGACCACAAGCTCACCGTCCAGGGATCGGGCCATGCAGTACTGTTGAGGTGTCATGTCTCATCCAAGAAGGGGCCCCCTTTCTCACTGTCCGATCCCGGTCCGATAGCCGCTTCAAATCTTCAACGAGATGGCATCAATCTTGAGGGTGCCTATTCGGGCGCCATCTTGTAAAATCAAGCAAATATCGAGGCTTGGTACCACCAAAAATTGGATCCGCCAGTCACAAAGTCAAAGATTTATTCTGCACAGATTCAAATATCAAAGCAGATAGCTATCTGGTTCACAGCACCTCGCAGTGTGTACCAGAAACACTGTGAGGGGAGTGAGTCCTGGTCATCACAAAACATGCAGTATTTATACACAGTACTGGTCATAGCTGAGCCCATCTCCAAACTAATAAGTTACAAATTTGGGTTTGTGCCAAGTTCACATAGCAAATACAACAATATTGTCTTTACATACTTCAAGTGTTTTCCAGTCCTCAAAATACAATGGTTACAACTTTGTTCTGTCTGGTCATGTTGGTTATCCAGCTTAGGCTGATCCTAGTTTCAAGAAACAAATTCAATAGCTTATTGTTAAGGTACACAGTTATAGTTTGCCTAACATTCAGTTCTTATTTTTGAATATGGCTGAGGCTATTGATACAGAAAACACTTTAAATTGGAGTTCACTTTAGCTCCAAGGTTCCTTAAACATACTGACGAACTTTGTTGCCATTAGCTGTGTGGATCTTTAGCTTTCCAATGTACACAGGATTCCTTCAGAAACATGCAGCATCAGTTTACATTCATTGTATAACACTGTCTGTGGGAGGATGAGGTTTGTAGACATAGATAACACTTTGAATGAGAGTTCGTTCTGACTGCAAGGTCTTATTTGCACAGGACAAATAGTCTGCTCTGCCAGCCCCGGTGTTGACATAGGCTCAAAGGTCGATTCTGCTCTAGCAGCTGAAAACATAGCTAATCATTTACTGAAGAGTGAGCAGAAGTTTAGAACCAAAGATGGAGGACTTTTGCCAAGATGGCTCTTGAAGTCAGTTCTAATTCAGAACCTTGCAACACGGGTTTTCCCATAGAGCAACTAGGCTTAGGCCAATATGAATCAAAAGGAGGTACTAATATGATTTTCCGTTTAACAAACCCTCCTTTTGGCCTAAGCCAAGTGCTAAACTAATACTAGTCGCTTTACGAGTAACTCCACGTCTCAATGTCCATACATCCTGAATCACATTCATCAGATATATCAATCGCCGTAAGGTCTGCAGCAGAAATTTCCTTCATCACAAATTCATTAGTCATCCTTTCTGGTGCATGTACTTTTGATCCTAACATTCCCACAGTCTGTGCACAACATCCCCCTTACATTGAACATATGGCAGGAAGACATTGTATACAGCAACAACAGAACAACAGAATACCTAGAATTATCAGTAAGACCGAGAGAAGCTTCCATCCCCAAGATCGTAAGAAGTCCCAGAACCAAGCACTCACATCCCAATTTCCCTCGGGAACATGCACTTCTGAACTTAGGACATGCAGATTTTGTATTGCCTTAAAGATGGTTGGGGAGGAATCTGGTACGAAAACGCAACAAGCGGACCCCACTAATTTGCATACTCCACCACGCTCAGCCAGGATGATGTCTAATGCCATCCGGTTCTGTAAGGCCACTAATCTAATTGCTTTCTGTTCTAGAGCATGTCAGTGGTCCGGTTGATGGTCTTCTCCAGTACTCTCGCTAGCCTCCTAATATCTTAAGAGTTTAAAATTTGTCCCTAAAAAGGTACAAAGGATTTTGCTACGTCACCCAGAGTTTGTGAAGGAGTATCGCCATTCTCGTCCCGTCATGGACAAGCCTTTGAGATTTCTGTGGTACTAGCTACATATACCACATGCAGCAGAATTCCCAAATAACAAGTTCCCTGCCAATCCCTAGGTAGCCATGGATAAGCTTCATCACCGCAAACAACGGGGACATCACTCAACCTGTTGTGTCCTCTTACGACCTCGAACCCTTCCCTGGAGTCTACTCGACTGGAGACTTGGCCTGAAATACAGGATTGGTAGAGTTTAACTCCCTATTGTCTCTGTGTGCTTGAACCACTTCTTCCCCGGGGTCCAACCCTTCCCTTTGATCCACAGCTCACCTTGTTTTCTTGGAAAGTGTGCTCTCCGTCCTGCTTTCAGCGCAGGGGTGCGTTGATTGATGCAGGCTCGTTGTTGCTGCCTAGTTACTTCACTGGCAAGAGTCCGACAGGTAAGTATAATGAGTCTTTTGAACAGTTCTCTAACTTCGTTCCTTTCCTTCCTTCGATGATGGCCAGCGTCCGGGGATGGCGACGTGCTGCTGAGATGAGTAGCCTGAAGGTGAGTGAGAGCGCGATGCGAGATGCAACCCTTTTGTATTTGTATTGAACTGAGTTCTTTTTCTGTGTCTTTTAGGTGCCGCAACGTTTTCAGCGTGGATGCCGGTTATGAAGAAGAAATGCGGTGAGTAAGCGCTGTATGCAGCGCCTCTAGATGTTTCCACGCTAACCTGGAGTGTCTTTTCCCTCTTGCAGATGGATGAGAAGTTCCGGAGACAGAGTTCCCCCAGAGCGGCTGGGATTCAGGTAAGCATTTGAAGCTCGTACCATCTTTAGAAATAAGCAATGATTTGCTGAATGCTTACTAATGCCTTTTTTCTGTTCTTTTCCCTTTTCCTTAGGAAGCGACGTGCCGGAATGGGAATGACACCGCCGAAGATGCCCGCAGAACAGAAGGAGCGATGAATGATGGGCAGAAGCGCTGCAAGGTAAGGCTGTTCCTAACAGTGTTCTTGTTCTTGCAGGAGCTGAGCGCAGAGGAAAGATGCAGGCCTACTGGAGACCGATCCGAACACGGTGAGTGTCCCACTGCAGGTGCAGAAAACGCAAAGCATGTTTCTCAGCCTGGGCGTGGCTTAAATAGTCTCTGGGTATCCCAGGTGTCTCTGGGCTGAACCACACCCAAAAGACTAGACTGCACATGCAGTTCTGGGAACCGAAATATGTGGGAGCATCCATCTTGTCCCCATCAATGCACTACAAGTCCAATCCCCAATGTTATCCTATGCGAGTGAGTGAGTCTGGTGCCACAACCGCCAAGTCTGACTCCAAGTGGGTCTTTGGAGGGATGGAGAGGCCCTTGAGGGCCATGTAGGTGATCGTGGCCTGGCTCCAGCCTGACATCTTGGAGGGCTGGGGACATGAGGGGCAGGAATCATGACAGCACCATTCCGCTGTATGCAGAAAGAAACTGAGTTGGGGCTATGGTTAACAGTATAGGAAGGTGGCGTGGCATCCCTATTGCCTATAGGAGCCATCTAGAAGGAGATCAAAGATTGAAAACGTTGGGACAGTCTATCAGAAGGCCTAATAGAAGCAACATTAAGCTTGCTCCTATTTGCAAAAAGTGAGCATCCCAGTGGAGTTAGAATTAGTTTTTCAAATTCGTTCAAATTTGTTCCATCAAAGTTCTCCGAGATGCTATCATTCCATCAGCCAAAGAATAGAGCCCTTAAAGAAGCATAACACTTAGTAGTAAGAGGTAAAGGATGAATATACCAGCCCAACCCTTTTTCCCCATGTTGCGGTAAATGAGAGCAGATCCAACAGTTAGACTTGTTCAAAATGGCGTGAGTTGCATTCATAATGAGCAGCAAAGTGTTATTATAGTAACTCTGTCTGTGTTGAGAGTCCCTAGGAGAAAGAGTGTGCAGATGCACGAAAGGTGTAGAAACAGTAGGTACATTCTCTGTAGGCAAGAATGTTTTGAGCGGATGTACTTCTTCCATATACCAGAATCCTAAGGCAATTACTACTGTAAACCCAGTTAACATGATTATCAGAAAACAATACATTTTGCAAGACCATGTATTAGATCGTCCATTGTCTTTGCTGGCCACACAGTCATTTATTTGTTCCATACGAGTGAGAGCGATAGCAGGCATTGTTCCTACAAATCGAAAAACCCTGTAGTCCATTTTGCTGACGATCTCCCGATCACACGTTTTCTTAGTCTTTACCTATCCCCGGCCACCCAATTCCTTAGATGCCAAAGATAGGGCAAAAGACAAGCCCTGCAGTTGTTTTCCGTTGGCACAGCCAAACCGTGTAGTAAGTCTAGCTCTGTGGATGCAGATTGTACCTTGCGACTCCTGGTAAAGTGTGATCTGCGGTCAGTGTGTCATTGCTTCCTGATGGAAGAGATGAATTCTCAACAGAACCAGAAACGGGTGAAAAAGGATCTGTAGGAGAGTGTGGAGATAAAGCGGCTGTTTCCCCAGTCCCCACGGGCTCAGGGAATGTCTCCGACACACTCTCAATGCTGCTCAATACTGGATGATCGCTGGGAGCAACACAAGTAAGCTTTTCTTGATTTTCTTTGTCGTGTGGCAAAGGGAAAGGTATCCTCTTGACATGCGATGCGTGGATCGAGTGCTTCCTGCCGGTCACTCGTATAGCGGTCTGTGTGGCCAGGAGGACCTGATGGGGCCCTCTCCACTGTGGTGCGAGACAGGATGCTCTTCCAAACGATTTCACGAGCACCCAGCTTCCAGGTCGGATACCATGACCTGGCCCCTCATATTTGACTGGGAGGGCTTCTCGCACCTGTTGATGAATCAAATACAGATTTTTAGTTAACTGGTCACAGTAATCGGAAAGAAGTACATGCTCTATATCCTTCAATTTTCTTGGCTTAGGCAGATCCAAATGTTAGCTGGCCTACCCATGACCACCTCAAATGGGGAGAACCCAATCCTAGTCTGTGGGGTTGTCCTCATTGACAGTAACACGATCGGTAAGGCGTCCGGCCATTTCAATTGGTGCCAGCACACATCTTAGCGAGCTTGTTCTTCAAAATTCCATTGTGTCTCTCTACCAATCCAGCACTCTGAGCATGTCTAGCCGAATGGAGCCGTTTATCGATCTGTAATCCTGCGCATATCTGCACAATTGCAGCAGCGATAAAATGTTGACCATTGTCCGACCAAATGACCCTTGTCAAACCAAACCTAGGAAAATATTCCTTAAGCATGGTTTTCGCCATTGTCATTGCTGTAGCCTCCTTTACAGGGAAGGCTTCAACCCATTTACTGAGAGGACAAATAACAACCAATATATATTTTAAGTTATTACAACGCTCCATTTCAATAAAGTCAAAATGGATGACTTCAAAGGGAACAGAAAGTGGACCAAAACTACCCCTTGGTGTCTGTCATGGGCCACAATGATAAACATAGTATTCCAGTGCTGGGAAGGGCTCAGAAACTAATGACAACCAGCACCAGGAAGACACATGCCTCTAAAAACAGAATACTGTTGTACAAGAGACTGTTATGTCCTTTCTGCAGGAGAAACAGCTCACGGACTACATCTCCCAAGCACCCCCGGGCCAAGAACAACATATTGAAGCCCACGTCGGGCGGGGCACGCACGCGCATGCGCACGAGTTCAACGAGAGCACGGGGCTTGTGCTCAGGACAGCAACCAGAGAAGACGTGTTCTCCGGAGCTCCGAGCAAGGGGAAGCTCACGAGGGGCCACGCCCCACTCAACCTCCACCTGGGCCCCTCAAGCCTTTCAGATAATTAGAGCAAGCCACAGGCAGCGTAAGCAGATCTGGGGGAAGGCGTGCAGCGCTGTGTTGAACCGTAGAGAGTCGGAGGACTCCACCACCAACTGCGGTCAGGGGCACGCGCAGGGGGGCTCCGCCCAACTTCCTCATGTTCCCCCCTGCTCCAGCAAGCTAAGTAAAAGCCTTGAATACTAACGCCATAGTGTCTGCAATCTGACCTACGCGCAACTATAGGAAACACGCAGCGCGTAGTCGAGCATGTTTTAACCCACTAACAGCCATTCTTGATTATGCGGCTACCTGAGAGGCTATAACTTAATTCAGTGTGACATACAACATGAGTTGTTGCTAAGCAGGAGCCTTTGGTGGCAATTACGTTTTGGGCAATAACGGACGCAGAGCCACGCGCGGCTGTAATCCGCTCGTAAAGGGGGAAGCTAACATTACATTTTGGGCAATAACGGATGCGGAGCCACGCGCGGCTGTACTCCGCTCGTAAGGGGGAACGTTAACAGCTGCATGTACTTAACTACTCGAGCACCTTAAGGGTGCATTAACCTCTAGAGCAAGAGTGAGTGATTGTAACATTTGGTGTGTGATGTAACACGCAGATGGTAATTCCCACTCTCTTTTCAGCAATAACACTGCTCCGGATTCTGGACCTGAGAGTGTGCAGGCAGGAGGCCAGTACTCACCCCTTGAGATAAGTCTCTTTCTGGTTCTAGCCCTTGTTGTGGGGTGTGGGGGGGAATTGTGAATATTGTGAATGTGTGTAAATACGCAACTGTTGCATTGTGTTATCCTATGTCCCCTTCCCTGACCACCTCCCCTTTCCTAGTCCTCTCTCCGGTTCCCCTTGCTACTGAACATATCCAACCATCGAGATCCTAACCCTCTTTCACCGCCCGGGTCACGGAAGCTTGTGTAAGTCTAACTTGCAGGCGCCAAGACCCTGGAGGGGTAGGTTGGTTCGTGCCACTCCTGAGCCTGGAAGCTGAAGCCGTGACAGAAAACTACCCCTTGGTGTCGATGTACCCTTTCCCATATTATGCTGTAGACAGACCATACACTTCTGAACAAAACGCTCAGCAGTTTTCGAGATGTTGACATTAACCCAGAGAGTTTCTAACATTTTACAAATCTTCCTGGCACAGATGTGCGTGGGACCATGAGCCATTGCGACCAGCATAGTAATGTACGCATCTGGCAGCATCTACTTTCCCTCCAAGATATCCACCCAACACCCGTCATCATCCAACCTCGCCAAGCCCTCAGCCCATTGCTTTGTTTCTTCTAAAGTGGCATCGGCTTGGAGATCCTTTATAGAGTCAATTCCCTCATCTATGGTATAGGCATTCATGGCTTCCCTTGTAGTGTACATATCTGAATAGGGATCAGTTGCAGTTTGTTTGGCTATCTGGTCAGCGAAAGCGTTCCCTTTTCCTACATCATCTGTGATTTTCTGATGTGCTGCGCATTTCATAATTGCTAACTGAGTGGGAAGCGCAAGCGCTGAGAATAAGCGAACTATCAAGGTGCCATATTGGATCTTCGTTCCATGTGAGCTCAAGAAACCTTGTTCTGCCCAAAGTCTACCAAAGTTGTGAACCACCCCAAAAGCATACTGACTGTCAGTATATATATTTACTTTCAGCCCTTCGGAAAGTTCACAGGCTCGAGTCAATGCAATAATCTCTGCGGCCTGCGCGGACTTATGCGAAATTCTTTTGGTTTCCACAATCGTGCTTAGTGTGGTGATGGCATAAGCAGCCGTCGATGTACCATCCAGAAGTTTGAAACAGGAGCCATCGCAAAACAGCTCCCCTTGTGGATCGTTCAGAAGTGTGTCTTCCAAGTCAATCCTGCCTTAAGTTTCCTGTTCTGTAGTGTAAAGGCAGTCATGTGACGTTTCGTCACTGCACGCAATACCTTGCGGGAGAGATAATAGTTCAGCCGGATTCAATACACAACACTGTTTAATTTTTATATGCATTGCAAACAAGATCAACTCATATCTTGTTAATCATGTGGAAGTAAGGTGTTGTGTTTGCGTTCTATTTAATAGAACGTCTACAGAGTGAGGTACCAACAAGGTTAAAGCATGGCCTAGGACCATACCCGTGCTCTGTTTTACAGACGCAGCAGCAGCAGCGACAGCTCTCAGACATCTTGGCAAAGCGCATGCAACAGGATCAAAGGCGGAGGAAATGTAACCGCACAGCCTATTCCTCCCTCCATGTTCCTGCGTTAACACAGCCAAAGCACATCCATCACGTTCATGCACATACAACTCGAAGGCCTTTTCATAATTTAGTGTGCCCAAAACTGGTGCTGAACACAGTGCAGTCTTGAGCAGATCAAAAGCTTTCTGGTGTTTCAAGTTCCACGGCAATGGCAAAGAAATGCCCTTCTTTGTCAAAGCCAACATTGGTTTAATCACTATTGAGAAGTTGGGGATCCACTGCCTACAGTAAGAAGCCATTCCTATCAAGGCTCTGACTTCCTTCTGTGTATTTGGGACAGACATGCCACAAATGATTTTAATCCGTTCAGGTGTCAATCTTCTTCCCTCCTTTGACAGGAGATAGCCTAAATAGGCGACTTCCTGTCGACAATATTGAAACTTTTTCCGTGAAGCTTTATGTCCATGCTTTGCTAGGTGAACAAGCAACAACACAGCGCCCTCCTTACAAGCACTTTCCGAGTGTGCAGCTAACAAGAGATCATCAAGATACTGAAGCAGCGTACAAGTAGTAGGCAATTCAAGCGTATCAAGCTGTTCTTTCAAAGCCCTACTGTAAATGCTCGGACTTTCCGTGTACCCTTGTGGCGCACGGGGCAATGTAAACGAGCATCCCCCAAGGGTGAACGCGAACAGGTATCTGCAATCCTTGTGTATAGGAATGCCAAAAAAGGCATTCTTAAGATCTACAACACTAAAATGAGTAGCAGAAGCCGGGATCATAGTTAATATCGTCATCACATAAGGCACAATAGGAAATTGTGGAGCAACAATCTTGTTGATAGCAGGTAAATCAATAATAAAACTAACAGGAATTGCATTATCTCCTATCTTGTACATGGGTAAAATTGGACTATTGCACAAACTACCTGCAATTTCTTCAATTACCCCACAGTGCACAAAATCGGAAACTATACATTTCAAAGCATGCTCACCATCAACCAAAATCTTATACTGTGGAATGCGTGGCAACTTTACTCCTCGTTTCAAAACGATTTTAACAGGCTTAATCTGTAAAACTCTGACATCATTATCATCAATCGGCCATAAACTCTCCGGAACGTCACTAAATTCCGGTGGCAAAGGTCTAGTCAGGAACTGTGAGACAGAAAATTGCTGTGGTGAAATTGTCAAATGCACTCCATCCGAACAACAATGAATTACCGCATTTAATTCCTTGAACAGATTCAACCCCAGCAAATTCTCTCCACAGTTCGTTGTCAAAAGAAAAAGACAGTGATCCGTGAATGGACCCAGTGAAATCGATACCGGTGAAGAAACCGGACTAACCACTGGCGTACCAGAAAACCCTACAGAAACATTAGTTTGCCCTGACTGTGGAATGTCTGGAACCCATGAATGGTCAATGGAACACTTCTGTGCCCCCGTATCCATCAAAAATAGATGTTTCCTATTTCACACTATCATATCAACGTAGGGACCTTTCTGATTAACGGGAATAGGCGTAGGTTCCAAGCCCTGCTTCGGGCAATCCTAGTGAAACAATATATCATCAAAGGGAAGGTCTTCAGAGAGATATGCAGTAGAAGGATGATCAAAAATGTTTCTATTATCCACACTCGGTGACTGATTGTCTTGTGAAAAAGACTGAGGATTCTGAGAAAACTGGCTTCTACCAGGACCCCCTGCCCCAGGGCGGCATCTGGATCGTCTACCCATGATACCATATGTGTTATTCGACCTCTGCTGGAGGATCGGGCATTGTGCTCGCCAATGACCCTCTTGTCTGCAATAAGCACATTGGTTTGAGTGTACAGGACCCAACGGCATATTACCTTGTGGAACATACTGACCCCTATACTGTGTACTACCCCCTCTGGGACCTATAACAATCTGTTGCAACAACACCTTAGTTTTCAATTCTCCCTTTTTCTTTTCAATCCTTTCCTTCTCATTATTGACTCGGTTTTCATAATACTGAGCCATATGCAATATTTCAGACTGAGACTTAACTTGCCAAGCGCTCTCAATAGTCATAATTTGTGACTGGATGTCAGATAACAATCCACGCACATATTTGTCCACAAATAATTGTTTTCCAGTCTCTGTGCTTAAATCTTGTCCACTAAAATCTGAAAATACTTGTTCAAACCGATTAAAGAATTCAGTAGCACCCTCAGACTTTCCTTGGACACAAGCAGTAAGTTTGTCCCAAACAATCCTTCTCTCAAGAATTAAGGCTTTCATTTTTGTCACTATTCTATCAGGCAAAGTCAGTATTACCTGTGGTGGTTTCTCACCAGCTGGTCTATCTCTATCTTGTCTAGCCATATTATCCTATGTGTCCCCTAACCCTGGTACATCATCTACTGTCCTAATCTGTTTCCACAAATTAACGGGCAGGAGCACGGGAAATAACAAATCTATATCACTCAGAGTAAATACTGACGACTACAAGACAGATTCTATCTCTTTATAAAACCCTGTCGGATTCTTTCTAATATCTGGGATAGATTGTCTGATGGTGTTCACTTCCTGTCTTGAGAACGGAACGTGAACAAACTGCGATACATAATGTGCAGGAATGCTGCAGCATCAGCTGGAACCTCAACGTTTGGGACAAATGTCGGATGAACCTCTCTCATAGGCAACTGAGAGATAGGAAACTCTGAACGCTTACTGAGCAACAGAGCTAAATTGAGCGCTAAAGCAGCTGAAGGAGTGTCAGACGAAAAAGCTCTCTTATAGATATTCAATAATTCTGCTGGACAACAAATCTTTCTTTTTATACATTCATTCTGTAGGTATTCTACCATTACCTGTATCACTTTTCTCTGCATTTCTGGCGTATACTGACTATACGTGTCATGTACTTCTACGGGAGATATCGACATGTCTGAAATCCATCTAAGTGCATCTCTTGTGCAAATTCGGGTTTCTTCACACATCGATTTACAAAGAGGAAGGAACCGTTTCTGTACAAACATAGCACTCAAACTACCACCATCTATTTCTTCATTTTGTAACCTTTCTAACTCCCTTCTATACTGAAAAACCCTCTCGACGTGCTCATATACTTTCTCCGCAATATCTCTTGAATATGCTAAAACATTCAGATCCCTAAACCCTTGTGGGAGATCTACATCATTCAGCCTGTCCCACATTACAGATAAATGAATTCCAAGTCCTTCAATAAAAACAGCTTTCTCAGGAAAACCTTCTAGATTAGAGAGTGTAGCAAAAACATTAGATTGTTCAACCTTCTCCATGCACTGTCTAGCCCAAGCATTCAAATCTAACTTTATTTCTTTAGAAACTGTATTACGAGTTACAATTTTCGATTCCGCTCCCTTATCAGCTATAAGAGGAACAGAACCACTAGGAAGAGAAAGAGTAGACAAATCCTGTACAACAGATAATGAAGGTGCTGTCACTGGTGTCAAAGACAAATCTACCAAACCCATAGCAGCAGGCAAATATCGTTAAACACTATACTACCAATGCCGTGCTTACAGTACATAGTACATGCCGGCGACCCCTCCATTGGCGCCGGTCGGCCAAATTCCAAAGATTGTCTATCTCTGCGAAATACAGCCCTGAAGCAGGCAGACAATTTCTCAGGCATATCAGATTACTGGTGTTACCTGGTCAATAATTGTTCTTGCGAGGACAATACGCCAAATTCAAATATCAGGATACTTAAGAATCGGGGCATGACTCACCTGATCAAAGTACTAAAGGAGGTCCGATCGGATTACAAAGGATCGACGTGGCTGGCGATTCTGTCAAAAATACCCACCTCGATATGGGGACCCTCGTCAAGATGCCGCCTCGGACCACAAGCTCACCGTCCAGGGATCGGGCCATGCAGTACTGTTGAGGTGTCATGTCTCATCCAAGAAGGGGCCCCCTTTCTCACTGTCCGATCCCGGTCCGATAGCCGCTTCAAATCTTCAACGAGATGGCATCAATCTTGAGGGTGCCTATTCGGGCGCCATCTTGTAAAATCAAGCAAATATCGAGGCTTGGTACCACCAAAAATTGGATCCGCCAGTCACAAAGTCAAAGATTTATTCTGCACAGATTCAAATATCAAAGCAGATAGCTATCTGGTTCACAGCACCTCGCAGTGTGTACCAGAAACACTGTGAGGGGAGTGAGTCCTGGTCATCACAAAACATGCAGTATTTATACACAGTACTGGTCATAGCTGAGCCCATCTCCAAACTAATAAGTTACAAATTTGGGTTTGTGCCAAGTTCACATAGCAAATACAACAATATTGTCTTTACATACTTCAAGTGTTTTCCAGTCCTCAAAATACAATGGTTACAACTTTGTTCTGTCTGGTCATGTTGGTTATCCAGCTTAGGCTGATCCTAGTTTCAAGAAACAAATTCAATAGCTTATTGTTAAGGTACACAGTTATAGTTTGCCTAACATTCAGTTCTTATTTTTGAATATGGCTGAGGCTATTGATACAGAAAACACTTTAAATTGGAGTTCACTTTAGCTCCAAGGTTCCTTAAACATACTGACGAACTTTGTTGCCGTTAGCTGTGTGGATCTTTAGCTTTCCAATGTACACAGGATTCCTTCAGAAACATGCAGCATCAGTTTACATTCATTGTATAACACTGTCTGTGGGAGGATGAGGTTTGTAGACATAGATAACACTTTGAATGAGAGTTCGTTCTGACTGCAAGGTCTTATTTGCACAGGACAAATAGTCTGCTCTGCCAGCCCCGGTGTTGACATAGGCTCAAAGGTCGATTCTGCTCTAGCAGCTGAAAACATAGCTAATCATTTACTGAAGAGTGAGCAGAAGTTTAGAACCAAAGATGGAGGACTTTTGCCAAGATGGCTCTTGAAGTCAGTTCTAATTCAGAACCTTGCAACACGGGTTTTCCCATAGAGCAACTAGGCTTAGGCCAATATGAATCAAAAGGAGGTACTAATATGATTTTCCGTTTAACAAACCCTCCTTTTGGCCTAAGCCAAGTGCTAAACTAATACTAGTCGCTTTACGAGTAACTCCACGTCTCAATGTCCATACATCCTGAATCACATTCATCAGATATATCAATCGCCGTAAGGTCTGCAGCAGAAATTTCCTTCATCACAAATTCATTAGTCATCCTTTCTGGTGCATGTACTTTTGATCCTAACATTCCCACAGTCTGTGCACAACATCCCCCTTACATTGAACATATGGCAGGAAGACATTGTATACAGCAACAACAGAACAACAGAATACCTAGAATTATCAGTAAGACCGAGAGAAGCTTCCATCCCCAAGATCGTAAGAAGTCCCAGAACCAAGCACTCACATCCCAATTTCCCTCGGGAACATGCACTTCTGAACTTAGGACATGCAGATTTTGTATTGCCTTAAAGATGGTTGGGGAGGAATCTGGTACGAAAACGCAACAAGCGGACCCCACTAATTTGCATACTCCACCACGCTCAGCCAGGATGATGTCTAATGCCATCCGGTTCTGTAAGGCCACTAATCTAATTGCTTTCTGTTCTAGAGCATGTCAGTGGTCCGGTTGATGGTCTTCTCCAGTACTCTCGCTAGCCTCCTAATATCTTAAGAGTTTAAAATTTGTCCCTAAAAAGGTACAAAGGATTTTGCTACGTCACCCAGAGTTTGTGAAGGAGTATCGCCATTCTCGTCCCGTCATGGACAAGCCTTTGAGATTTCTGTGGTACTAGCTACATATACCACATGCAGCAGAATTCCCAAATAACAAGTTCCCTGCCAATCCCTAGGTAGCCATGGATAAGCTTCATCACCGCAAACAACGGGGACATCACTCAACCTGTTGTGTCCTCTTACGACCTCGAACCCTTCCCTGGAGTCTACTCGACTGGAGACTTGGCCTGAAATACAGGATTGGTAGAGTTTAACTCCCTATTGTCTCTGTGTGCTTGAACCACTTCTTCCCCGGGGTCCAACCCTTCCCTTTGATCCACAGCTCACCTTGTTTTCTTGGAAAGTGTGCTCTCCGTCCTGCTTTCAGCGCAGGGGTGCGTTGATTGATGCAGGCTCGTTGTTGCTGCCTAGTTACTTCACTGGCAAGAGTCCGACAGGTAAGTATAATGAGTCTTTTGAACAGTTCTCTAACTTCGTTCCTTTCCTTCCTTCGATGATGGCCAGCGTCCGGGGATGGCGACGTGCTGCTGAGATGAGTAGCCTGAAGGTGAGTGAGAGCGCGATGCGAGATGCAACCCTTTTGTATTTGTATTGAACTGAGTTCTTTTTCTGTGTCTTTTAGGTGCCGCAACGTTTTCAGCGTGGATGCCGGTTATGAAGAAGAAATGCGGTGAGTAAGCGCTGTATGCAGCGCCTCTAGATGTTTCCACGCTAACCTGGAGTGTCTTTTCCCTCTTGCAGATGGATGAGAAGTTCCGGAGACAGAGTTCCCCCAGAGCGGCTGGGATTCAGGTAAGCATTTGAAGCTCGTACCATCTTTAGAAATAAGCAATGATTTGCTGAATGCTTACTAATGCCTTTTTCTGTTCTTTTCCCTTTTCCTTAGGAAGCGACGTGCCGGAATGGGAATGACACCGCCGAAGATGCCCGCAGAACAGAAGGAGCGATGAATGATGGGCAGAAGCGCTGCAAGGTAAGGCTGTTCCTAACAGTGTTCTTGTTCTTGCAGGAGCTGAGCGCAGAGGAAAGATGCAGGCCTACTGGAGACCGATCCGAACACGGTGAGTGTCCCACTGCAGGTGCAGAAAACGCAAAGCATGTTTCTCAGCCTGGACGTGGCTTAAATAGTCTCTGGGTATCCCAGGTGTCTCTGAGCTGAACCACACCCAAAAGACTAGACTGCACATGCAGTTCTGGGAACCGAAATATGTGGGAGCATCCATCTTGTCCCCATCAATGCACTACAAGTCCAATCCCCAATGTTATCCTATGCGAGTGAGTGAGTCTGGTGCCACAAGCGCCAAGTCTGACTCCAAGTGGGTCTTTGGAGGGATGGAGAGGCCCTTGAGGGCCATGTAGGTGATCGTGGCCTGGCTCCAGCCTGACATCTTGGAGGGCTGGGGACATGAGGGGCAGGAATCATGACAGCACCATTCCTCTGTATGCAGAAAGAAACTGAGTTTGGGCTATGGTTAACAGTATAGGAATGTGGCGTGGCATCCCTATTGCCTATAGGAGCCATCTAGAAGGAGATCAAAGATTGAAAACGTTGGGACAGTCTATCAGAAGGCCTAATAGAAGCAACATTAAGCTTGCTCCTATTTGCAAAAAGTGAGCATCCCAGTGGAGTTAGAATTAGTTTTTCAAATTCGTTCAAATTTGTTCCATCAAAGTTCTCCGAGATGCTATCATTCCATCAGCCAAAGAATAGAGCCCTTAAAGAAGCATAACACTTAGTAGTAAGAGGTAAAGATGAATATACCAGCCCAACCCTTTTTCCCCATGTTGCGGTAAATGAGAGCAGATCCAACAGTTAGACTTGTTCAAAATGGCGTGAGTTGCATTCATAATGAGCAGCAAAGTGTTATTATAGTAACTCTGTCTGTGTTGAGAGTCCCTAGGAGAAAGGGTGTGCAGATGCACGAAAGGTGTAGAAACAGTAGGTACATTCTCTGTAGGCAAGAATGTTTCGAGCGGATGTACTTCTTCCAGATACCAGAATCCTAAGGCAATTACTACTGTAAACCTAGTTAACATGATTATCAGAAAACAATACGTTTTGCAAGACCATGTATTAGATCGTCCATTGTCTTTGCTGGCCACACAGTCATTTATTTGTTCCATACGAGTGAGAGCGATAGCAGGCATTGTTCCTACAAATCGAAAAACCCTGTAGTCCATTTTGCTGACGATCTCCCGATCACACGTTTTCTTAGTCTTTACCTATCCCCGGCCACCCAATTCCTTAGATGCCAAAGATAGGGCAAAAGACAAGCCCTGCAGTTGTTTTCCGTTGGCACAGCCAAACCGTGTAGTAAGTCTAGCTCTGTGGATGCAGATTGTACCTTGCGACTCCTGGTAAAGTGTGATCTGCGGTCAGTGTGTCATTGCTTCCTGATGGAAGAGATGAATTCTCAACAGAACCAGAAACGGGTGAAAAAGGATCTGTAGGAGAGTATGGAGATAAAGCGGCTGTTTCCCCAGTCCCCACGGGCTCAAGGAATGTCTCCGACACACTCTCAATGCTGCTCAATACTGGATGATCGCTGGGAGCAACACAAGTAAGCTTTTCTTGATTTTCTTTGTCGTGTGGCAAAGGGAAAGGTACCCTCTTGACATGCGATGCGTGGATCGAGTGCTTCCTGCCGGTCACTCGTATAGCGGTCTGTGTGGCCAGGAGGACCTGATGGGGCCCTCTCCACTGTGGTGCGAGACAGGATGCTCTTCCAAACGATTTCACGAGCACCCAGCTTCCAGGTCGGATACCATGACCTGGCCCCTCATATTTGACTGGCAGGGCTTCTCGCACCTGTTGATGAATCAAATACAGATTTTAAGTTAACTGGTCACAGTAATCGGAAAGAAGTACATGCTCCATATCCTTCAATTTTCTTGGCTTAGGCAGATTCCAAATGTTAGCTGGCCTACCCATGACCACCTCAAATGGGGAGAACCCAATCCTAGTCTGTGGGGTTGTCCTCATTGACAGTAACACGATCGGTAAGGCGTCCGGCCATTTCAATTGGTGCCAGCACACATCTTAGCGAGCTTGTTCTTCAAAATTCCATTGTGTCTCTCTACCAATCCAGCACTCTGAGCATGTCTAGCCGAATGGAGCCGTTTATCGATCTGTAATCCCGTGCATATCTGCAGAATTGCAGCAGCGATAAAATGTTGACCATTGTCCGACCAAATGACCCTTGTCAAACCAAACCTAGGAAAATATTCCTTAAGCATGGTTTTCGCCATTGTCATTGCTGTAGCCTCCTTTACAGGGAAGGCTTCAACCCATTTACTGAGAGGACAAATAACAACCAATATATATAAGTTATTACAACGCTCCATTTCAATAAAGTCAAAGTGGATGACTTCAAAGGGAACAGAAAGTGGACCAAAACTACCCCTTGGTGTCTGTCATGGGCCACAATGATAAACATAGTATTCCAGTGCTGGGAAGGGCTCAGAAACTAATGACAACCAGCACCAGGAAGACACATGCCTCTAAAAACAGAATACTGTTGTACAAGAGACTGTTATGTCCTTTCTGCAGGAGAAACAGCTCACGGACTACATCTCCCAAGCACTCCCGGGCCAAGAACAACATATTGAAGCCCACGTCGGGCGGGGCACGCACGCGCATGCGCACAAGTTCAACGAGAGCACGGGGCTTGTGCTCAGGACAGCAACCAGAGAAGACGTGTTCTCCGGAGCTCCGAGCAAGGGGAAGCTCACGAGGGGCCACGCCCCACTCAACCTCCACCTGGGCCCCTCAAGCCTTTCAGATAAGTAGAGCAAGCCACAGGCAGCGTAAGAAGATCTGGGGGAAGGCGTGCAGCGCTGTGTTGAACCGTAGAGAGTCAGAGGATTCCACCAGCAACTGCGGTCAGGGGCACGCGCAGGGGGTCTCTGCCCAACTTCCTCATGTTCCACCCTGCTCCAGCAAGCTAAGTGAAAGCCTTGAATACTAACGCCATAGTGTCTGCAATCTGACCTACGCGCAACTATAGGAAACACGCAGCGCGTAGTCGAGCATGTTTTAACCCACTAACAGCCATTCTTGATTACGCGGCTACCTGAGAGGCTATAAATTAATTCAGTGTGACATACAACATGAGTTGTTGCTAAGCAGGAGCCTTTGCTGGCAATTACGTTTTGGGCAATAACGGACGCAGAGCCACGCGCGGCTGTAATCCGCTCGTAAAGGGGGAAGCTAACATTACATTTTGGGCAATAACGGATGCGGAGCCACGCGCGGCTGTACTCCGCTCGTAAGGGGGAACGTTAACAGCTGCATGTACTTAACTACTCGAGCACCTTAAGGGTGCATTAACCTCTAGTGCAAGAGTGAGTGAATGTAACATTTGGTGTGTGATGTAACACGCAGATGGTAATTCCCACTCTCTTTTCAGCAATAACACTGCTCTGGATTCTGGACCTGAGAGTGCGCAGGCAGGAGGCCAGCACTCACCCCTTGAGATAAGTCTCTTTCTGGTTCTAGCCCTTGTTGTGGGGTTTTGGGGGGAATTGTGCATATTGTGAATGTGTGTGAATACGCAACTGTTGCATTGTGTTATCCTATGTCCCCTTCACTGACCACCTCCCCTTTCCTAATCCTCTCTCCGGTTCCCCTTGATACTGAACCTAGCCAACCATCGAGATCCTAACCCTCTTTCCCCGCCCGGGTCACGGAAGCTTGTGTAAGTCTAACTTGCAGGCGCCAAGACCCTGGAGGGGTAGGTTGGTTCCTGCCACTCCTGAGCCTGGAAGCTGAAGCCGTGACAGAAGCACAAGCCCAAGTGTCACCGGCTCCCGAGTGGTACGACCCGACCAGTCATGGGAGAACTCACCAAGGTCCTGCAGAACCTGCAGGCTGAGCTTGCTGCCACTAGGCAAGATTACGCAGTGTTGGCCACCCAGGTGCGCAGTTTATCCGCCCAAACTTCCCCCCTTCCCAGTGGTGCAGCGACACCTACTCCGGTCCAGGTGCATGTAGCTCCCGAACATATGGTTCCCTTGGCTCCCCCGGAAAGGTATGGGGGGGATCCTCAGAAATATCAAACTTTCCTCACGCAATGTAAACTTCATTTCTTGACCAAACCTGCAGAGTTTTGATCAACCCAGGCAAGGACAGCTTTTGTTATTTCGTATTTGACGGGGGATGCAGCGGCTTGGGCAAATCCATTAATACAAAGGGATGATGCGATTTTGTATGACTGGGAAGAATTTCAAACTGAGTTTGGAAAGATATTTGCTCGTAGGGCTGCTGCAATGTGTAAAGATCGGGAGTTGTTAACCTTACGTCAAGGGAATAAGGAATTGGTGACATACGTCACCCAGTTTAACTGGTTGGTTGCAGAGGCTGAATGGCCTAGAGAAAAGCAAATGTCCCTTTTTTATCCGGGACTGAGAGAAGAGCTTAAAGATCTCATAGCTCAGGTTGATCCCCAGCCACTCGATTGTCCAGCAATGATCGATTTGGCCTTGCGGTTAGACCACCGGCAGGCAGAGCGCCGGGGAGACAGGAAACACGGGGACTCCAGACCGATAGCACGGTTAGATCAGTTCCGTGGTCCACATCCTACGGGCCCGTCTGAAAAGACATCTGGAGACGAACCCATGCAAATAGGCTCGACCAGAGGTTCTCTTGCTAAGGAGGAAAAAGAGCGCCAACGTAAGGAGGGGCTCTGCATGTATTGCGGCTCAGCAGGACATTTTGTAAAGGAATGCTCCACCAAACCCAAGGCACAGGGAAACGTTTCGGCTCGACAGTAGTAGGGGTGATACGGTCGAGCCAAGTGGCAGAAGGTGCCCCAGCAGTTAAGTTTGCTAATTTTGCTCCACATATAACCTTGACAGGTACCCTAGGTTTTCTTAATCAGAAGGTCTGCTGTTGGACTCAGGGGCCACGGGCAATTTTATTGATATAACATATGCGCGTAAACTAGGAGTACCCTTATGTCAAAAGACATCCCCAGAGGCGGTACGAGCAGTTGACGGCACTGCATTGAGTTCGGGACTCATTACGCAGTGTACTCAAACGCTGTCGTTATGCTGCCAACAATGTCATGTGGAAAACATTCAGTTTGATCTGATCGCAGCACCTCAGTTTGGGATCATTCTAGGTTTACCCTGGTTAATTAAACACGATCCACAGGTGCAATGGTCTAAGGGGGAAGTCTCTCTAACCTCTCCGTATTGCTTGGGGCATTGTATCGTCTCAGAGATGGTCAACAAGCCCTTTCAGAGCTCTGAATTAAGTGTTTGTGCCGCATCCGTCGGGGAAACCGATCCGAGTTCTCTGCCTCCAGAGTACCAAGAGTACCGGGACGCATTTAGCAAGCAAGCAGCTGAAACTCTTCCACCTCACAGGCCATTTGACTGCCAAATTGATTTTGAGCCAGGGGCGGTTTTGCCGTGCAGTCGGGTTTACGCCCTCACAGAAGCAGAAACCATTCATTTAAAGAACTATATAGATACTAATTTGAAAAACGGATTTATCAGGCCGTCAGATTCACCGGTCTCGTCTCCACTCTTCTTCATACTCAAAAAGACTGGAGACTTGAGAACTTGTATAGACTATCGCGGGGTAAACCGCATCACCATCAAGAACCGATACCCTTTACCTCTGATACCGGTTCTACTAGACCAAGTCCGCAAGGCCACGGTTTATACCAAGCTGGACCTCCGAGAGGCATATCACCTGGTGCGAGTGAGAACCAGTGATGAGTGGAAGACGGCATTTAGGACCAAATTCGGGCTCTATGAGTACCAAATGATGTTGTTTGGTTTGTGCAACGCTCCCGCAGCTTTCCAGCACTTCTTGGACGAGGTTTTGCGAGGATATTTGGATGTGTTCGCGGTGGTCTATATAGACTACATCTTGATATATTCTAATAACATGTAAGAACACGTAAAACATGTTAAGGCAGTACTCCAACGGCTTTGAGAACACTATTTGTTCGCAAAGATTGAGAAATGCGAATTCCATTGCACTACGGTTGAATTCCTGGGATATTTTCTGACACCCTCTGGTGTTCAGATAGACCAGCGAAAAGTACAGGCAGTCCTAGATTGGCCGGCTCCTACCACTGTGAAGGAAGTACAGACATTCCTGGGTTTTACGAATTTTTATCGCAGGTTTTGTAAGAGGATTCAATTCAACACTACAGCTAAGTCAACGCCTAGTCTATAATACTGAATGAAAACCCTTATTGATATAATTTTATGTCCAGTTCATGCGTTCTGGATGACTACCCTTATATAACACCCCTCTCTTGGAATCCTCCTGACCCCACTGAGCCAAGAAGTAGTTCTGTTTTGCAAGTTAAAGGTTTATTTGATAAATTAAACAATATATATAGATATCACGCTTTATAATAAATTAATAATTGAATATCACACTTAATCTGGTATGATAAAGATTAACAACGGAGAATCTGGCACTAGCACACTTCTTGATAATCACTAAGGAGTTGACATGAAATGGATAAGATAGCAACAATACTTTTATGGTTTCAAATGGATGCAATGTGGAATGAAATGCAGTACAGAAAATACTCAATATGATTTCAACAAAACAATGTAATCACTTTCTTGGACAATTCACCCCCCCTTTTATGCAATGCAAGGAAATGGAAGGAAGCACACAATTCTCAGAAATGCAATTCAAATGTAATTCAGTTCACCCAGCAACTTAGACTACAGAAGTTGAAAACACAGGCAAAATGCTTTTATATGTGCTGGCAATAAAGTGAAAAATATGCTAAAATGCTTTTAATTCCCTCTGGAAGTTCAGGGTGAGTGGTATCTAGTTAATATTAGTCCAGGCTCACACTAGCAATGATTCAGGGATGATTAGCAGGTTAAACGAATTTCTGGCAAATGGAAGGCAAGCAGCTTCTGTTTTCACACGTGAAGAAATTTGCAAATCGCGGCAAAATGTCAAATCACGGCTAAATTTGCGAATGCGCCGCGCACTATTACAGAAGAACTACAAGGACTATCACTATCGTTTTGGGGTCCTAAGAAAGCCTAGGATCTCAGCTTCCAGATGAAAGTTACTGCAAGTCTCTAGCACAAACGGTCACGGAGATATGAGCGATTAAATAAAGGTCGTTTTTCAGATTTGAAATTTTAAAGTTCAAAAAGACAAGTGCAGCTTACAACTAGAAAATGACAGGTGACAGCTTTGCAAATGACAGGTGACAGTTAGGAGACAGTTCTACTTAGATTAAACTAGATTGAATTATATTATTTTAACTAGGAGATTGGTTCTGCACAGTTTTCTAGGTACTCACACTATATTCTTGAGTGAAATGGGTCTCGCCATGGATCTGGTCAGGTTTTAGACGGGACTCTGGTCTCTGCACTTCACAGTGATCTGGGTCTGCTCTCTCTCTGGATTCTGAAGATTGAGGGATTTAAAGTCTGGATCTTTCTGCACAGCTTTCTCTGGAGATTGATGGAGGTAAAGTATGGATTTTTCCGGCAGAGCTTCCAGCTGCAGATGGAAATGAAGCTCCCTATCTGTCCTGACTGTCTGCTTTTATGTGTTTTGAGAGTGGGTGTGTGTGCAGCACAACTAGACCCTACCCCTCTCCACTTGCCATTGGTCAAATTTCCATTTCTCACTTGATTGGGGAAGGAACTGTGAGTCAGAGCGATGTCATTTTATGGCTTGCAGAGAGGACACTCCCCTGTCAAATTGCACACAATCTATATATGATAACAAATACATATTTGCAGAGGTACATATTGTTTTAAAATCATATGCACCCCTCACATATCACAGGAGGTATCTCCTGTTCAAACTCTGCTCTTCCTGGGAGCTTGCATTCAGAAATGGCAATATTTTGCAAGTTTTAACTGGTTTGCAATTCCGGACATTACCCCAAATTTACACACATGTGCGCAAGGGGTATGGACATTAGTTGATGAAGTGTCAGATTTTTCACATGCACACATTTTGAGTAATATCCTCTTTTCCGCTAAAACCCCCCTGAACATGCCACCGGTTCGAAAAACCTCTTAAAATGTGGGCAGAAAATCACAAGAATTATGGTATCATTTAAATAATTTTCACAAGTCCGTACTATGAGTTATTCATCTTTTTCTAAAACCATATTCTGGCTATAGAGGTGTGTCTTTTCAGGTCACATGGTACAGAAACCAGTCTTTCCAGTTTCTGCCAAGCTCAGAGACCCTGCCACTTCCAGCTTCTGCCAAGAGGAAGCTGTTTTACGACATCTGCAATAAACCATCTGCCTGGGTGAAGGGGGTTGCATTGTTCAGAGCTCCTGTATTCTGTGGGGCTCCCCTTAATTCAATTATCAGAGAGATGGCATACCCTTAGTGTGGCCAGCAAAAGGCAGATAGGCCTGGGAACACAGTTGTGACTCAAGTTTCACTCCTGATGGGGGTGGTTGCCAGGCAAAATCCTGTTCCTTAAGCCATTTTTTTAGCTACATGTCATGTTTTTTGTTGCTTTTTAAATTAACTTGCAATTTTACACATGCAGCTAGAATGCTGATTCTAAGTGCAAAACTATGACATTTCAACAGTTACAAAGGCATGTGACACCAAACATAGGTCACTCATTTAATCTAAACATTTTCGATTTTAGTGTCTTTCAATCCAGTGCAACTTAAACTGCTGACTCCATAGCAGTTTTGTTATAAGCATTGTTTTGGGCTCTTCATTTCCCAGATTTTGTAGGCACACAACACTCCATTCTACCAAATGTCTGCTGGTGTCCAGTGAGTTTTTAGATGTGTTGCAATGTTTAAAATAGACATTTTGAGCCTGCCTTCAGAGAAACACAGGGTGGTTTTAAAGCGCTTTGAAGCTAACCGGCGCTACTGTTTTTCCTTTGGCAACCCATTTCCCTCATGGCAACCCGGCCTATCATTCTCGCACTGGTGGGTGGCAAGTGAGGCAACCATTTTGGTGTGCGCACAAACTGCGCAGCTTTCCTGGATTTCGGCGCACATGTGGGTTTTCCGCCATCTTGAATTTTCTAAGCCCACAGCACCAAATGTTGTAGCATGATAGCTTAAACGTGGGTCAGGACACCCAACAAGCCCCCCCACGCGGCTGCACTTTGAATTTGAGTCGATGGGGAGTCGGGTGCACAAGGGTTTTGACCCACGCACCGGTCTGTCCGCATAATCTTCTTCCAATTCTGCAAATGGCACAGCTCAGCATCTTCTTCTCCATCCGGTACTGATCGATCGGTTCTCCTCGCCGGTCCTGATGTGAGTATTGGGCGGTACACAGGGCCCATCGCGTCTCTGCTCCCGGTCTCCGGATCGTCCTCCTTGGCCCGTCTCCAGGTTTTCTTTCTCCTAGGACGACAAAGGAAGAGCGGCAATACCTACTCATAGACGTTTTTCCACCACTGTTGAGATAGTGGGGCAGCATATGCATTTCATCATCACGAAACATTACATTCTTATTTTGAAAAAAAAAACAGTATAACTAAGAGACAGTTTCATGCAAATCACAATATTTTAGAGACTAGATGTGGTATGTTTTATGATTGGAATGGAATTAGTCTGAGACAGTACCCGCTAGGATTCCAGAGGATTCCTCCAGTTGTTGCAGAGTGTGCCTGGGATGGCAACATTTCAACTGGTTTATGTGGACCCACTTGTCTTTCCCCGCTGCCAAAGGACCTTTGGGGATGTGGATTTTGTAGGCCACAGGGGAGATCTTGACGATGATCTCAAAGGGTCCCTTCCATGTAGGCAAAAATTTGCGCTGCTTGGCCTGGTTCCTTTGGAAGTTGTATAGATAGACCCGGTCTCCCACCTGATATTCCTTCCTGGAAGTCTTCAGGTCATAGTGGGTCTTCATGCTATCAGCCGATCTTTCTAGATTCCGCTGAGCGTAAGCAAAAGCATGTTGGAGGTGTTTCCTTAAATTCTCCACATACTCATGAGTAGTGGAGGCATTTATCAGTGTCTGCTCTTGGGTCCTGTAGAGCAAATGCTGAGGAAGCACCATCTTGCGCCCAGTCATCAACTCAAATGGTGACATTTTGGTTGCAGATGAAGGGGTAGATCTGATGGCCATTAGGACCAGAGGTAATCGGATACCCCAACTTGGCCCAGAATCTGCCACAAACTTCTTTAACATGCTCACAATGGTTCGGTTATATCTCTCTACTGCCCCAGAAGAAGCTGGCCTGTAAGCAATGTGTAGCTTTCTCTTGACCCCCAGTATCTCCCACATCTTTGTCATTACTTCACTGGTGAAGTGGCTACCCCTGTCTGACTCAATCCTTTGAGGTAGACCAAAACGGGAAAAGATGTGGTTAATCATCAAGGCAGCTGCCGTTTCTGCCTTGCAATTTGGGGCTGGGAGACATTCCACCCACTTGGTAAACATGCATGTGACGGTCAACATGTACTTATTCCCCCTATCAGAGCGAATCACGGGGCCTACAAAGTCGATTTGTAAGTCTGACCATGGCAGTGTCATCCCCCTCTTTTGGAGAGGCGCACGGTGCGTGAGGGAGGATGGCTGAAATTGTGCACACACAAGACACCCCTTCAAGTATTGGTCGAGGTCCTGCCCCATGTGTGGCCAGTATGCAACCTCTCTTAAGATTTCTAGTGTTGTGTGAAACCCCCTATGACCGGCGGTGGCCGCATCATGGGCGTGACTTAACATCAGGCTTCGGAATGAGGTAGGAACCACCCACTGATCGTGGCCAGCTTTGGATTTCCTTACCAACAAACCATCTTGGATCCGGAACATTTTTGGACACTTCATCAACACTCTTAGGTCCTCTTTCCCAATGTAATCGGTATCCGTCAGGGGAAAGTTCTCAGGGTCCTCAAGGTGCTGGTAAAATTTACCAATTATTGGATCCCCCTTCTGAGCGGTAATCAAATCAGCATCAGGGGTCTCCTTACTCCATTGTGCAATTGAAAGGTCGTTGTGAGCATTTGTCTGGGACCTAGTGATAGCAGTGACCTGGATTTCCCCCAACAGGGACTCAATCTCAATCAGATCCCCTTGGATGGCCCCAGTTTTGGCCAGCTGATCAGCTAAGTCATTTCCAGTTTTGTCTGGTCCCTCTACTTTGGAATGACCCTTGATCTTTTTCCAATAGATGGTCATCTCATTCGAGGTGACCAGATCATCAATGTTTTGGATCAACTTCCCATGTTTCAAGGGTTTGTTGTTAGCACATAACATGCCTCTGGTTTTCCAATTAACCAGGTGCTCCACGAACCCGTTCCGTACATAATCCGAATCTGTGATTATGACCAGTTCGTGGAGTTGATGCTGGACAGCAGCGAGGATGGCCTGATGCACAGCCATCAATTCTGCCACCTGACTACTTCGGGGACCAATTTTGTATCCAGCGGAGGGTTCTGGGGACTCATTCACCCATGCATTCCCTACGCCGGCCACCAGTTCTTTCTCCCCGTCGTTGTCAACTTGGTAAGAGCATCCATCCACATACACAGTGGGCATCCCCTCACACTTGTCTTCTTCAAAGACTTTGTGGGGGGAATTAAGGTATGCCTCCATGTTGTCCTTTATTTTTAGACCTTCGTCCTCGAGACAGTTTTCTCTGGCACAATCATGCAAGTCAGCCAGACCTTGCGCGAGGGGACTCTTCTTGTTTTGGCCATATCGGACCTCCACAGGAAAGCATTGCATTGACAGAATCCAGGAAGTAATTCGGGAATTACTCACATTTCCGGCCCGGATTCTGTCACTTTGGAGATATTGCAGAGGCTGGTGTGGAGTCTCCACTATGATGTGTTCCCCCTGGATAAACGGGCGGTAATTCTTCAATGCCCACACCGTTGCCAGGAGTGCCTTCTCACAATCGTTGAATTTTTCCTCCACAGAGGATAAAGTTTTGCTCGCATAGGAGATTACTTTATTGACCTTGTCATGCTTTTGGTATAATACTGCCGTCAAGCACGTATTAGAGAACCCTGTCTCCAGGAAAAACTCCTTGTTTCTGACAGGGTAAGCTAGGCAAGGCGCTTGTGAGAGGCTTCTTTTGAGTTGTTTTACCGCCTCGGCTTGTTCTGGACCCCATTCCCACTTGACCCCCCCCTTCAGGAGATGAATCAGGGGTCTGGTGATCTCTGCGTAGCCCTCAATGAACTTTCTGCTGTAATTAGTCAGTCCAAGGAGGCTCCTTAGTTCCCGCAGAGTTGTGGGGTCTTTCAGTTTCTGAAGTGCTTCCACTTTCTTTTCCTGGGGACAGAGACCCTGAGGAGTAATCTCATGCCCCAAGAAATTAACACGGGTTCTACACCACTGTGCTTTCTGAAAGGAAAGTTTTGCTCCGGCAGCCCTCAACTGTGTTAGAACATAACGGATCTCCGCTATGTGTTCCTCAACAGTTGAGCTTTTGATGAGGACATCATCTACATAAGCCAGGTTACCCCTCGCACCCAGGTCGGGCATGGCCTTATGTAGGAAAATATTGAACTCATTACCGGAGTTGAGGTATCCGAAGGGAGTCCGGGTCCATGTGTACTGCTGGCCCCCAAAGGTAAAAGCCAGCTTGTATTGGTCCTCCCTACTGACAGGCACAGTCCAGTATCCATTGGTCAGGTCTATTGCAGTGAATACCTGTGACCCCTGAATCTGGGCCAGCCCTTGGTCAATGTAGGGCAGAGGCCATCGGGAAGTATGGACCCGTTTGTTGAGCTCCCTGAGGTCGGCGCAGAGTCTCCACTGGCCTTTTGGCTTTAATATTCCCAGCACCGGATTATTGAAGGTGCTGTGGACTGGACGGATTATTCCCCGGGACTCAAGGTTCTTAATTATTTCAGTAAGGGACTCCATGGATGCGAGAGGCAAGCGATATTGCTTCACAAACACTGGAGTCATGCCAGGGTCCGTGGGGATTGTTGTTGTGTGGATGTCAGTGCGACCACAGTCATATGAGTCTACCGCAAAGAGATCTTGGAAATCCAAGAAAACTTGTTTCAACTTTTGCTTTTGTTCCAGAGTCACACAGGCATCAGCTAGGTTGACTCTCTCTTCCACCATCTGCCTGAAGCCTGGAAAGACTTCTGGTTTGGCTATCTCCGCGGCCTCCTCCAGCTGGGTGGAGAAGTCCCTGGTCAGAGTGCTGATTTGGACCGGAGGCTTCAGGTGGGAAAGGCAGCCCTCATGGACCTGGAAAATCACCTCATCCCTCCTGAAGTCACACGTCACATCTTCCTTACCATAAGGGCAGGAAGTGTACACCAGGAAGTTCCCCCCATGCCGGGTAAAAATCCTGTCTGGTGTTGTATTGTCCTCACTGTCACTGTCAAAACAGTCCTTGGGGATTGGTCCTAACAGTTCATTTACTAAGTCGATGGAAAAATGTCGGTCATCAACCGCCATTCCAATAATGGTGCCTGCGGCTAGAGTAATACTCTTTAAGTCGCTGTTATCCACCTCTATTAGAATGGTGTCATGTTCTATGTTGACTAATGGAGTTGGGTTTACCCCCAACCCTTGCTGTTGGAGAGAAGCATTTAGATGTATGTAAGCATCAGGGTTTTTCAACTCTTGTCCCCTTTTAACTTTCACTTCCAGGGAGAATTGTCGGGTCCTTTCTGGGATGGTGACTTCCTCTTTGATCTGAATTTCAACTGCATAAGGTAGCAATTGAGCTGACCTAAATGCTTTTTCTGCATCATCAAAGCCCATGGGATTATCCGCTAATCGGGACCAAGCTTTGAAGTTTATTAGGTCCAAACTAATGGCAAAGCGATTGAGAATGTCGCTGCCTAAGTAAAAGGCGGCAGTGACGTCTCGCACGACCCAACAATTATGGACTATGCTCTTGTTGCCAATGGAGATTTTGAGCATACACCTGCTTGGCAGGAGATGTTTGGAATTAGGTGCTTCCAGCTCCATTTCCCATTTGTCTATCAGTTTGAATGTGGGAATGGCTGGATCTTTTGGGAGTTGGCGGAACATGGCTTCGCTGATGAAGCTCTTACCGTTGCTCACACACACTCGAGCGAGAACAGAGTCCTTCCCCTCATTTAACTGAACAGGGACGAACAACTGCTCTCCAATTTGCTGAATATCAGCCAGGCTCTGAGCTGATTTCACATCTTTCTGGAATATAGGAGTGGGAGTTTCTGATTGTGGATTAGTATAGAATTTCAGGGTGTTTCCTTCCGGTGTGGAATACCACCTTAAACTGGAAGGAAGGTTGATTTTCAGAAATAGAGAGGACCCTCCATCACCAGTCTGTTGTCCTACTGCTATTACTGTCACGTCTGGAATTTGGCTATTCTGGAAGTGAAATTCTACTTGGTCAGGTTTTTGTTCAACCATGTGGCAGGTGCCGTTTAAACTAACATGGTTGACACTCTGTTTTAATTTTATTGGTCGGCTAGTCTGGGTCCAAAGGACCTTGTTTACACAATCTATTAGGGGTGACAACCTTCTCAGGAGGTCATTCCCTAGTAAACAAGGGGTGCCCTCTGGGGTCACAACTATGACCGGGTGTTTCAACTTGTGTCGCCCAATTTTAATGTCCAAGTCTGCCGTCCCCTCAACGGGAATTTCCTTCCCGTCAAAGTTCTGCAGTTGTCCAGGAAGAGAGGTGAGAGGAATTTGGTAATTCTCTCCCCTTCCTGTATTCAGTTCATCAAAGGCCCTTCTGGACAGAAGGGTAGCTTGAGATCCAGTGTCCACCAGTGCCAAAATTGTACCCTGCCCCTGTACTTGTACCGGGGCATAGTATCTTCCCTCCTTCTCCTCAAGGGGGCACAGATAATGCACATTTTTGAACAACTGGTGTGCTAACTTTCTGGTTTTGGACATTGCAAGAGAAGAAATTTGGGCAGAATTCTGTGGAGAGCCTTGGGAATCTGAAAGAAAAAGTTGGCAACTGGAGATCAGAGCCATTGTGGGTTCCCCTGGTTCCAGTTCTGGGCCGCCCCCCCCTTTTTGGAGGCAGTCACCAGGATGGGTTTTAACCAGGGGATTTTCTGGCTGTTGGTTCTGGGATGAGATGGTGGGCGGCGGTAGCTCAGTCTCCACATCTCCCCAGTCTGGATTTGCATCCCTAGGGACCCATTTTTCTTTGGGAGGAGTTCCCCCCTCTCTGAAGGAGAAGATCCTTTTCCCAGGATCCTCTGAGGATCCCTCTCCCTCAAATTGGAAGATCTGTACCTCCTCCTCAAACTGAGTCTGTTTGGGTCTTTTGTTTCTCCTACCCCCCCTCTGCTCCTTAGGAGGCAGACTTTCAGGGGCAAGAGATTTTGTTTCCGGTTCCTGGGTTTCCAGGGGCTGTTTACAAGTGAGGAAGGAAGCTTCCTCCAAGGCTTTACACCCCCCTTCCCTTTGTGCCTCCTCCCTGGGAACCGGTGAGTTATCGGGGTGCTGCCCCCGTCATTGTTCTGGAGCACCAGGTCCAGAGTTGGGTGCGTTCTGCGCCGGCACGCCCATCTGAGGGTTCTGCTGAGCCCTCAGTATGTGACCCAGATCCCGCGCCATGTTTTGAACCTGGCGCTCTAACTGGGAAACCCGCTCAGGCTGATACGGGGCCCTGTTTTCTCCCCTGGGCTGATCACGGGAAGGGTAGCTGTCCCTCCTCTGGTAATACCCCGGGTTGGGAAGATTTGGGTACCCCTCCACCCTTGGCCTCCCCTCTCCCGGATTCAGTGGTCTGGGCTCAGGGAATTGGGGAAAGAAGGATGGATGGTTTTGGGGCTGAAAGTCGGGTGGATATCTGGGGAAAAAGTTCTGCCCAGGGTTTGGTAAATTTCTGCCCTCCTGTGGGAAGTTTGGAGGGAAGTTCCCTGGGTTAGGTGCTTGGCTGGATCCCCCCCCTTGGGCTGGAGGAGTCCACACATAACCCAGGATGGGTCGATTTCCCTTGTAACGGGGACTTACATAATCAGGAGAGCGAGGGACCCCATTTGTGGGGCTGCCTCCTTGGCTCCCTGTCTGTGACTGACCCGAGGACCTCCTGGGCCTAGCATTATTAGGTGCAGGTAGGTTTTTAGGCCCCCCATCTCCAAATCCAAAACAGGGTTGACCTTTACCTCTGCCACCTTGGCAGCAGCAGGGGTGCTGTTGGCTTTGGGGTTTTTCTGGGCATTACTTTTGCTATCTATCGGTTTCTGCACCTCATAGATCCGGGTAGCCTGTTCAATGACCCAGTCTAAAGATCTTTTCTCGTGAAAATCCCTCACGAGCTGGGTCATGATATATTTGGGCAAGGCATGGAAAAACGTATTTATAAATTCTCTGCTATCCGTGCGCACCCTTCTTGTGGTCTGTGCAAAAGCACGCTTTAACTCCTGCACAAATTCTTGTGGGGCCTGATCCTCCCCACATTGCAAATTGTAGGCTGCCTTGCGAGCCTCTTGAGGATTTCTGTGAACAGAAAAATGTTTCAAGATGGCCGCCTTATAGGTGGACCATCTTAAATGATTTTGGTCCTCCAGCCCCGCAAAGAAACTGGAGTATTCCGGGGAGAAGGTCCACTTTACATATTGAATACAGCTTTGGCTGTCCTTCAAATGGAAAGTCTCCATCATTTGTTCAAACAACTCTAAGTGCTCCCAAACAGAATACTTAGTGTTCTTATGGTAAGGCGTGATGACGCTCCTGATCGCCTTAATCTGCCTTAAGGGGTCCTTAAGCAAGGCCCTTTTTGCCTTATTGGCCTTTTTGGTTCGGGTAACCCTTGTCCATTCGTCCTCGGACTCGGAGGCACTGCTCCCAGAGGTTCCCGTCTGTTCTTCCAGGTTTTCCCGGATTCTGCGAGCCTGGGAATGGCTGGCAGAATGTGGGGACCTGGTCTCCTGTGTCCTGCGCAGTTCAGAGGAGTCTTCAGATTCCTCCTTGCTGCCAGGATTTGATGGGTACCCCCTCCACTGACCTAACTGGGCAGAGGTTTTCAGGATGCCCTTAATGGGCCTACTCTCCTGGGGTTCCCCATTGAACTGTACTGTACTTGGGTGCCCATACCCGGATGCCCACCCCTCCATTCCTGAGTGGTACTGGCCTATGAGCCCCATACTCTTAGCTGGATAGTAATCTGCCATCCCTGTGGCCCTGTGCTCATGTGCGCCAGGGGACATGGGGGTGGTAGAGTCCAGGGACTGGGGGAGATGAAGGCCCCTGGTGTTAGGGCTCCTGCGGTTATGGTCAGGAATCTCTCTTTCCCAGCGGACCTCATCTCTATCCGCCCCTGCTCCCTGTTGCAATGCAAGAGCCTGCATTTGTGCTTTCAGTTCCTCTGTTAAGGCCTTACTCGACTCTATCAGTTTCTCCTGCATCGCTACCTGTTGCTGGAGCCTCTCATTGTGCTGGCAGAGAGCCTCATTTTCCCTCTGTGCTTCCTGATTGGTCCTGGAGCACTGGGCCAGTCTTTGCTGCAGGAGGGTTACCTCCTGATTCCCATCCCTACTGGCCTGCTCCTTTCTTGCCAGAGCATCTTCCACCCTTCTGGTGTGCTCTAACAAGTTTGCATGCTCTTTTTGGAGATCACCCAGCCCCTGGAGGGCCAAGTGATTTTCTTCCGTTTTTCTTTTTAACTGGCAGACTTCCTGGCCTAAGGTGTCCCTTTCCTGAGTAAGAGCCTGCATCTGTGCCGCCAGGTCATCCCTCTGCCTTTGAAGGGCACCAGCTTTCCGGCGCTCTTCATCAAACTCTGCCTGGGTATCCAGGTCTTTCAGAATCAATTTATTGCTTTCTGCCTTTTCCCTATCTAGGTGGCCTTGCAGGGTGACTACCTGCTCAGCACATGCCCTGTTAAAGTCCAGTTGTTGCTCCAGCTTTTTCTGGCTTTGCAGTAGGGAGTCCAAACCTTCTTGGTGTTCCTTCTGCAAGGCCAGAAATCTGGTATCCTGTTCTGACTTTTCCTTTTGCAGCACATCCATATCCTCCTTTATTTTAGTGATGTACTGTCTGGTCTCATTTTCTGACTCCTGGCTTCTGTGCAGCCTTTGCTCAGAAGAGTCCAGATCAGATTGGGCCTTCTCTAACGCCATCTGTTGCCTTTTTGCCAGATCATGGCCTTCAGCACATTTATTCTGTATGGCTCCCATATATAAATATAAATATGACGCTATCCTAACGATCTTGTCGTGTTCATCTTTGGCCTTAGGAGCCATATATAGTTCACTCAGGGCCACATGTAATGGACCCTGATCTCTCCATAAGTCTGACCCTGTTTCAGTGACCTGTCGCGTGATGGCCTGCAACCAGGCATCCTGGCCCTGCTCAGCCCATTCACCTCTCACAAATAGTTTATGTAAGAAGTGCTCTCTGGCTATTTTCATATCTACCAAGGTCGTCATTCTAGAGATTGGTCTCTGTCCTGACTTACAGAAGTTAGTATTTTATTTTTGCAGAACAGAACTTTTCTTGGAGTGTCCCTTTTGAGGAATGCTTCACAGCGTAATGCAGCGTGGTGATCCGACTGGATGTGTGTATCTGGTCAGCTGGCACGCTGTATTAATCTGCACAAATGGTAGATCTAACCTTGAATCCCGGACGAGCCCCCAATTTGTAAGAGGATTCAATTCAACACTACAGCTAAGTCAATGCCTAGTCTATAATACTGAATGAAAACCCTTATTGATATAATTTTATGTCCAGTTCATGCGTTCTGGATGACTACCCTTATATAACACCCCTCTCTTGGAATCCTCCTGACCCCACTGAGCCAAGAAGTAGCTCTGTTTTGCAAGTTAAAGGTTTATTTGATAAATTAAACAATATATATATATAGATATCACGCTTTATAATAAATTAATAATTGAATATCACACTTAATCTGGTATGATAAAGATTAACAACGGAGAATCTGGCACTAGCACACTTCTTGATAATCACTAAGGAGTTGACATGAAATGGATAAAATAGCAACAATACTTTTATGGTTTCAAATGGATGCAATGTGGAATGAAATGCAGTACAGAAAATACTCAATATGATTTCAACAAAACAATGTAATCACTTTCTTGGACAATTCACCCCCCCCTTTTATGCAATGCAAGGAAATGGAAGGAAGCACACAATTCTCAGAAATGCAATTCAAATGTAATTCAGTTCACCCAGCAACTTAGACTACAGAAGTTGAAAACACAGGCAAAATGCTTTTATATGTGCTGGCAATAAAGTGAAAAATATGCTAAAATGCTTTTAATTCCCTCTGGAAGTTCAGGGTGAGTGGTATCTAGTTAATATTAGTCCAGGCTCACACTAGCAATGATTCAGGGATGATTAGCAGGTTAAACGAATTTCTGGCAAATGGAAGGCAAGCAGCTTCTGTTTTCACACGTGAAGAAATTTGCAAATCGCGGCAAAATGTCAAATCGCGGCTAAATTTGCGAATGCGCCGAGCACTATTACAGAAGAACTACAAGGACTATCACTATCGTTTTGGGGTCCTAAGAAAGCCTAGGATCTCAGCTTCCAGATGAAAGTTACTGCAAGTCTCTAGCACAAACGGTCACGGAGATATGAGCGATTAAATAAAGGTCGTTTTTCAGATTTGAAATTTTAAAGTTCAAAAAGACAAGTGCAGCTTGCAACTAGAAAATGACAGGTGACAGCTTTGCAAATGACAGGTGACAGTTAGGAGACAGTTCTACTTAGATTAAACTAGATTGAATTATATTATTTTAACTAGGAGATTGGTTCTGCACAGTTTTCTAGGTACTCACACTATATTCTTGAGTGAAATGGGCCTCGCCATGGATCTGGTCAGGTTTTAGACGGGACTCTGGTCTCTGCACTTCACAGTGATCTGGGTCTGCTCTCTCTCTGGATTCTGAAGATTGAGGGATTTAAAGTCTGGATCTTTCTGCACAGCTTTCTCTGGAGATTGATGGAGGTAAAGTATGGATTTTTCCGGCAGAGCTTCCAGCTGCAGATGGAAATGAAGCTCCCTATCTGTCCTGACTGTCTGCTTTTATGTGTTTTGAGAGTGGGTGTGTGTGCAGCATCACTAGACCCTACCCCTCTCCACTTGCCATTGGTCAAATTTCCATTTCTCACTTGATTGGGGAAGGAACTGTGAGTCAGAGCGATGTCATTTTATGGCTTGCAGAGAGGACACTCCCCTGTCAAATTGCACACAATCTATATATGATAACAAATACATATTTGCAGAGGTACATATTGTTTTAAAATCATATGCACCCCTCACATATCACAGGAGGTATCTCCTGTTCAAACTCTGCTCTTCCAGGGAGCTTGCATTCAGAAATGGCAATATTTTGCACTTTTTAACTGGTTTGCAATTCCGGACATTACCCCAAATTTACACACATGTGCGCAAGGGGTATGGACATTAGTTGATGAAGTGTCAGATTTTTCACATGCACACATTTTAAGTAATATCCTCTTTTCCGCTAAACCCCCCCTGAACATGCCACCGGTTCGAAAAACCTCTTAAAATGTGGGCAGAAAATCACAAGAATTATGGTATCATTTAAATAATTTTCACAAGTCCGTACTATGAGTTATTCATCTTTTTCTAAAACCATATTCTGGCTATAGAGGTGTGTCTTTTCAGGTCACATGGTACAGAAACCAGTATTTCCAGTTTCTGCCAAGCTCAGAGACCCTGCCACTCCCAGCTTCTGCCAAGAGGAAGCTGTTTTACGACATCTGCAATAAACCATCTGCCTGGGTGAAGGGGGTTGCATTGTTCAGAGCTCCTGTATTCTGTGGGGCTCCCCTTAATTCAATTATCAGAGAGATGGCATATCCTTAGTGTGGCCAGCAAAAGGCAGATAGGCCTGGGAACACAGTTGTGACTCAAGTTTCACTCCTGATGGGGGTGGTTACCAGGCAAAATCCTGTTCCTTAAGCCATTTTTTTAGCTACATGTCATGTTTTTTGTTGCTTTTTAAATTAACTTGCAATTTTACACATGCAGCTAGAATGCTGATTCTAAGTGCAAAACTATGACATTTCAACAGTTACAAAGGCATGTGACACCAAACATAGGTCACTCATTTAATCTAAACATTTTCGATTTTAGTGTCTTTCAATCCAGTGCAACTAAAACTGCTGACTCCATAGCAGTTTTGTTATAAGCATTGTTTTGGGCTCTTCATTTCCCAGATTTTGTAGGCACACAACACTCCATTCTACCAAATGTCTGCTAGTGTCCAGTGAGTTTTTAGATGTGTTGCAATGTTTAAAATAGACATTTTGAGCCTGCCTTCAGAGAAACACAGGGTGGTTTTAAAGCGCTTTGAAGCTAACCGGCGCTACTGTTTTTCCTTTGGCAACCCATTTCCCTCATGGCAACCCGGCCTATCATTCTCGCACTGGTGGGTGGCAAGTGAGGCAACCATTTTGGTGTGCGCACAAACTGCGCAGCTTTCCTGGATTTCGGCGCACATGTGGGTTTTCCGCCATCTTGAATTTTCTAAGCCCACAGCACCAAATGTTGTAGCATGATAGCTTAAACGTGGGTCAGGACACCCAACAGTTTATAAAAAACTTCTCGGAGTTGGTCACCCCCATTACAACCTTGCTAAAAAAAAGGTAAGACATTCCATTGGGATGAGGCTGCAGAACAAGGATTTCAAAAGCTAAAGCACGCCTTCACCTCAGCCCCAGTTCTATGGCACCCGGATCTGGCGTTGCCTTTCGTGATTGAGACTGATGCCTCCAGTTACGCCTTGGGAGCCGTCTTGTCTCAATAGGATGGATCAACAGGGTTATTACACCCAGTTGCATACTACTCCCGAAAGCTGCTTCCGGCTGAAATAAATTATACCATAGCAGACCGGGAATTAATGGCCGTGAAGGCAGCCCTCGAAGAATGGCGCCATTACCTTCTGGGCGCCCACCATACCATTACAGTGATCACAGATCATAGAAACTTACAGTTCATTAAAACTGCAAAAACCCTCAGTCCCCGACAGCTGCGTTGGGTGCTTTATTTTGCAGATTTTGACTTCCTCATAACCTATCGTCCAGGATCGGATAATGGCAAGGCTGACCTGTTGTCTCGATACCCTGAGAAAGAGACTAAAAACGCCAGGGAGATATGTCCTATAATCCCCGCAGCTCGTATTGTTGGGGTGGTAGGTCGGCCCAACATCTTTGAGGATGTACTCCACGCTATGTCTACCCAGGAATTGAATGAGTGGTGTTCTCGAGGCTCACAACACACCTTAGTGAAGGGCCTCCCGTATTATGCTACTGCCTTGTACTTACCCACGGTGGCTCTCAGGGAAGAAGTTATGAGTTGGTGTCATGACGCTCCCACCGCAGGGCACCCAGGAATAGCTAAAACACAACAAAACGTGGCACGTCATTACTGGTGGCCCACCTTACACCGTGATGTACGACTCTATGTAACCAGGTGTAGTACTTGCAGTAGATAAAAGGCCAGCCAACAGAAACCTGCCGGCTTCCTACAACCAATGCCTTCTCAACCAACTCCTTGGCATACGGTTACTATGGATTTGATTGTGGATCTATCACCCATTCGAAAATACAGTTCGATTCTAGTCATGGTTGATTCATTAACCAAAATAGGTCATTTCATCCCTTGTCGGGGTATACCCACTGCCGGAGAATTGGCGGAATTATTCCTGCAAAACATAGTACGACTCCACGGGTTACCCATGCGAGTCAATACAGACGGTGGGCCACAATTCACCTCCCGCTTCTGGCGAGCCTTTTGCCAACTAGTTGGCATGGAGGTGAGTTTGTCTTCAGGGTACCATCCGGAAACAGATGGACAGACGGAGAAAGTAAATCAATGACTAGAACAGTACCTCCGTTGTTATACCACCACCTCTGAATCGTCGTGGGTGGAATACGTTTGGTTAGCCGAAATCGCCTACAACAACTCAGTATACTGCTCCACCGGGTACATCCCAGGGTTTTGCCCACCGTTGCTAATATACCCCAGGAGAACTTACCCACGTTGTTAGGGTTGCATTCACATGCGCGCCAGGTTTGGGCAAATATACAACAGAACCTAAACAAAGCCAAGCAAACATATAAGGCCTATGCCAATAAAAAAAGACAAGATAGCCCCCAGTATAAACCAGGAGATCGAGTTTGGCTCTCCACGCACCACATTCAAATGACAGGGCCCCGTACGTTACAACCCCGATTCATTGGACCATTTACCATAAACGCTGTGATCAATCCGGTGGCAGTAAGACTCAGGTTACCTAGCCAAATGAAGATCCACCCGACCTTTCATGTATCATTGCTTAAGCCTGCTCTACCTACTATTCGTACTATAAAACCATCACCCATTATGGTACAGGGACACCCTGAGTATGAAGTACGGGCCATCTTGAATTCACAACACCGGAAGGATGGGCTATATTACCTCATAGATTGGGTGGGGTACGGTCCGGAGGATCGATCCTGGGAGCCTGCTAGGGATGTCCATGCACCTCGACTGGTCAAGGCATTCCATCGCAACCATCCAGCTAAACCTAAACCCAGATCCTCCTGTGCGGGGGGGAGTACTGTCATGGGCCACAATGATAAACATAGTATTCCAGTGCTGGGAAGGGCTCGGAAACTAATGACAACCAGCACCAGGAAGACACATGCCTCTAAAAACAGAATACTGTTGTACAAGAGACGGTTATGTCCTTTCTGCAGGAGAAACAGCTCACGGACTACATCTCCCAAGCACCCCCGGGCCAAGAACTATATTTTGAAGTCCACGTCGGGCGGGGCATGCGCGCGCATGCGCACGATTTCAAGGAGAGCACGGGGCTTGTGCTCAGGACAGCAACCAGAGAAGACGTGTTCTCCGGAGCTCCGAGCAAGGGGAAGCTCACGAGGGGCCACTCAACCTCCACCTGGGCCCCTCAAGCCTTTCAGATAAGCACTGCAAGCCACATTCAGCGTAAGCAGATCTGGGGGAAGGCGCGCAGCGCTGTGTTGAACCGTAGAGAGTCAGAGGATTCCACCAGCAACTGCGGTCAGGGGCACGCGCAGGGGGGCTCCGCCCAACTTCCTCATGTTCCCTCCCTGCTCCAGCAAGCTAAGTGAAAGCCTTGAATACTAACGCCATAGTGTCTGCAATCTCACCTACGCGCAACTATAGGAAACACGCAGCGCGTAGTTGAGCATGTTTGAACCCACTAACAGCCATTCTTGATTACGCGGCTACCTGAGAGGCTATAACTTAATTCAGTGTGTCACACAACACGAGTTGTTGCTAAGCAGGAGCCTTTGCTGGCAATTACATTTTGGGCAATAACGGACGCGGAGCCACGCGTGGCTGTAATCTGCTCGTAAAGGGGGAAGCTAACATTACATTTTGGGCAATAACGGACGCGGAGCCACGCGCGGCTGTACTCCGCTCGTAAGGGGGAACGTTAACAGCTGCATGTACTTAACTACTCGAGCACGTTAAGGGTGCATTAACCTCTAGTGCAAGAGTGAGTGAATGTAACGTTTGGTGTGTGATGTAACACGCAGATGGTAATTCCCACTCTCTTTTCAGCAATAACACTGCTCCGGATTCTGGGCCTGAGAGTGCGCAGGCAGGAGGCCAGCACTCACCCCTTGAGATAAGTCTCTTTCTGGTTCTAGCCCTTGTTGTGGGGTGTGGGGGGGAATTGTGCATATTGTGAATGTGTGTGAATACGCAACTGTTGCATTGTGTTATCCTATATCCCCTTCCCTGACCACCTCCCCTTTCCTAGTCCTCTCTCCGGTTCCCCTTGCTACTGAACCTATCCAACCATCGAGATCCTAACCCTCTTTCCCCGCCCGGGTCACGGAAGCTTGTGTAAGTCTAACTTGCAGGCGACAAGACCCTGGAGGGGTAGGTTGGTTTGTGCCACTCCTGAGCCTGGAAGCTGAAGCCGTGACAGAAAACTACCCCTTGGTGTCGATCTACCCTTTCCCATATTATGCTGTAGACAGACCATACACTTCTGAACAAAACGCTCAGCAGTTTTCGAGATGTTGACATTAACCCAGACAGTTTCTAACATTTTACAAATCTTCCTGGCACAGATGTGGGTGGGACCATGAGCCATTGCGACCATCATAGTAATGTACGCATCTGGCAGCATCTACTTTCCCTCCAAGATATCCACTCAACACCCGTCAACATCCAACCTCGCCAAGCCCTCAGCCCATTGCTTTGTTTCTTCTAAAGTGGCATCGGCTTGGAGACCCTTTATAGAGTCAATTCCCTCATCTATGGTATAGGCATTCATGGCTTCCCTTGTAGTGTACATATCTGAATAGGGATCAGTTGCAGTTTGTTTGGCTATCTGGTCAGCGAAAGCGTTCCCTTTTCCTACATCATCTGTGATTTTCTGATGTGCTGCGCATTTCATAATTGCTAACTGAGTGGGAAGCGCAAGCGCTGAGAATAAGCGAACTATCAAGGTGCCATATTGGATCTTCGTTCCATGTGAGCTCAAGAAACCTTGTTCTGCCCAAAGTCTACCAAAGTTGTGAACCACCCCAAAAGCATACTGACTGTCAGTATATATATTTACTTTCAGCCCTTCGGAAAGTTCACAGGCTCGAGTCAATGCAATAATCTCTGTGGCCTGCGCGGACTTATGCGAAATTCTTTTGGTTTCCACAATCGTGCTTAGTGTGGTGATAGCATAAGCAGCTGTCGATGTACCATCCGGAAGTTTGAAACAGGAGCCATCGCAAAACAGCTCCCCTTGTGGATCGTTCAGAAGTGTGTCTTTCAAGTGAATCCTGCCTTTAGTTTCTTGTTCTGTGGTGTAAAGGCAGTCATGTGACGTTTCGTCACTGCACGCAATACCTTGCGGGAGAGGTAATAGTTCAGCCGGATTCAATACACAACACTGTTTAATTTTTATATGCAGTGCAAACAAGATCAACTCATATCTCGTTAATCATGTGGAAGTAAGGTGTTGTGTTTGCGTTCTATTTAATAGAACGTCTACAGAGTGAGGTACCAACAAGGTTAAAGCATGGCCTAGGACCATACCCTTGCTCTGTTTTACAGACGCAGCAGCAGCAGCGACAGCTCTCAGGCATCTTGGCAAAGCGCATGCAACAGGATCAAAGGCGGAGGAAAAGTAACCGCACAGCCTATTCCTCCCTCCATGTTCCTGCGTTAACACAGCCAAAGCACATCCATCACGTTCATGCACATACAACTCGAAGGCCTTTTCATAATTTAGTGTGCCCAAAACTGGTGCTGAACACAGTGCAGTCTTGAGCAGATCAAAAGCTTTCTGGTGTTCCAAGTTCCACGGCAATGGCAAAGAAATGCCCTTCTTTGTCAAAGCCAACATTGGTTTAATCACTATTGAGAAGTTGGGGATCCACTGCCTACAGTAAGAAGCCATTCCTATCAAGGCTCTGACTTCCTTCTGTGTATTTGGGACAGACATGCCAGAAATGATTTTAATCCGTTCAGGTGTCAATCTTCTTTCCTCCTTTGACAGGAGATAGCCTAAATAGGCGACCTCCTGTCGATAATATTGAAACTTTTTCCGTGAAGCTTTATGTCCATGCTTTGCTAGGTGACCAAGCAACAACACAGCGCCCTCCTTACAAGCACTTTCTGAGTGTGCAGCTAACAAGAGATCATCAAGATACTGAAGCAGCGTACAAGTAGTAGGCAATTCAAGCATATCAAGCTGTTCTTTCAAAGCCCTACTGTAAATGCTCGGACTTTCCGTGTACCCTTGTGGCGCACGGGTCAATGTAAACGAGCATCCCCCAAGGGTGAACGCGAACAGGTATCTGCAATCCTTGTGTATAGGAATGCTAAAAAAGGCATTCTTAAGATCTACAACACTAAAATGAGTAGCAGAAGCCGGGATCATAGTTAATATCGTCATCACATAAGGCACAATAGGAAATTGTGGAGCAACAATCTTGTTGATAGCAGGTAAATCAATAATAAAACTAACAGGAATTGCATTATCTCCTTTCTTGTACATGGGTAAAATTGGACTATTGCACAAACTACCTGCAATTTCTTCAATTACCCCACAGTGCACAAAATCGGAAACTATACATTTCAAAGCATGCTCACCATCAACCGAAATCTTATACTGTGGAATGCTTGGCAACTTTACTCCTCGTTTCAAAACGATTTTAACAGGCTTAATCTGTAAAACACCGACATCATTATCATCAATCGGCCATAAACTTTCCGGAACGTCACTAAATTCCGGTGGCAAAGGTCTAGTCAGGAACTGTGAGACAGAAAATTGCTGTGGTGAAATTGTCAAATGCACTCCATCCGAACAACAATGAATTACCGCATTTAATTCCTTGAACAGATTCAACCCCAGCAAATTCTCTCCACAGTTCGTTGTCAAAAGAAACAGACAGTGATCCGTGAATGGACCCAGTGAAATCGATACCGGTGAAGAAACCAGACTAACCACTGGCGTACCAGAAAACCCTACAGAAACATTAGTTTGCCCTGACTGTGGAATGTCTGGAACCCGTGAATGGTCAATGGAACACTTCTGTGCCCCCGTATCCATCAAAAATAGATGTTTCCTATTTCACACTATCATATCAACGTAGGGACCTTTCTGATTAACGGGAATAGGCGTAGGTTCCAAATCATGCTTCGGGCAATCCTAGTGAAACAATATATCATCAAAGGGAAGGTCTTCAGACAGATATGCAGTAGAAGGATGATCAAAAATGTTTCTATTATCCACACTCGGTGACTGATTGTCTTGTGAAAAAGACTGAGGATTCTGAGAAAATTGGCTTCTACCAGGACCCCCTGCCCCAGGGCGGCATCTGGATCGTCTACCCATGATACCATATGTGTTATTCGACCTCTGCTGGAGGATCGGGCATTGTGCTCGCCAATGACCCTCTTGTCTGCAATAAGCACATTGTTTTGCGTGTACAGGACCCAACGGCATATTACCTTGTGGAACATACTGACCCCTATATTGTGTACTACCCCCTTTGGGACCTCTAACAATCTGTTCCAACAACACCTTAGTTTTCAATTCTCCCTTTTTCTTTTCAATCCTTTCCTTCTCATTATTGACTCGGTTTTCATAATACTGAGCCATATGCAATATTTCAGACTGAGACTTAACTTGCCAAGCGCTATCAGAAGTCATAATGTGTGACTGGATGTCAGATAACAATCCACGCACATATTTGTCCACAAATAATTGTTTTCCAGTCTCTGTGCTTAAATCTTGTCCACTAAAATCTGAAAATACTTGTTCAAACCGATTAAAGAATTCAGTAGCACCCTCAGACTTTCCTTGGACACAAGCAGTAAGTTTGTCCCAAACAATCCTTCTCTCAAGAATTAAGGCTTTCAGTTTTGTCACTATTCTATCAGGCAAAGTCAGTATTACCTGTGGTGGTTTCTCACCAGCTGGTCTATCTCTATCTTGTCTAGCCATATTATCCTTTGTGTCCCCTAACCCTGGTACATCATCTACTGTCCTAATCTGTTTCCACAAATTAACGGGCAGGAGCACGGGAAATAACAAATCTATATCACTCAGAGTAAATACTGACGACTACAAGACAGATTGTATCTCTTTATAAAACCCTGTTGGATTCTTTCTAATATCTGGGATAGATTGTCTGATGGTGTTCACTTCCTGTCTTGAGAACGGAACGTGAACAAACTGCGATACATAATGTGCAGGAATGCTGCAGCATCAGCTGGAACCTCAACTTTTGGGACAAATGTCGGATGAACCTCTCTCATAGGCAACTGAGAGATAGGAAACTCTGAACGCTTACTGAGCAACAGAGCTAAATCGAGCGCTAAAGCAGCTGAAGGAGTGTCAGAGGAAAAAGCTCTCTTATAGATATTCAATAATTCTGCTGGACAACAAATCTTTCTTTTTATACATTCATTCTGTAGGTATTCTACCATTACCTGTATCACTTTTCTCTGCATTTCTGGCGTATACTGACTATACGTGTCATGTACTTCTATGGGAGATATCGACATGTCTGAAATCCATCTAAGTGCATCTCTTGTGCAAATTCGGGTTTCTTCACACATCGATTTACAAAGAGGAAGGAACCGTTTCTGTACAAACATAGCGCTCAAACTACCACCATCTATTTCTTCATTCTGTAACCTTTCTAACTCCCTTCTATACTGAAAAACCCTCTCGACATGCTCATATACTTTCTCCGCAATATCTCTTGAATATGCTAAAACATTCAGATCCCTAAACCCTTGTGGGAGATCTACATCATTAAGCCTGTCCCACATTACAGATACATGAATTCCAAGCCCTTCAATAAAAAGTGCTTTCTCAGGAAAACCTTCTAGATTAGAGAGTGTAGCAAAAACATCAGATTGTTCAACCTTCTCCATGCACTGTCTAGCCCAAGCATTCAAATCTAACTTTATTTCTTTAGAAACTGTATTACGAGTTACAATTTTCGATTCTGCTCCCTTATCAGCTATAAGCGGAACAGAACCACTAGGAAGAGAAAGAGTAGACAAATCCTGTATAACAGGTAATGAAGGTGCTATCACTGGTGTCAAAGACAAATCTACCAAACCCATAGCAGCAGGCAAATATTGTTAAACACTATACTACCAATGCCGTGCTTACAGTACATAGTACATGCCGGCGACCCCTCCATTGGCGCCGGTCGGCCAAATTCCAAAGATTGTCTATCTCTGCGAAATACAGCCCTGAAGCAGGCAGACAATTTCTCAGGCATATCAGATTACTGGTGTTACCTGGTCAATAATTGTTCTTGCGAGGACAATACACCAAATTCAAATATCAGGATACTTAAGAATCGGGGCATGACTCACCTGATCAAAGTACTAAGGGAGGTCCGATCGGATTACAAAGGATCGACGTGGCTGGCGATTCCGTCAAAAATACCCACCTCGATATGGGGAGCCTCGTCAAGATGCCGCCTCGGACCACAAGCTCACCGTCCAGGGATCGGGCCATGCAGTACTGTTGAGGTGTCGTGTCTCATCCAAGAAGGGGCCCCCTTTCTCACCGTCCGATCCCGGTCCGATAGCCGCTTCAAATCTTCAACGAGATGGCATCAATCTTGAGGGTGCCTATTCGGGCGCCATCTTGTAAAATCAAGCAAATATCGAGGCTTGGTACCACCAAAAATTGGATCCGCCAGTCACAAAGTCAAAGATTTATTCTGCACAGATTCAAATATCAAAGCAGATAGCTATCTGGTTCACAGCACCTCGCAGTGTGTACCAGAAACACTGTGAGGGGAGTGAGTCCTGGTCATCACAAAACATGCAGCATTTATACACAGTCCTGGTCATAGCTGAGCCCATCTCCAAACTAATAAGTTACAAATTTGGGTTTGTGCCCAGTTCACATAGCAAATACAACAATATTGCCTTTACATACTTCAAGTGTTTTCCAGTCCTCAAAATACAATGGTTACAACTTTGTTCTGTCTGGTCATGTTGGTTATCCAGCTTAGGCTGATCCTAGTTTCAAGAAACAAATTCAATAGCTTATTGTTAAGGTACACAGTTATAGTTTGCCTAACATTCAGTTCTTATTTTTGAATATGGCTGAGGCTATTGATACAGAAAACACTTTAAATTGGAGTTCACTTTAGCTCCAAGGTTCCTTAAACATACTGACAAACTTTGTTGCCGTTAGCTGTGTGGATCTTTAGCTTTCCAATGTACACAGGATTCCTTCAGAAACATGCAGCATCAGTTTACATTCATTGTATAACACTGTTTGTGTGAGGATGAGGTTTGTAGACATAGATAACACTTTGAATGAGAGTTCGTTCTGACTGCAAGGTCTTGTTTGCACAGGACAAATAGTCTGCTCTGCCAGCCCTGGTGTTGACATAGGCTCAAAGGTCGATTCTGCTCTAGCAGCTGAAAACATAGCTAATCATTTACTGAAGAGTGAGCAGAAGTTTAGAACCAAAGATGGAGGACTTTTTCCAAGATGGCGTTTGAAGTCAATTCTAATTCAGAACTTTGCAACACGGTTTTCCTAATAGAGCAACTAGGCTTAGGCCAATATGAATCAAAAGGAGGCACTAATATGATTTTCCGTTTAACACTAAGTATCCCACTCCTACAATACAGCGTTCTGCCAAGTACGCCAGTGTCTGTGAATGAATATAGAGCATATTGTCAGTATAAGTCTATCTCTACTGTAATTAGTATCTCATGTCCCGTTGAGTAAGGGACTTCTTAAATTTGTTTTAAGGGAGAGTTTCTCTGGGTGAAGCCCTCTGTATGCTCCAGAAAAATCCACGTAGAACCAGAATGCTTTTACTTAGGGGTGGACTGAATCCTACCACGTCAGTTGTTTCTGTGTTGGAAAATTTTCCAATATTTATAGACCCCATTTTAATATCACAGTTTTTAAGCAGCGTCTATATTGCCAGCACTGAGTACTCCCAACCACCATCAGTGATATGTATAATTCAGGCCATACACCAGAATGGTGACTCAACATATCAACATTATAATAGGTGCACCGCTTTAATTTTTTGAAATTATTTCAGAGGTATCCCATCATTTACCAAAATGTGGGATTACTAGTGTAAACCATAGATAAAAAGAGACTCCTGCTAGCTAGTCAAACAGCCCGTGGGGGAGGGAGGGTGGAGTCAGAGTCCCCTGATGCTAGTACAGGCAGCGCCACGTTCTCACCCTTTTCAACATATTCAAATATGATAACACCCCAGCATTTTATTATATTCTGCTCTTGAACCGTAGCAAGCATTTTGTTATTTATCACGGACCGTGCCCTGCAACAGCAAAGGTACCATTATGGATGAGCTTGTCCCTCGCCTAGTAAATGTTGCATTTTTAAATAATATAAGGCAGCGGCTGGTCTCGCAGTATCTAGTATGGAATGTACACTCACGACCTCAGGGCCAAGTACATTCCTCCTCTGGAAATGTTCTGCAAATGCTGTAACCGCTCGTTGTTGATCATGGTTGCTAAGGAACCAGTGCTTAGCTCCTGATCGCGCAAGATAAAAAAAGGACTAATGGGGGCTACACATATGCGGCCATGTTTTAAGGGGACAGTGTAAGCCTTGCATAATGCAACACTTCTCACAATGTTATATTTACCCTGTTGCCCATTTAATGAGTCTGATGTCTTATCAGACCCCTATGTTTCTTGATCTCTTGGGGGACCCTGACCTATGAACACATTGATGATACATATCAAATATCAAAGTGCCTTTTTACAAAACAACATATGTATATCAAAGACTGCCACCAGTACGTAATCATGGGTGCAAAGGAGCCCAAACCCACTTGTTTGCAAATTTTGTACAATCAGGTTATACAGCTTGTGTTCTTGCAAGGTATGTAACATGATAGTATCCATAGTATCATCTCCCCACAGAAAATATTAGCTGTTTTTCAAAGTCTAGTCCCCTTCTTCTTTTCAGGACATTGTCAAAGGGCCCGTTGTAACCATCATTAGGTGTCAGGAGATATATTATTTAGTTTTACAATCAAGTATATATACAGCCTCTACTGTTACAATGGAGCACAATATAATAATATCAACAGTATTTTCTCAGCATAGCCAGTGTTGATCTTTTTCATAGCTATAGTCTCTTTCATTTTCAGGACATTGTCAGAGGGCCCTTGTCAAGCGTCATTAGATGTCAGGAGATTTATTATTTAATTGTCAAACATTAAATGAATCCACTCAACCGACAGGTTTAGGCTGTGTGAAATGGTGTCCACTCTGTAGGCCCATCGTTGTTCTAATTTATGCAACTGGGTAGCCAGGTCCCTGCCCTGCGGTGAGGCTTAAGCATCTGTATGGTACTGGGCCTCATTCCGAGTGGGGCTGTAAAGGATGACGGGCACCAGTAAGGAGACTGGTGCCGGTAATCCCTTACCGCCCTACTACGAGGTCCCTTCGCGGGTCCCTTCCTTAACGCCTGGTCTGACCAGCTGTTAAGGACAGGACCTGTTAAGGGACTTAAGAGCTAATAACGGGACCGTTATTAGCTACTTCCCCATTCGCATTGAGCCCTATGTGGGCTCAAATGGGAATGGGGAATGGGGGAATGGGGAATGGTTTTTTCAATGGGGACTTACCGGTCCCGCAAAGGTTGGACTACACTGGTAAGTCCCCATTGAACGAGACCGGTGCCGGTACCGTTATTGGAGGCAGCCATGGCTCAAATAATGCCATGACTACCTCCAATCTCGGAATGAGGCCCACTATCACGTACAAGATATATCTTGGTCCGTGTGTCCCATGCATTTGTAATGATCCACTAAGGGCTTGTCAGGCACCGGATTCTGTATGCACAAATGATGTTCTGAGATACGCTGTCGCACCTGGCAGATTGTTTTACCCACATGTAATAATTTACAAGGGCACTCCTCAATGTAAATCACAAATTTACTTTTGCAATTTGTCTGGGTCCTGAGTTCCCACTTGAATGTGCCATGTTCAAACATCATATTGGTATTCGTAAAATTACAAGTTATACAGCCTCCACGTTTATTTTGTCCCACCAGTGGGGGCAGACCCCAAAGCGGTAAAATCCCTGGGATTTCCTGCAGTATTTTGTATGTTTGAGCCAATTTTTGCATTAAATTGTCACTGTTCATGAATGCAAATGAAGGTGTTTTGTTTAGTGTTCCTGGTTGCTTCACCAACTGCCAGTTTTTTTGTATAATCCTTTTTATTTGATTTGGATTACTAACCAGACTGAAGGTAGTGACACATACCAGTCTTCCTTGTGATTCTCTATCTTGTCTTTTGAGTGCCATATCCCTATCTGTATTGGCAGCTCTCTTTAAATAATGTTTAACCAATTTGGTCGGGTATGCCCTATCCAGAAATCTCTTTTGCAGGTGCTCTGCATGTGTGATAAAATCTCTCTTCTCAGTACAATTTCTACAAATTCTGAGGAATTGACTATAGGGCAGGCAGGGACGTCATTTCACCAAAACGCCAGGGGTAGCGGAAGTGACATCACAGTGCCACGCCCATAAGAGTGACATCACAGGAAGTGATGTCATTTGACCACACCCCACTCGACATCACAGGAAGTGATGTCATTTGACCACGCCCTCCACATGACATCACAGGAAGTGGCCTCATAAAGCATTATCCCCTCAGTACACTAAGAAATATATGGTTACGATATCAGTGTTTTGTGACATTTCATACAAGAATGGATCATCATATGTAGCAGTGTCAAGGTCCATGTTGCCACGCGAAGTGTATGAACCCAAATCCCCTCTTAATCTGGATCTGCCCTGTTAGTTCAACAGGACTACAGAGCGAAATCACATTCTGGGGGGACAGAGACGGATAGGCGGGTATGGGGATAGGGGAAAGCCAGGATAAAAGGCGAGAGGGAGAATATTTCACCAGAAAACATGTATGGCATCCACAGTTTTTAATAATTCTTCTTCTTGTGTTATTTTGGCTGCCAAAAGATTAGTTCAAAATGTGTTCAAGGTGTACAGTGCATTACTGAGCGATGCCACCTTCAGTACCAAAAGCCTCATAAGTCATGTCCCCATATTTTACGGGGAAAAAATCCTGGCTGCATTTTGCATTCCTCCCACACTCACCAACACTCTTTATATGCCTAGGTTTCTGTTCCTACATGTTCATTGTCCTCCACACCCCTCACCTCTCCATAATGGTACACATTCCAACAATTAGTACTATTGTATAGATTTTGGGATAATGCCCAACCCTTCACTCTGATCATAAGACTTAAAATGTAGTTTCTTACCAGATTGAGCAGAACAGTGGCTTGACAGATGTGTCCGAGGCTGCTGTTTCAGTGGTATGTAAGGTGAAGATTCTGACACAGAAAGGAAGGAACTCCACATGAAGATGCAGGTCTGAAAATAAAAAACAAATTATCAGAATGGAAGAATCATTTGTACAACAGCACACCAGAATATCATTTGTCATAGAGACAAGATACTGACTGAACGCACTGAGGGGTGTGCTTTCCAGACTACCATTAACTGCAGTGCCCTGCTTCTGACCTTGCAATCCGGTCACCCAGCAGCCTATTCCACCCTCCGTTTCCCGGCATCCCTGGAGCCTGTGGTACCTCTCATCCCGGCACATCTAGCCTCCCCTCACTCACATGAGCACTTGGGGTGACGTGATATTATCGAATTATACTCCTGAAACTGAATACCCTACACCCAGTGACCCTAATGTGGCTGGGAAGAGGTGGATGGTGACGTCCCATCACCATGTGAGGTCATACACTGGGAAACTGGGGCGTGCAGCGTAACCCCTCACTATTTACCCAGAGGCAGAACTGATTATTGTGGCAGATATTCATTGGCCCATTATTTTTATGATGATGATATTTTGAATGCACAGAGCTGGATTCCAGCGAGCACTGAGCAACTCAATATGATCTCTGCTGCATAGGAGGCATTTCAATGAAGATGCAGGAAGGACAGTTGTCTCAGGTAAGGAGCGATTGTGCTGCGAAGTGACTCTGTTGAAAAGTCTACATGTCCCCTTTGTGTGAGGGACCGGCAGGGTTCCACGACTCCCACCACACTTGCCCAGTCAAGGAGGCGTGAGAGAAGGGAGGCCACAGAGAGACAGTACACCCTGCACTCCAGACACACCTCCACAGCACGGACCCAGGGGCCAGAGAAGCACCCCAGGCACAGGGGTCCCTTCCAGATACCAGGGAGCGCACAGACCACACAGCTAGGGGGCCGAGAGCGCAGCCCGCAACACTCCAGATAAAGCCCCCTGATTTGGGCCAACCAAGCCCTGCAGCACTCCAGATACAGGCCCCCCACATCCCACAAACGCACACACAGACTAGAGCAAGCAGACATTTGCATGCATGCACACCCCCACCCCGAAAGCAGAGCTCCCTGCCCTTGGCCACAGGCACCCTGCCAGTGGAGTGTGTTTGGACCCTGATTACATTCTGCTTGAGGAATCAGATTTTAGGCTTTTAGCTCCAATTGTGTGTAAGTATTTGAGGTATTACAGATGTGTGCAGCGCACTTAGTTGCTGTATTGAATGCATGCTCCTTCGCCAATGAGGTAAATTCACAAAACCCCCAATTCTATGGAAAGAGGCAGAGAGAAGCTTCATCATTCTCCAATGGTACTGTGTTTTACTTTGTGTATAGGCGGTTATAAATGCCATAGTATATCATATGTTGACATTCCTTGCCAAAGACATTTTAGAATATTGCAAGGCCGGGACACACATGATACTTTATAAATCGGGGCCACTGTCTATATTCTAGGGACACTAAGGGGGAGAAACTGGGGTGGCTAAACCTTAGCAACTCGACAGTCCGTGGGGCAGATTCCTAGCTCAGGGGCAACTGGAAGCAAGACGACGTGGGAGCAAAACAGGTTCGATCCCCAGGTCCATGCTTAGAAACCTCTGGGTATTAAGCAACACGTGTAGCTGTTGTCGCCTGAGGTGCCAAGCTATCCGCCTGCGGCCGCAGGCGGGTAGTGGGCTAGCACAGCACACACGCAACCTAGGCTCCACCTGGTCCTGGCGGCCGCAGGGGAATGCCACAAGAGCACACATCTGACCTCAGCCTGGGGCAGGGCTTTAAGTGGGCCGGGGCCTGCCGGGGCTGGGCCCCGGCAGGTTCCGAAATTTCGTTTTGAGGCGGGGCCCTGCCGGGGCCCACTAATCTCCCCGGGCAGCCCCGGCCACTACACGAAAAGGCATTTTTTTCTACAGCCTGAAGCTCTCGCTCGTGTGCGAGAGCTTCAGGCTTCAGAAAAAAATGCCTTTCAGCTATAATGGTGGCGCCGCACCTGCGAGGCATCCCTTTAATCAAGGGATGCACGTGGGCCGGCGCCACCATTATGGAGAAACGTGAGGCCGCTGGAAGCAGAGGCCTTGCTTCCTAAATACTGAAGCTCCCGCGGATTCGCGGGAGTTTCAGTCTTTAGGAAAAAGGCCTCTGCTTCCAGTGGCCTCACCCTTTCAGCCTTAATGGTGACGCTGCCCCTCCCCAGCTGGCGAGGGGCAGCACCACCATTAAGGCTGAATAGGCGAGGCGCTGTCCCCTGCCAGGCAAGCCTATACAAAATAAATGCAGAGATCAGCACCCTCTCCCCCATAGGGGAGAGGGTGCTAATCTCTACAAAAGGCTGCCTGGCAGGGGTGCCAGTAGCCCATTGAGCCGGGGCTCGTCAAGGGGGCGTGGCCTAACGGCCCATCAAGACCACGTTGTTGGGCCACGCCCCCTCGATGGGCCCCGGCTCGATTAAGGCACTGGCCTGGGGCCTACGGCGGCACACGCCAGCAACATTAATCCACCCAGCAGCTCACACACACCCGCTCGCCCCCGACCTCAGTCACACACACAACACAGACTGACTCACCGCTGTGTGTTAGCTTGGAAGAAGTTAGTTGGCCTGGACTTTCTGGCACCAAGAGAAACCACGAAGCTGCTGCTGCACGCTGGCTTCGCTGCAGTGCTCACAAAATGGAGGACCACCAGCACGCTGCACCGCTTGAGTGGTGGCCACGACCCCTCCTCCTCTGATTGGAGGAAATGCCAGAGGTCGCAAGAGAGTGACAGAGGTCGCTGGCCAATCGGCAGCGGTCGCTCTTGCGACCTCTGGCGACCCCCAAATGACGTCCCTGAGGGCAGGTTCAACTTTAGGCCTGCTGGATGGAAACTAAGTGCAGTAGGCCATTGCGGTCGGTGGCTTTCCTGTAGAGTGAGGTTGCATATCCTTCAGGGTTCTTATATATTGTGAGGTCCCGGAAACTCGCACAATGCCGATTAGTCTCCATTGTAAACTTTAGATCCATATCACATTCATTGAGCCACTTAAAAAAAGGTTTCAAATCTGTCTCTCTCCCATTCCATATACAGAACACGTCATCTATATGATGCTTCCATGTTGCTTTATGTTTACTGTATGGGTTGTAGATAGAAAAAATGTATACCACCTCAAAATACGCCATATAAAGATTGGCCACATCTGGAGCAAAAGTAACCCCCATGCTGACGCCTTTCATCTGTTGATAGAGTTGTTTCTTGTATAGGAAGAAGTTTTCTGTCATAGCCAATCAGGAACACTCTACGATAAATGTACTGGGAGGATTATGTATGTGCATCTAGGATCAGGCCCAAAATGTCTAAACATTTTGTTTGTGGAATTGAAGTGTATAGACATTTCACATCTAGAGTGGCCAAGATATCCGTTATGCCACTGGGGATAGTAGTGGGGATGTTAATCATATTTGTGGAGTCTTTTACGTAGGAGGTCATCCCTCCCACGAAAGATTTCGGGAAAAATTCTGTGTATACTGACAAGGGCTCAAGAATGGAGTCAATAGCAGCCACAATGGGTCTCCCAAGTGGTAGTCTCATATTTGTGTGCACTTTCGGAAGAATATAAAAAGTCTGAGTTTTTGGATGATCTTTCTTGAAAAAAATCTTTTCTTCGTCACATATCCATTCTAACCATATTGTGTTTGTAACAAGGCTATTGATTTCTTCCTGCAATCGATTTGTCGGATCCATAGGTAGTTTTACATATGAGGCAGTGTCTGCTTCACATTGGGTAGTATCAAATACGATTACACCGCCTTTGTCTGCAGGTTTGATAGTGATGTTAACCTCATTGCACAGTGAAGATAAACTCAATTGTACCTCCCTGCTGAGCCATTTACGCTAGCCATCGATGGTGGCAATGACACTGATGAAAAACTGTTCCCCCTGCTTCTGAGGTACTTTGACTCTTTGAGTGGCCAGTTTGTGGTCAGCATATTGTTTATACCAGAGTGCAACATTGCCACAGCAGATGTGGTTTTCAAAGACCTCATTCATATAATACAAAATTAGCTAAGACTGGCTGTATGGGTTGTCTGTGGGCAGCACCTCCATGAACCTGGGGAAACACCAATCCTTGAGGACTCTAATTGCTGCAAAACGTCATCAGGTATTTGTACTTGGAAGCCCATGCCATCTACTCCACAAGGCAGCAAAAAAGGTTGTGCCACAATTAGGGGCTGATTCATTGAATTTATTGTGCAGAAAATAGGCTACATGCATCCAATTTGGGTGCAACTCTGTTGATTTATGGAATCAAATCCGATGCACTTTCCCTGGACTTGTGTGATTTTTGCACTGACCTGGCACACCTGGGTGACCCATCAAGTGTCTTGCGTGAGATTCCGAGCAGAGGGTGGGCGTGGCCTGTGCAGAGGGCTGGGAAGGGGGCGGAACACCTGAAATGGGTAATAACTTGCAGTTCCGAGGGACGGCCTGCAGGCAGTCCCTCGTACACCCACTATTGCACGGCAAGAGACGCTGAGCGATTGATTCCATGAATATGTATTCATGGAATCAATCGCTCAGCGTCTCGGCTGGGAAATGCTCACGCAAGTCCGTCATAGGATCTACCACCAGAAGGCTGGCGTAAGTAAACTTGAGTGTAAGATTTCCAGCATGCAGGTGGGATTGCATGTCGGATTTTGGGGTGCATGTACTCAATCAGGGTTCTGATGTAACGTAGGAGTGCGCGTAAGCTGTGCAGTGGGGTGCAGGAACATTTTACGTGGGTCTGCATGCACATTTCCCGAGTTATTGCTGAGTTACGAATTTAATTTTCATAAGCATGTTGTCAGCCTGCTTATGGGAGACTCCATGCACTGTTTGAAGGGTGCGTGTATTTGCGCCCGGGGAGCGCGTCAAGGTAGCTGATCTGGCAGTTTTCTGCTTTACGTGTGGTCATGTCATGGGTGTTCCAGCCGCGACTTGCAAATACGGGTATTTTGCGCAAACAATTCCATGAATACACATTGTGCAAACATTTTCGGAATCGCGCAGGCTCGTGCAGGTTCGCACAGTGGCCTCTTTGGCAACCCTTGTGAAATTTCTGCACGTAATTTTATGAATCGCTCCCTCGGTGTGGATGTTGATAATGTTGTTACCACAATATATATGTACTTTGCGTGCAGCTATAAAAGAAAGGGAATGTTGAAAAGTTTGGAGCTATCGGGTGTAGAGTATAGGAAAATTATAAAACATGTCCCTACACAATGGTTGTGCTTGGGAAAAGCCCTAGATTGCATCTTCCAAGTGATGCCACTGTTGAAATAATGTTTGAGCTCTGAAGACTGTGAGAAAAATAAGAGGGCACAACAATTGCGTGATAAGATGTGTGATCCAAAAACAGAACTTTATTTAACTTTTCTGGCCTCATACTGTCCCCTTTTTGAAAATATGAACACTCTCTTACAATCTGAACATCCCGTGTTATACCCTGCAATTGATTGTTTGCTGAGAGAGCTACTTTCTAGGTTTGTTAAACTTCCCATAATAGCTGAAAGTAGATGTCCGTTGAATGTGGACTAAGAATGCGAAGACTCTCAGCTGGACAACAACAAGATTCTATGACAAGACGGAGGCGAGCATTATGCTTAACTCTTTAATTTGCCACCAACATAGCAATTCAAAATCTTAATAAACTTTTCTCAAAACAAACGTTTCTTTGCTTTCAATAAAGAAATGTTTAGTTTTTAAAACATTTTCTTTCTATCTAGAGGCTCTCCACATATCTCCTACCAGTCCCATGAGCCTCTTGGTAAACAGTAGTCCTTCCTCCACTAATCCAGTGACTGCCCTTCCTATAAGGACTCCCAGCACGAGGTTCTTTCCTCTTTCCTCTTTCTTTTTGCTGCCAGCATTCGAGATAAGTGATTTATATTCTCAGATATAACGTGTCTCTTTAGAGTTCATTTTCCCTTAGATGTGTAAGAGATATTATCTAATTAAACATTAGCTGCGCAGCGTATATATTTATAAGCATAAAAAAAATATATACAATAATATTTATACTCCTTTGCTATATTTTTACAACTTGTGCCCCCGCGCCCGCTCCAACTAGTACTAAAGCGGTTCGGAAGAGCCGTGCCACAGATAAGCTTTCCTGAAGCTCGGGAAGCTGAGGAGGCGGAGCCGGAGCCGTGGGCGCTCTTGCCTGTGAAAGGCATCCGACCCGCTCCTCAGGTCGTCGCACGGCAGGCGTGCGTTAGGACCCTGGGGGAGCGGGAGGTCTCGAGCCTTCCCGTCTCTCCCCAGGCCCTTCCGGCATTCGTTTTTGGAACGCGAGTGCGGAGAGAGCTGCGTACTAGTGCCCTGCGTGAAAAGGCTTAGATCTTCACAACAAAAAAAAAAAAGGAATTTATAACTTTGGAATTCCTGTCACGGAGTACGTGTAAATACTGCTGCTGCAAAAAAAAAGAAACTTCAGTTACGTGTCTCCGGAAGGCCTGCAGCTCCTCAGCTGCCTCATTCAGTGGGCCAAATCTTTCAGTCGACTACAAAGAACGTTAGCTTTGCTAACATAAGGACATTATGGCCCATTATGAAGGAGAGCACTCTACTACTCCTGAATACACCGAAGAAGAATGGGAGGAGGAACCCTCTCACCAAGAAACAGAGCTGTCACTCAGCTTTAAAAAAGTATTGGGAGAAACCCTATCACTAGCAGTTTCAGAAGGAGTGCAACCGATTCCTCAGAGATTGGACATGCTGGAGGCATGGATTTTACAAAAAGAGCAGAAATCCCCTAGAAAAAAGAGGGCACTTAGCCCAGGCAAAGGCCCGTCGACTGGACACCCTCATAGTGGGGTTGAACAGGCGTGTAAGGCTCGGAAGAGCAAAGAAACTTTGACCCCCCCGAGCAAAGAAAGGAGGGTCGACTAGGACCCCCACAAGACAGACGACCCTGTCGCAAGGTTAAAAAAGGCCTTCCTGGCAAAATCCTCAGAATGCCAGCCCAGACCCCCCTGCCCCAGGGGTGAATAATTTAGGGGACATAGACGAGGGCTACTCGCCCGACGATGAGGGAGAGGAGGAAGATGACCCTCCAGGGCACTCCGCAGCAGAAGAGGTAATCCTTGATCAAGATGAGGACACAAACGATATGTTTGACCCGGAGGCTATTAGACACCCCAAATCTACTGAGTGGATACCCTCCCCGAAAGTAGCGCTCTACATGGCGCAACAAATACACAAACCACTCGATAAAGAAGTGAGATCTCGCATGAGATCAGAATGTCCCCGCCCAGACCTCCCTGACAAGTTATCAGAGACCCCCGATCTAGACTAGAAGATGGTTACCTTCGTAACAAAAGTTTCTAAAGATATCAGAAAGGGTGTGGAAAGAGCATGGAGAGGATGTCAGGACAAGGTCCTGGATTTAGCAGGTCCATTAGCAAAAATTATGGATCTGGCTGAGAAGGCCAAGGACACTGGAACGCCCATCGATCCTCTGGTCCTAGCAAACTGGGCGCAAAGAGCCATGTGTTTCCTGGGTAACGCCAATTGCGCCCTTTCTTCCGAGAGGAGAAGGGGAGTGCTCCTGAAAATTGATTCTAAACTAAGCGACTTAGCGTCGTATGAAGCGGGACAGGGAGCAAAAGGTCTGCTTTTTGGTGAAGCCTTTGCGAAGGAAATGGTCCAATTCGTGGGGACTTACTCGGCCCTCGAGAAAGCTCAGAGCGCCATTAAGAGAATCTTTCCCGGGCAAGTTTTTGCTGGACCGGACGCCAAAGGGGCCGAGCGTCCGGTCGATACTCCTTTCACTGCAGGCCCCAAGGACACAGAGCGCAATATTGTGAAGGAAGACAACAGGACTCCTTCTTCCCCTCCAGGACGAGGTTTCCGAGAGGTCGCAGGCAAAGGGGAGCCTACAGACACGCAAGCGCCACTGGCGGTGAATACTTCGAACGTGCAAGTGGGGTGCAGGACCCTACAGTTTCTGAACGCTTGGCACGCATTATCCAGCGATGCTTGGGTTTTAAACGCCGTAGCAGGCTTGTGCATAGACTTTTTAGGCGACCCCTTTCAATGCCAAGAACCGCAAGTGATACATCTATCAGTGCAAGAAGCAGCGCTTCTTCAGAGTGAGCTAGCAAAGCTTCTCCAGAAAAATGCGATAGAGCGCGAGACGCAGTCTTCCCCGGGGTTTATAAGCAATATGTTCCTCGTACACAGAAAAGAAAAAGTCTGTCCAGTTATTAACCTAAAGAACCTAAACGAATGGCTAAAATACAATCACTTCAAGATGGACGGAATCCATCTTCTCAGAGACCTGTTGCGCGAAAGAGATTGGCTAGAACGTCTAGATCTGAAAGATGCATATCTTACAGTGCCTATAGCAGAATCCCACCGCAAGTACCTACGTTTCCGCTGGAACAGAGAGGTGTGGCGCTTCAAATGCCTGCCTTTCGGTGTCGCCTCAGCCCTGTGGGCCTTCACCAAACTGATGAGGCCAGTGGCAGCTGCCATAAGAGAAAGGGGTATTCGGATCATAATGTATCTAGACGATATTCTGATCCTAAACCAGGACAAATGCTCCCTAGTCAACGATGTTTGTTGGGTTTTCACCTTGCTATCTTCTCTGGGTTTTCTGGTGAACCTCGACAAATCTCAATTACAGCCAGTTCAAAGGGTAGAGTTCCTGGGGTTCACCATAGACACGGTAAAAGCAACTCTGGAACTCCCGAACCAGAAAGTGAGAGCAATAAAGAAGGAAATCAAGACAGTCCTAGCGAAGAAGACATCTCACTTCGCTACCTAGCCAGAATAGTAGGACTTCTTGCAGCCTCCATTCAGGCCATTCTCCTAGGCCCCCTACATTACAGATCCCTTCAGAGGCTCAAGATCAGGCACTTGCAAGGAGGGCTGGGCTACCATCAACTGATAACCTTAGACAGCGAAGCAATCTCAGAGCTCCACTGGTGGCTTCAAAACATGGAAACCTGGAACGGTCGAACCATCTTCGGCGATGTACCAGAGCTCATAATAGAATCCGATGCAAGCAGAGCAGGATGGGGAGCGAGGTGCGGTCAGATAGAGACCGGAGGGAAATGGTCAGAGACTGACTTACAGCTGCACATAAACTGCCTCGAACTGCTAGCAGGTTCGTTTGCGATTCAAACTTTCACCAAGGACAAAGTAAAGTGCTCCGTGCTGCTGAAGATGGACAGCATCTCCGCAGTACGATACATAAACAAACTGGATGGCACCAGATCGAAAATGCTTGCAGAGCTAGCAAAAGATTTCTGGCCCTTTTGCCTTCAGCATCAGATAGCAGTAGCGGCGGAATATCTTCCAAGAGCTCAAAACAACGTAGCAGACTGGAACTCGCGATAGCTAACAGATTCCAACGATTGGAAACTGCTTCCCCAAATTTTTCGCAGGTTAGACCAAGTGTGGGGTCCCCTACACACAGATCTATTTGCATCCAGACTGAATGCGCAGACAGCCAAGTACTTCAGCTGGAGGATGGACCCGGATGCAGCGGGAACAGATGCGTTCCTACAGTCGTGGACAGGAGCAGTTCACTACGCGTTTCCACCTTTCATAATGATCACGAGACTTCTAGCGAAGGTTCGTAGGGACCAAGCAGAGCTAGTACTAGTGGTCCCCCTTTAGAGGTCTCAGACCTGGTTTCCAGTAGTGATGGAGCTTACCTCAGATTTTCCGAGGAAGATCCCTCATCTCCCAGACCTCCTCCTCAGCCCATCCGGCCAGTGTCACCCTCTGATGGAGACGGGCTCGCTGCATCTCATAGCCTGCAAAATTTCAGGAAGAGATGGGAACTGCCAGGAATTTCGCAGATCGCTGCAGACTGTATCAGGGATTCCTGGGTGCCTTCCACCTTCAGGAGCTATAGTTCAGCATGGGATGCCTGGGCGAGATGGTGCTCAAACTTACAGTTGGATCCCGTTTCAGCACCTGTAGTACACGTCCTTAACTTCCTAGCAAACAAATTCCTTGAAGGCTATGCTTACAGGACCTTAGGAGTTTATAGTTCCGCATTATCGGCGGGACATGACAAGGTGGAAGGGGCTCCAGTTGGAGAACACCCGGCAGTACACAGGCTACTGAGAGGGATTAGGCTAAAGAGGCCGCCAGAACCCAAATACTCTTCCCTATGGGATGTCCGGGACGTTCTACAATTATTTACGAGATGGCCTGAAAACGGTCAGCTATCCAGATCTCAGCTTTCAGGAAAATTGGCGATGCTGCTCTGCCTGACAGCATGCCGGAGAGTTTCAGATGTAAAAGCATTAGAGATAGACAGAAAAATCTTTTATCCGGAAGGAATTGCGTTTACTATTGTGCAAAGAACCAAATCCGATTCCAGGGTGATTTCCTATCCCTATTTCCCCGAAAACAAAAAACTATGCGTAGCGCAGTGCATTAAAGACTACGAGATCGCAACAGTTCTTGTCAGCCCGCAAGGCGTCACTCAATTGCTAATTGCACGTAGGAAGCCCTATTATGCTATAGCTACTGCAACGATGGCTAGATGGGTGAGAGAAGTTATGCATTGGGCAGGCATAGATTTAACCCTTTTTGGAGCACATTCTGTCAGGGGCGCTATGGCGTCTAGAGCTTTCTCTGTAGGTGTGTCCTTACAAGACATCATGAAAGCAGAAGATTGGTCCTCAGAATCTACTTTTAAGACCTTCTATTTTAAGCCAGTTTCAGAGATGGCGAGTAGGGTGGTGCAGAGCTTTGAACAAGCATAATGCTCGCCTCCGTCTTGTCATAGAATGAAGATTGCCCATGCTAGCTGCACTGGTCAGTCTTGATTCTATTAAAGACAAGGAGGCGAGCATTATATCCCACCCAGATGAATGCGAAAGATAAATGACTTGCATTGTGGAAAGCATTTGAAGCTGTTCAAATTACCAGTGCATCGCATTTCCTCCCTCACATTATTTTGTGTTTCTCGTAGGAGATGAAAAGTAATCCGCATGAAGACACCGCAAGCTAAAGCAAGAGTGAAACCAGTTGTCCCGTTGGACTTTATGGATAGCAAGCCGCGACCACAGTTGCCTCAAGGAGGAATTAAATGTTGAAAGGTTATACTGACTTGAGACTTTCTGCAGAAAAAGAAAGAGGAAAGAACCTCATGCTAGGAGTCCTTATAGGAGGGGAAGTCACTGGATTGGTGGAGGAAGGACTACTGTTTACCAAGAGGCTCGTGGGACTGGTAGGAGATCTGTGGAGAGCCTCTAGATAGAAAGACAAACTTTTCAAAACAAAACATTTCTTTAATGAAAGCAAAGAAACATTTGTTTTGGGACAAGTTTATTAAAATTTTGAATTGCTATGTTGGTGGCAAATCTTCATTGTCATTGGGTTTGCCACCAAACAATTCATTAGGCAGTATGAGGATGAGTTGCTGCCAAGTACACTACAAAGGTTTTATGCAGATGTAAGGATGTGTAATGTGCAGTGTGTGACCTACATTAGGTAAAAGCTTCCATGGGAGCACCAAACTATAAAGAGCGCTGTCTTCCTCAATCCCATTCAGAGGCAAAGCTGCGATGGAGACCCCCTGGAAGACATGGCGAGGCACTTCCCAAACCTTTTGAAGGCTAGTAAGGTAGACCGGCTAGATGCAGAATTCAGAGAATACCAGTTCATGTAACTCCCGGATGAGCAATTGCAAAATGATAGATTAGACCGGTTTTGGGACTGGATTTCCAAATTGAAAAGTCCTGTGACAGGAAACATTAAGTTCCTGCTCCTCAACAAAGTTGGCAAGACTGTTCTTATTCTACCGCACAGCAATGCAGACATGATAGGATTTTCAGCATAGTAAAGTAAACAAGACTGAATTCCGTGCCTCTCTTGCTGCCGATGGAACTCTTGCATCCATTATTAAATGCAAGGTGAACATGTTGAGTGGCAAGAGCTGTTATGACATGGACTTTGCAAAGCCATTGCTCAGGAAGGTGCAATCCGCATGTACTGTGGAGATGCATGGTGAGAAGTCATAATGTGTTTGTTCTCACAGCTGCACAAGCATGGGAATTGCCACCATTGTTGCTGCCTACATGGTTTAAATTGTTAATTGATGGAAATGTTCTCAAGAATCCCAAACTTAGCGCTAACATGTTTTATTGCATGTTCTTGGACGTTCACATTTATGGCATTCCACTGTAAAGTGCAAACCTCAAACGTGTTTCTAATGGCAGCTACAACAACCGAGTTTACCTTTTTGACATGTGGGCGGGTGTGTGGGCAGAGCCGTGTGCAGTTGGGCGGAGTCTTGTGTGGCTATGGGTGGGCCATACATATCAGGGTTTTTGATTTTATGGTGTAGGTGCACCATTTGCCCCAATATTTCATCAGGGTTGGGTCATTCTGCGACTGCACACACCCTCATGGGGACCTCTAGGTCCCGTTAGTTGTCAGGCTGCCCGTGCCCCCTGCATACACATAGCTAGCTGTCGGTTCTCCTGTCACTCATTGTCTACTGCACACAGGCGCAGCATTTTATTTTGTTTATAGGGAATATGAGCTCTGACTGTCAGCAGGAGTGCACGTGAACCCACTGGCGTGGAAGAGCTGTGGACAGTTCATTAACAGGGCTCCAGGAATAGTTCTTTCCACTGCTTTGGATGAACACATTTTCACAACGTTTGTTTGCCTTCTTCGTAATCGCTGGTTACTGCCAAAAATAGCTGTCCACACTCAGGTAATTAAAAGAAACATCAACACGCAGTGAAGCACCAACCGACTTCAAAGTACGCTAGACATCTGTGATACGCAATCTCGCCCCCACTGCAAGAGGTCCATCACTGCAGTGAGTGACAGCCCTCTAGTGTCTTTAGGGGCAAACGTGTTTCCAAAATAGGCTAAACGGACATTAAAAATGCGTGCGCTTTTGTGACGCCTCACAAGGACACAAAACTCATTTTAAATTGATAAATCATATCCTTTTATCTTATTGGTTTTAGATTTTTTCTTTTATTTACCATGACAATATTTGCTGAAAGTCAATTAAATAAACTTAACAATATTAATTCATAATGAGAAGTTTTCCATGTGTATTTTATATGTACAGAACAGAACAGATGGTTGACAGATTTGTGTAAAGCTTTATTTCCAATGACAAATCCCACATTAGCCAGCTGTTATTGTCAGCCATCTTGGCTTCCCTATTACAAATGCACAGCAGATTGAGGCGGCAAATGGCAACCCATGGCGTGAATATGCAAGGCCACTGAGTATGCTGCTCAGTAAATATTCCGTGCTTAAATCGACCAATTTCTTGGTTAAAACGGAAATTCCTTATTAAAAATATGATGAATCGGCAATGCAAATAAAATCCATATCTAAAAAGTCACTTAGACCGCTAATCGAATCCCGCCCTGATGATTGCAAAATGTTAATTGAAATCAAAATATGCAACAATTCTTAAAACACGACCTCCTACTGAGATATAAGGACTGTAAACAATGGCCAACAGGCCCTTTAATTGTTCCACTTTGGATTGATTTTCAGTGTATAGTGGATTGGCGGCAAAGCGACATGGGTACAGTTCTAAACATGTAAATGAGGAAATAAATGCAAAATAGGTCAAAATGCTGAGGAATTCATGCCAATGAAGGTGAGGAGGGTAAATGCTGGCTCTTTGACAGTCAAGTGTGAGAACCAATGAGCACAGGCAGTCTCGCCAAGTTATTGAAGTGGCAGAGACATTTGAAAAACTTTGTGACATAACAAAAAAGAAGAGGAGGTAAGCCAATCGCACATAGGGAGAATGCTATCGAGCCAGAACAAATCTTCTATTTTTGGTTTGGAACTTTTAGGTCATTTTTCGCACTGTAGATGTGGTAACAGTGCATAAAAAGCATGCATGGTGGAGTGGAGGCCCAGTCTGTGATATATCAATCCCGCCACCCCTCTCGCTCTGCCATATCATTTGACATCATCGCCGCCCACGTGCGATTTGATACAGGTGAGGATGTTTTGGATGGCAAGGGATTGGACCATGGAAATGGCTCCCGTCATTCAAGGACATGGCGGGAGGTATGTGTGACTGCATGCATCACGAAGTGGCAATCATGTACAGAAACCTGGGATTGCCAGAATTGCAAGGTTACCACCTTGTAATGAAAACAATCAAAATGACACGGAGGGGACTGAAAGCCCGGAAGTCCAAATGCATGCAGTCCCATCCCTGAAATGTATGAGGACTGAAAAAATGACCCCCATAGTACCATCAAACACTCAAATTGATACATTGGCCCCCCTCGGATCCCACCCTAGACTTACGAAACCTTTCAGGAATTTGAATATTCAGATTGAGAAAATGCAATTAGAGGTAGTGGAAGAAAATTACATCTGAACGTCTGACAAATTGTATCATGTACAAATGTTCAGAGGATGTACCGCTACTCTGTACACTACATCTATTATAATATATAATGAATGGGCTTTATATGATGGACAGGGATAGTATGAATAGCAATATCAGTCATGGGTGGGAATTAAATGGGACTTGGGATCGTGTGTTTTGCTCCTGTGGAAAGATTCAGCAGTAATGGCATCGATTGGAAGAATTTTGAAAAAGGAAAAGATGGTTTGGAGTACAGGTATCACATCCTACAGCCAAGCTAGGCTGAGAAATTAAGACCTTAGTCAGAATAACCTCTGGGAGCAGTTTTCTTTTCCTATCTATGCTGATAATGAGATCACTGGTATCATTGACTTGGAAAGCGAGCAGCCCTAACCTCTTTCCAATTTAGTAGGAGAAACAGCTTACTACTCAATATTTGGAGAAGCTTCTTCGTGAAAGGCAAAACAAGAAAGAATGGATTCATATAATGACTTTACTTTCACAAATGTGGGAGGAATGGCAGACTATAGGACACAATTTGATTGAAGGTAATTGAGAGAGCAAAGAAAATGACACCAGGCAGCCCATAAGATGAAATAAAGGACAGGCATTAGGAACATTAAAAGAAATACACACATCTTGGATGGATGAAACTGCAGAAGCAGTTTTGTTTTATTCTGTAATATGTCCACTTGTAGGATTGGCCTTTATTTCTTGTTTTTCTTTTTGTGGAACAATAATTCAACATGTTTCTAACCTAATCTACGTGGCCAACTGTATCATTTTGTTGGTATTTTTATCATTCAACTGGTTTGCCAGCTTTTGGGTGTTGCATACTCACACCTGTAGGCTGGTAGCTACTACTGTGACTACTTCAGTGTGTGCCTCTATGGGAAGCCATCGGGACCTTTCTTTCAGACTCACACATGTAAGTCTTCCGTGAAGTTCACAGAATCACCACAGTGATTGCCATATGTGTGCTTTATCTAAGCTATGCACATATTTGTGAATCTTTCAACATTCTTCAGACAGAGGGCCACCAGATGTCCATGTGTGGCTTGAAACATGGTCTCCAGAGTCCAGCACCTCTCCTCAGTGCCTCCTGTCCTTCCTCTAAAACCAGAGTCAGCAGGTCAGACTTTGCAACACCACATCATCAGCCAAGAACATCCCTTGCACCGTTCCTTAAGGAGCATTGCATTCTCTGCAGATGCACAGGTGTGCGGTTCTTCATGTTCATCGACATGCAGCATACCAAATGTGCATTATTGTAACAGAATAACAAGGGGTATGCATCCAAAATCATGGCAGTGCCACCAAACAGTAGAGGAGCATCTTGCCAAAGGGTAGGGCAGTGTAGGATATAGGGGCCGAGTGTTTTGAGGGAATTTGAGGGTAAACCATGTTTGGTGGAACCCCCATTCTAAGGTAAAAACAAAAACAATGTGTCCAAGTGATTCTGCATGTCGTGTTTGCACAGGTGGATGTCCATAACCAGTTCAACATAGATCTCTCGTTCATCAAGCAGATTAAGAGCATTCTGAAGAGCACCAACTTCCAGTTTATGATGCTCAGAAGTGTCATCCAGTTTTTAAAAATGAACCGACCAGTGGAAATCACAGTAACATTAATGCTGTCCTGTGTGGACTAGTAGAACGGAGTCTCCTTTGGCACAATGAAGGGGTAAACATAGAACTTCTCAGGGAGGCAGAAGCTACTGGTGATGAATCTGTGGAAGCCTGATCGCCTCACCTCACCTCATCAGACATGAAAGATCTCTATTGGCTCCCAGCAGAACCAAGAATCACGCCTCAAACACAGAGCGTCAGTTAAAAGTCTTCAGCAGACATGTCTAAAATAACTCCAGAGAAGTGGCCTCTCACTACAGCCAGGGCCATGCTTCAGATGATCCAACAGGTCCAGGTTAATCATTCAAGCCTAGTTCAGATGAAGGAAGATATTGGCTGAACCCTGAGAGTGCATAGCATCTGGAAGACCTCACACCAGGGTCTGGAAGACAGTCTTTTAAATGTAGAACCATGATCATGAATTAGTAGTGGCCACGGCGAACCCTCCCCCTCCAAAAGGGGGACAGGCAATGCCCACTGCTAGCAGTAGTTGGTCAATCTGCAGCCATTTTTGTTACTTGAAGGCATGACTTGCTGTTCCACAAATATGCTGATCAGCGTCAGATTTATGGCTCTATTTTTCAGGCAGGCCAATGCAGCATTTCAGTCCCTGCTAGACTAGTTAACAGTCCTGGCCAATCGGAGGAAGGCTAATGGAAGACTGGCTGATTGTGAATTCAAAAGAACCACAATTATTTTGAGCCTAGTTGGTTGTGAAAGCCGCTTGAGAATAGTTCTGGGGCGCGTGTGTGAGCTGTACTCCATTAATGGTGCGTGCCAGCTTACTAAGATTTAGGTATGAACGTTGGTATCCCCTTTGACTGCAACTTTAACATCTAGGCCCAAGTGCCTGCCAGTGCTAGAAAAGAGTTTTCTACCTTAGAACACTTGACAGTCTGCAATTTTGTTTCTTGCTTTTGTGTTGTCTTTCGGCTGAAAAAACACATAGAAAAATATGTGTAGGTGGTGGGTAAGAAAGTCTAGGTGGCAGGGGTGTTTGGGAAATAGGGACTAGATGCCAGGGAAGGGTGCCTGGGGGGGGGGGACCCCAAATAAAAATTAAAACATTTGATGAGTTTTTTCAGCTGAAAATATTCAGCAAAAAACTCAGCGAAAAAAAAAAACTTGGCGATCTAAGAACATAGAACTTTCGTGATCACAGGAATGCCTGGCACACAAAACTCAAGTTGTGCCGGGCCAGGATTCTCTTGCTAGTGCAGAACGCTGCAACTTCGACGCAGAGACTCATTTCTCACTTCCAATAGAGGCAGCAACCCCCAACGTATTCTCTCTCTTCCCTGGTGACTACTCAATATCCTTGATAGTCATTGCCTCAACGCTTCCGGGTGATGTGCATTGGAGCCGAGAACTGCATCCCACAGATTCTTGGAGGAGGTTCATCTACTTAATGCAGAATATAACATCCGGCCCTGGGATAGATGGTAGATGGGCATTCTTGGGTGCCGCAAGTTGGACTGTACTCCTTCTCAATCACAGGTGCCACCTAAATCATCCATTTTCTCATGATCACTGCAAGACATATATTTTTCTCTGTGATAAGTTGCTGTTTTTGTGTTATTTACTGTTATTTCTACTGAAATTATTATTATATATACTGATGACTCTTTTATTGTTAATAATAAAGGAAGACATCAAATTTGAGAACTATATGAAAGGAAAGGAAGTAAAATGCGATGGTTTTGGTATTACACAAAGCATGTTTGCGCTATCTGTTTTTATCTTTTAAGAACATTTATGACCAGATTTTAAAAAAAGAATCTTGTGACCAGGCCTCAGTTGGTGCTTAGTACACATGCATGCATTTATTGACTCACGAGGGTTAGGGATTCTGAAAGGGATTTCAAATGTGCTAACAGGCGGTAGTGTCCCATTGCACCGCATTACCAAGCGGTGCATTTTGTCCTTGGTGATGGAACTCAATGGAATGTACAGCAGGTCCAACAATGCTTCCTCAGTCTTAAACATAGCAATGGTCAACTCCTTGAGCTGACTGTGACTACTCACAATCCAGATCCTATCGGACTGCTTCCGCTGTGAGGTTGGATGCCAGGCATCGGGCAGTAGGTAGCAGTTCCCCTGTCACTACTTCCTTCTCCTCGCCCGCTTTTCTCAGTGTGTCTCACTTATTTGTTTATGGCCTTCCAACGCACAGAGATCACAATAGCAGGCTTATTTTGTGGCAATTGCAGGGATGGAAGTCGTCTGCTCCTTGAAGGCTTCCGTTCATAGATCCGCAAATGCCCTCAATGACACCTGCAATCCTCCAAATATATAGTTTGAGGGTGGCCAGGAGGATCTCAATCTGTTTCACTGATACGACTCTGCGGACACGCCTTCTTAGCCCAGTGGTAAATCTGAGCAGTCCTGACAGAGAAACAAAAGGGTGAGAGTCACTCTAATTGTGCTCTAACTGTGCAGAGTTGGGCTGTGTCTCTAATTCTTATTGCAGCTACCATTAAATTTGAGAAAAGTGAAGGAAAGTGCAGTTTCTGTATCCATGGTGCATAAGAGTGAGGGGTGGTGGGAAAGATAGCAGGGGTGTGTGTGAAAGAGTAAGCATGCATGTGCAAGAGAGAATGCACAAGTGATAGAACAAGTGTGCATGCATATGGTTGCCACCACCTTTGAAAATAGTCTGCATACTTGCTATCCTTTCCTCAACCCTACCTTCCAAAATAGTCCTCTACCTGTCATCTTGGTTCAATCCCGTCCTCCAAAACTGGTCATACCTAACATCACGTGTCCACATTCTAAATTGGATTCCACTACTGGCAGCTTCACATTACCCCTCTCTCCAAGATTATCCCCATTCCTTGCCTCCTGTCCCCCCCACTCTTCAAAATAGTTTCCTTACCTGTCTTCCTGCTTCCCCCAACCCTCACAAACAGTCCTGGTACCTAGCATCCTGCATCTCCCCACCCTCCAGAATAGTCCCCCACCTGATGTCCTACCTTCTCACACTCTCCCAAATACCTTGATCTCTGGCATCCTACTTTACCTGGATTAGTCCCCATAGCTGGCGTGTTGAGTACCTCCTACAAAGCAGTCGCCACACCTGACACCCTGCCTTGAGCTCACCCACCAAAATAGTTCCCATACATGGTGTATGCCACGGTGCTCAAAAAAGGGTGCATGAGGAAGATAGATTTTTCCGCAAGACACCCTGTAGAACCCACCACCAGAATCTCCCCACATTTAATTATTACCCTAAACCCACCCCACATACATTTGAGGCAAAATCTGTTAGAAAAAATTAGATCAAATAAAATTTGATGAATCAACCTGCGGCAAAACCTCCCTATTCCAGTGCTTCAGTGAACAAGGCCCATGATGTACAGGCCCAGGGGTCGAGCGCATACAGTAAAGGTGCACATGTTTGCTAAAGTGCTAAAGATGCACATTAGGAAAGGGGACATAGGCTAGGGTCGGAAGAGAGCCTAATAGGGTGTAGAGCAAGGTATCTATGGATGTACACAGCTTCATATAGCTCACAGCATCTGGGGAGGAACAGACACCTGTACAATAAGAACGCAGGGTTTCAAAAAGGTCTACATCTAAGAGATGGTGTGAGGGTCATCCCTGTAACATAGGCAAGGGGATGGTTTTCTCTGAGTCGGGAGCTAGGCATCACCCATAGGTGTCTCTTACAGAGCAATGTTTTGAGCTTTTTACCAAGCTGAAGGAGTGGCTGAGCTGTTCTTAGTGAGACTGCAATGTCGTTCCAGTTGGAGGGAGCAAGTTTGGGGGCAGTGTGTTTCCTAGATGTAGCCAAGCTACCAGACCTGGAAAGGTTTCTGGTAAGGTCAGCTGCTGTATGGATGTTCATGGTCTTATATGTGATGCATGCTGCCTTGAACAGTATCATAACCAGAATTGGCAGTCAATGGAATTGATTTAGGATTGGAGTGATATGATCGTATTTTGTACTCTGATGGTTAAGCATGGTGTGGCATGTCGAAGGAGTGACGTGTGAGGTAGCGACCCCAGCTAGGATGGAATTGGCACTGTAGAGTTGTACAATTACAAGGGCTTGAATCGTGGTCTGGGTGTCCAATTGAAGGGCCAAAGGTTTGATCTTCCAGCAGAGAGTTAGTTGGTAGCAGTCGGTTTTGAATTTTGTCGCATTGTATTTGCCAAAGAATAGGGCTCTGCTGACGATGAACTTGAGTGATTTTACTGACGGGGCCAGTTGAGCTGGGAAGCCTTCCTATTGCACCTCATTAAGCAAACCTTGGGTGGCCTTATGTTTCCAGGTGGTAAACCTCAGCTTTTGTCAGACTGACCTTCAGGTATGTGCTTGTCATCCAGGTTTGGATGGTTGGATGGTTGAGACCCTGTTTGCATCTGTGAAAGATTTACAATTGTGAGCAAATTGACAATGGTTACAGTTCCCACATTTGAAAAACCCAATGCTCTTATTGAGCCAATTAGCCTCTTTCTCTTCCTTAACATTCAGAAAAGATGGACTTGTTTAATAGTACCTGCTCTGGTATAAGTTAACTTGGGTTTCTCTGACAAATAGGGTGACAGATCCTTGTCAAGTCTAAGGATGTGCCAATACGATACAAGGTAGAAGAATCTTTCATAGATGATTAGACTAAAAGTTTCAAGACCAATCCCAAGTCGATACACAGGACTTATGTGAAAACCAGAAACTTCCCATTTTTCCACAACGGGGCATAAAAAGAAATGAAATAAACTGCTGGTAAGAACTGGATAAATATAATTTTGCTTTTAGTCAGTATAGGAATATAGCACAGAGTATATATCTAATGATCTGGAACAAGAAAATAATTACACAATCTGGCTTCTGATGGTATGGCTTCACATTTTGTAGGAACAACGGGTGAATTATGCAATTTTCCACAGAAAATCTTAATCTCTTATTTTGATATATCAGTCCTATATAAACAACAATAGAGATGGACGTAGTAATATTCACATGTGCTATCTTTATCAATTGCCATTCTCTTATTTTCATTTTCTTTGTCTCCAACACTCCAAGCTCACCTGTTCAACTTGTCCCAATGTTGTGACACAATATGGTATGATCTTCACTTTTTTGATTTTTAATATTACTAATTAATTTCTGTTGGTATGCATATATGCATTGGACATTTAATTTTGTAATGACCTAATTTATTTTGGTGTTTCCTTGTATGTACATTGTAAAACCATATGATTGGCTAAATACATTATACAGCCTTGAAGACGACCAGTGGTCGAAACACGTGCTGGCTGTCCATGATACGAGAAAATTAAAGAGTCTCTGTGACATTGGAACTTTTTGGAGTTATTTTTCAGGCGTCAAAACGCCATGATTTGGACTTTATATATAATCTGGGTTGAGCGCGGGGCAAATTAACCACCCATTTTCTGTTTGTCATTTACCATTTACAGAACTTTGTGGGAAGCTCTGTGGGAGTAGTACCACCGGCAGCCACCCGTTTTTCTCTTTCTTTTTTCTGCTCTTTTGTAAACTCGAGAGTGGTAACGAGCGCACAGTTTACACACGATCCCATACTCTATATTTACAGTGATATAGATTGTATGATGCTGTCAGGCGTTATGTTATCCTTGTTGGAAGTAGGTTGTTCTGATGTGAGGATTTTCAAGAGGTCATCACGCATAAGGAGTCTGAAGGCTGTTTTTTCGAGGGGGGCAATCGAGAATGCCGTGCCTAGAGCTTCTGCAGCACTGAGATCTGTGCCAGCATTTCTCCTGTTATGTACTAGGGAGGGGAGGGCTGGCTACTGATGCATCCCTGGCAACGAAAGAATGTTTCAAGATCATTTTTCATGTTTAAAGACCCTCTACATGTGGTCACGCGTGGTCCCACAGGGCCGGGAGGATTTTTTTAAGGGCGTGTGCATATTTTGCAGGCGCTTAGCAGGATTTAGCTGATTTTGTGGATTTTCTTTGCAAACTGAAAAATGGGGCCTATGTTATTTTTTCGATAGGAATTCTGCCAAAGTACTTTACCTCGCCTGAATTCTGCTGAAAAACAATTACCGATTTTTCTTTTACTTTAATTTCGGGGTTCCCCACAAACCCCTTTCCCTACACTAATCCCCCTACCTCAGCCTCTTGCCCACTCGTTTCAGCCCCTTTAACTCTTCCATATAATTCAATTCGTTTTTCTCTGCATAATTTTTTGTTTTTTATGAGGTAGCTGAGTTATAAAAAGCAAATTGAAGACCTTCCGCTGCCTTTCTAATGCCTCCTAGACATATCATTCACATTCTGATAGTACAATTTTGAAAGTCGATGCACAACAGTGAAAGTGAAACCACATGCAAATACACATGCCACGGGTGGCGTTCCTGCACACTGGCTTTCCCCCCTGTGCCTTTCTCCACATGGTAGGGGTTATCAAGTCTCCTCTTTCCCAGCTGTAAATGGAATGTCCCTTTCAGAGATCGTGTGAGAGAACCCATACTTTTCTGGAGTTCACCCTATCTTCATTTAGGAAAGTACTGTAGCATGTGCTAAATGCACAAGCATAAAGAGATGCAATGATTTGACTATTATGATATGGCTGAGTAATGACACACGCTTGACACATTCAACAGGGTTATCACAAAGGAGGTCTTCATTGACAGTATACACAAATTAACGGGTTTGTTCAAATGCATAATAGGAACTATCTGGATTCTCTAAAAATAAAAAAGGATCTTCTGGGAAAATGGTGTCAATGGCCCTCATTCCGAGTTTGAGGTAATCATGGCGCTATTTGCGCCATGACTACCTCCAATACTGGTACCGAGCCCGCCCTGGTTCAATGGGGACTTACCGGTCTATTCCGACCTTTGCGGGACTGGTAAGTCCCTATTGAAAAAGCCATTCCCCATTCCCATTTCAGCCCCCATAGTGCTCAATGGGAAGGGGGAAGGCGCTAATAACGGTACCGCAAATTGCGGTACCGTTATTAGCTCTGAAGTCCCTTAACGGGCCTTGTCCATAACGCCTGGTAAAACCAGGCGTTAAGGAAGGGATCCGCTAAGGGACCGCGGAATAGGGTGCAAAGGGATTACCTCCACGAATGTCCTTAACGGTGCCCGGTATCCCTTTGCGCCCAACTCGGAATATCCCTTTGTGCACAACTCGGAATGAGGGCCAATGATAGACTAAAGTGGAGTGTTTCAGGGCTAGTGCTTCTTTACCTTGCTTGATGTAAATTATTCAGCTCCAAATTCCTAATCTTACAGGCCTTACCCCTCAGGAGACACCCTATTCTACAAAGCAATGTTCAATCAGAAAGGGCCATCAGAAAGGAACAACCAAGACATTGAGTTCTTAGCCTCCTAACTACCCTATACTAATAACACAAATGTTCCAACTTTGATGAACACAATAGTTCTCAAAACCCAATCATAAGAGTCTATCCATAATCTAATTCACCAAAGAAAAACAATAATTCCTGGGAAGACTCCTCCAGGAGCTACCCACAGAGTGCACACTTCCCTGCAATCCTCTTATGATTCTCCTCCAGATTCCAGGACCTCTACCGGGAAGGTGTTCACAACACAACTGCTTCACAGGCTATCCTTAGTGCTTGGTTTGTTTCTTCCCTGTGTTTCTCTGTGTTTCTCAGGTTCTCAATGAATTTCTCTCAATGCAGATGTATACATAAAATGCACTCGGTCTTCCTTTAGACCATGGTGGCCCCTCTTGGACCCTCACTTTCTTCAGCATTCCCACCTGGACTTCTCAGGATTCACAACAGGTTCCACCATGACTTTGGCTTTATCTGGATCCAAAATAGGTCCCTCCCGGATCTTGGATTTCTCAGGGTTCACAACAGGTCCTCCCAGACTGTAGCTTTTTCAGACTTCATAATAGTCCTCTTCTGGACCTTGGCTTCCCAGGATTCACAATATGTCCATCCCGGACCTTGTCTTTCTCAGGCTTCAATGGATATTCCCTTCTCCCTTTATTCAGGGTCATTGCCAGGCCCTTCATATTCAGTTATCCTCCTACCATGCTTCAGGTTTCAGTCTGTTTCCCAGTGATCACAACTTGTAAGCCTTAAAACATGTCTAACCAAGTCCCCTAGCTTCTGGAGGATGCACAGGTTTATGTCTAGGCAAAACTACCTCTTCGGTATCACCAGGGAATGGCATTTCTCAGAGATGTTTTCAAGTCTTAAGAATCTTTACCGCCCTACTGCAAGTAGTGATATCCCTCAAGTCCCTCAAGTAGTCCACCTTCTCACAGACAGGTAGTACCTTTCAAATGTCTCCTTGTATTTAGGGAGAGATGTGCCACCCACATGCCTGCACCCAGATTCTCCTCTCTGCTGACATTTATCCAGCCCCTTCATAGATGTGGGGTTCGGGAGGTTCTTTCAAGACACCTTCTGATTGGTTATTGTCATAGTCTTTCTGATCCATTTCTAATTTGTAATCACCCTTATTATCCTACTAGCCCAGGCTCTGCAATGGCTTATCACCTTCAAAGGTTTCAATAGAGTTTGGACCTATGTTGGATTTCACCCTCTGGCATGGTACAAGTTTGCTTTTAAGGCTTTTAAGGCTTTTCATTGGATTGCCGATCTACAGACTGCTTGTTGGCACACTGTGTGAGGATGCACAGATGTTCAGATCATTGTGGGGTTTTGTTATCAGATGGTAAGAACTATTAGTGTCTTCCAAGATTGTATGTAGCTCTGCGGTGCTGCTGGGAGAGATCCCCACTGTGCTGTTTCGCAGAGGGAACTGGTTGTGGTTGCAGAAGGTTATCATCCATCTAAACACTCACGTTTACCAATGTAGGAGGACTTGCACTGTCAGTGGACTGGTTTAGATCATTGAAATGCAACCATTACCCTAAGTCCATGATTGGACACCGTCCTACCCTCGCCCAGGCGACTAACACTCTTTCACTTTTTTTCTGCATTTTATTATGTACAGTGAGTAGGCTTTCCACTGACCAAATATTTCTATTTTATTTTATTTCTAGAGCACCTTTGCCAAGGCACTTTACAAAAACGAATGAGTTGGTACAATATGCAGGAATGATAAGATGCATATCACAGGATAGAAACGCACTAAGACGAAATACAATGATGATCCAAAGACACAGTAAAGGTGTAAGTCAAGTAACAAGAAGAATAGTTACAAGACGAAATTCCAGCCAGTCCCAGTCAAACCACTATTGGGCCAGCAAAGTTAAAAAAGAAAGTATAAAAATTCTGGAATCACAATAATGGGGTAAGATGGAACAGGGGCCAACCTGGCAGGTACTGCACAAGACACCGGGATCAGGAGGACCACCTGCATCCCTCCAGAGCAAGTTCAGGGCCAATGACAAGAGTCCTGTCCGTCGGCACCACAGGATGTCATCCAACGCCAGGTAAAACCTCTACAATCCTCCATTCTTAGGAAGATGCCAAGGACAGCTAGCATGGGACCGTGTTGAGTGCGGCCAGGCACCATGCCAAAACACTGCAGAAACGGCAGGAACCAATTAGCCTCCCTCCTTCCAGGCGTCACCTCACACTCTACTACCACCAGATCGACTGGCACAGAGAATGAACAGTGGAAATATGGCAGGGACAGCAGGCAACAGGCCGGTCAGCATTGCCTTCCCAACGGCAGCAGCGCATGCAAAGGTAGGAAGTCTGAGACAGAGACCAGGGACGAGCAACCCGGCACGCCTTCAGACAGCCCACTGTTCCACCGCTGCTACCTGTTAACCTGCTTCCGAGCCTGCAGCTACACACAGACAGCAACTCATGACCTAGTCCAAGCCCGGACAGCTGCTGCTATGCCGCCCTAGCAGCAGCGCCTTCCTTGACGCATAGAGCTGGAAAGACTCCAACCCACACCGGGCAGCTGCATCGCAGTAGAGCTCACTGCCGCCATTATGGTTCCCCTTTTGCAGAATATTCTGCCCACCAATTCTCTTTGCTACTATAAATATTATTTTGTTTTTAGCGTACACACTATTAAAAATAAATCATAACACACGGAAACTCAAAGCTATTTTTAGCCATGATGCAATGAAATAGTCTTTGTTGTTCTTTCCCAAGATAAAAACCTAACATCACCGAAGCACTTCTTGAATTATATTTTGGCCTGATCAACTAGCTGGGTGAGTGTGCAACATCATCCATTCCTATTTTTAACATTAATACTTCAACAGCTCTCTTAGAGTAACTTTTCCCCAAATTCTATGGCTAATAACTTTTAACTCGTTGGAAAGATTTGGATGAAATTTTAATCCAGGCCTCCCAAAATGGAAACCTTGGGGAAAGGTTATCACGAAAACAATTCTCTCTTTTTGTTTTTTAACATAGTTTTTATTGGTTTTACAACTAGTTTAACACTGACAAAAGGCAAAATACGTGTTCACAGTGAAGGTCGCAATGTACAAAACGTATAAGGCATATATTAAACCCTCCCTAAACCTCCTTTCCCCTCCCCGCCCCCCAACTCATCCTAAAGAAGCGCAAAAACAATTTAAGGAGTTTCAGAAATCACATTTGTTACTACAATAAAGCGACATTTGCAGTATGTCCTCAGTCATTTCCAAAGGGTAATGTTTGATCTTTCAAAAGACAGTTTTAAGCATGTCACTGTTCGATATTAACCTGTTCGGTTCAGTGATTCCCAATATGCTGAGCAATATTCTTTGAAGGGTAACCAGATCGAGTCAATGGGGGTCATTATGAGTTGGGTAGTAAGGGATACCAGGCACCGGTGAGGAGCCCGGTGCCGGTAATCCCTTACCGCCCAATTCTGAGGTCCCTTAGTGGGAACCATAAAGGACGTGTGGTCTGACCTACGGTTCCCGCTAAGGGACCAGGGCGCTAATAACAGGCCTGCTGTTTGCGGGCCCGTTAGTAGTGCCTTCCACCATTCCCATTGAGCCCTATAGGGGCTCAAATGGAAATGGAGAATGGTTGGTTGAGTGGGAACTTACCGGGTCAGCACAAGTCGGAATGTCCGGTAAATCCCCATTCAACCAGACCGGTGCTGGATCCGGTATTGGAGGCAGCCATGGCGCAAATAGAGCCATGGCTACCTCCAATCTCGGAATGAGGGCCAATGTGTGCACAGGACTCCAGCAGGGCTGCTGCAAGGCTATCCATCTCATAGATTGATTGGGCTTTCGTGAACCATTCTCTTTTTACTCTTTTTGGCCTATTCTGAGTCATTTTCCCAAAGGGAAAAAGTGCTTTCATTGAACAACCATAGTGCAAAAACTGCTCGACAGATTTGCATCAAATAAGAAGTAAATTGGGCACGAAGCATCACAGATGTGCCTTTTGCTGGTTTGGGGTAATTCCATCCAGTAGTTTTCAAACAATTTGACAGAAAAGGGGGTGCCACCTTCCCTCAAATAGGGTGAACGTCAGAAGTCTAAGCATTGATCCTTTGTGGACGTCAACAGGGAAAGGGATGGAATCAGAACTTTGCAAGTTTGAGGAGATTTTAAAGGACCGACTTTACAGGTAGGAGTCAATCCAAGCGACAGCAGAAGACAGGAGTGTTCAATAGTGTTGAAATTGGCAGAGATCTCGAAAAGGATGATTATAGAAGAGACCTTGGAGTGGTGAGCATCCGAGAGAAGCCAGATAGAAATGGATTTCCAAGGCTTTATCCTCAAGGTACTTAGTGATCCCGCTGAAGACCGCCCATTTAGGGACCTGTGAGTAATGGAGAAGTAGGGAAACGAGACAATAATTTGCTGGGACATTTGGATCAGCTGAATGGTTTCTTCAAAAGGGGTAGGACAGTTGATGTCCAACAAGGCAGAAACATGTCTGGGGATGCTTGTGGCCTTGTGTAGAAGGGATGTGACCCAGCAGTTTGGGCTGGACTGCCTCTTTTGGGGTGGGAACCAGACAGATTTGCATATGGTCTTTCCCCTTCAGTGATGGCTGGGCAGGTGAAGAATGATGGTCTGGAAGGTTGTCCAGTGCTGTGCGCACTGGTCACCTGATCACCCTCTGAACAAGGCTCCTGCATGTCCAGTTGCCCTCGCACTACCTACGGGCTCCCCGGCACTTAATGGTCTGTATCTGCAACCCTGCAGTCTCTTCTCTCTGCACTTATGAGCCACCCGAAGGCTGCACATGTGAGTGAACTGCACTTCGCCACCCCCATGGCACTTTTCCCCTTCCCTCTTCCACGCACTTGCGTGATCTGAATGACACAAGGCCTAGTAAGATCGTTATTCTGTCTCGGGAGGATAGCTCACGGGCAACGTGTTCGCCTTGGAAGCAAGACGACACGGAGCAACGCAGGTTCAATCACCGGGTTCGCGCTTAGAAACCTCTGGGAATTAGGCACGTTATAAATAACCTATCATATCATATCTCCCTTTCTATCCCCTCCTTGTCTTGTCGTGCCTAGAAAGACTTGTGTACAGGCACGCTATCAATGCCACATCATATCATATCATATGATTAATTCAGAACCTTTCAGCCATCAATGTTTGGTTTTGCTTCAGTCACCCCAAGTGGGATGAGTATGCCCAGACATGGGTCCCGAGGCTGCTGGGCCTAGAGACCCAAGCTACTCCTCACTAATGACGCCCAATGAAGCTGAAACATGTCTAAGGATGCTTGTGATCTTGTGCAGAAGGGATGTGACCTAGCAGTTCAGGCTGGATTGCCCCTTCTGGGGTGGGAACAAGCCTGATTTGCATATGGTCTTCCCCTTCTGTAATGAGTTGAAAGGCTGAAAAACGATGTTCTGGAGGGTTGCCCAGACCTATGCCAGTCATTATGATTAATTCAAACCCTTCCAGCCATCACCTTTTGGTTTAGCTTAACTCACCCCGAGTGCGAGGGGAATGTCCAGACGTGAGTCCTAAGCTTGCTATCCCTAGAGAGCCAAGCTACTCCTCACTGATAACTGCCAGCAAGGCCAAAACATGTCTGGAGATGCTTGTGGTCTTGTGCAGAAGGGAAGTGAACTAGCAGTTTGGGCTGGACTGCCCCTTTTGGGGTGGGAACAATCCGGATTTGCATATGGTCCTTCCCCTTCTGTAATGGCTTGGACGGCTGAAAAACTATGGTCTTTTGGGTTGCCCAGAGCTGTGCCATTGATCATGATTAATTCAAAACATTCCAGCCATCACCTTTTGATTTTGCATAGATTTGAAGGATTCAAGGAAGAGTCCAGCAGAGAGAGAGATTAAAGAGCTTAGAGATATACGGTCAGTTGATGTGACTAAGGGGGCCATTACGAGTGAGGTGGTAAGGGGTTAACAGTGCCAGTAAAAGATGCCGGAGCCGTCAACCCATTACCGCCTCATTATGAGTTTTACCAGGCGCCCTTAGTGGGTCCCGCGAGCAGACCAGGGTGCTAACAACGGGCCCGTTATTAACGGGCCCGTTGTTAGCACCCTCCCCATTCCCATTGCACCCTCCTCATACCCATTGAGCTCTATGGGGGCTCGAATGGGAATGGGGATGGGTTCCTTGAATGAGGAATTACCGGGCCCTCCAAGGTCGGAATGGCCTGGTAATTCCTCATTCAAGGAACCCGGACCCGGTACTCGGTAAGGGGGTAGCCATGCCGCTAATAGCGGCATGGCTACCTTCTAACTCGTAATGACCCCCTAAGTCTTTGACCATTTAGGATCAAGATGAAGAAAAGTCCTTTCCCTGAATAGCCTGCATGCGGGACGTGGGACAAAACACTGACATTCGTTACAATTCCTCAGACTACAGAACAATTTGCCACCCTGGGTTCTTGCCAAACGTTTAACATAGGCTGCATATTTGAACTATCTGCATTGCACATTGGGGATGTTTTTCGTCTACTATATATGCTTTGTGACATAAAAGTAAATTGGAGACAGTAGGGGGTATGTTATCTGCACAATTGACTATTCATTACGGTTATTGCCATTCTGCCACGCATGGCAGTCTCAGCATGGCTATTCCCACTATTTAACTAGTTTCAAAAAGCACTCTTGCTTCTTGTGCACATAAATAGAAAATCATTTTAAGACACCCATATGCAGATATATTTACACTATTCTTTTTGTGCAGTGTCTCATTATTCGTAACCAGCACACGTACTCTTTGTGACTGACTCTTGGTGCATCTCCATCACTTTGCCATCCTGATAATAGTGTGGGCTATCCTGAATGCTCACTCATGCAAATTTACCTGCGAGGGAGGGAAGTGTGTTCTCTCATTGCTGTGCCAAACTGTATTCACAAAAGGGATGCACTAAAAATGTTCATATCCTTCCCTCTTAGTCTCCTGCACAGGGCCAGCTAATCTATAATACAAGAGAGGGCCCAGACCCACCAGATTCTCTTGTTCACAAGAGAATTGCCACAGCATTTTAGTGCTGGACTGCCCATGTGGGCGGGACAAAGACTGATATGCAAATGAGTATTTCCTTCTGTGAAAGGTACAGTGAGCTAAAGTGTAGCTGCAGACTCTCTAATGGGTACCTTCCCAAAGAACAGGTCATTTAGCCGTGTTTGTTCTCGAAGAGGAGCACTATAACTATTTTTTGATTGTTTAAGGGACTTAGGTCTAGTCACCCTAAGTTTCCTAGGGTCATCCAGACGTGAACCCCTTGCTCACTGTGCTCAGAGAGGCACAGCTCCACCTCACTGATGAGGCCCAAGAAGGCTGAAACACGTGTCTGGGGTTGCTGTTGGTACTCTTGTTGAGAAGAGAATTGCCATATCATTTCAGTGCTGCCATGCCCATGTGGGTGGAACAAAGACTGATATGCAAATGGATATTTCCCTTCTGTGAAAGGTACAATGAGCTAAAGTGTGGCTGCAGACTCTCGAGTGGGTACCTTCCCATAGAACAGGTAATTTAGCTGTGTTCGTTCTCGCAGAGGGGCGCATATGACTATTTTTTGACCACCAAAAACCATACCCATTATGGAGGAATCCACAGCTTAAACTGTCAAAGGGAAACATGGTTTTTATGATTAAACAAGCATGTTAAGTATTACTACATGGCTAGAGTGACATGTTTGTGTAGCAAGTCTAGCCATTTCTTACTGTGGCATGATATGTGTTACTGGCCACCAATGATTAAGCAAGCATGTTAAGTGTTATTAAGTGGTGTGAGGAATTGCGGGGTTCAGTTACTGCCCACCAGGGGAGAGCATTTCTCTGTCAAGCTAAGGAGGGGAGTGTGCAATGCAATGCATTCCCTATGGGCAAAGGAAAGCAGGACGTCACTGTGGGAGACTTCCCCCTTGGGTACAAGGAATCCCGTACTGACGAGGAACTCCCTAACCAACCTCCTTATATAGCCCATCGCTAGTAACATCTGCTAGAAGATAACATGAATAACAAACTGATATGTTATTGCCACACGGAACCTGTGAATGAACCTGAAAATAAATAATTATGTGGTACTGAGAGGACGAAAACCACTGGAGCAATACAGAGAACAGGTAGAACAAAGAAGAAGGACTTTGAAACTGCGCCGGGGAAGCCTCATAGCAGCGTCATAACTCTGAGAGGCGGGGAGCTGGAGGAAAGAGAAGCCCAGCAGTTTCAAATCAGCTGTGGGAGAGAAGCTGAAGGAAACGGGGAAGCACAGTGTTCGATGCTGGGAGGAAGCTGAAGTGTGAATCCTAACGTGTGGCACTCAGGAAACCTGAAGGACAGAGAAGCGGAAGTACTGGCACAATATCGGAAGAGCAACTAAGTAAGAAGTGGTGGTGTGACTCAACCCCCGGTGGACTTGGGAGTCCATAAACAACGCTGACACCACTTACCTGAAGGCACCATGAAGCATGGAGAGTGAAAGAGAAGCAAAGAGCCGAGAAGCCAGCCTGACAGTCAACGAAGAGGGTCCCGCCCTGGCCAAAGTCCGGGTGACATTATCCCTGAGATACGAAGGTAACAGATAGAGCAGAAGACCCTGATTGGGGACTAAAGATAACGACTGGGACATTCATATTCGTCACAGTACAGAACAAATGTTGCAAGTGCACAAGAAGAGTGAGAATCATTATTGAAATGCGCATACTTGTCCTAGTAGAGACCAAGGGGCTCATTACAAGTTGCTCGGTATCCCAGTGGTAAATCCACTGGGATACCACCCAATGCAATTAGCATTACCACAACTTTGTACAGCGCTATTAGTGCCACATCCCAAGCTGCAGTGTCGGTGTAAGTCCCCATTTTAATTTTAGTCCATAGGACTCAATGGGGCATTTTTGGCACAATTACCACTGCAGTAATTGCGCTGTGGTAATTGCACTGAAAATGGGGGCAAAGTCGGCACATTCGCATTCAGCTCAGAGCTGGAGGTGAATGCGCTGCGGTTCCCCTAAACTCAGGATTGGGCAGAGCAGTAATGCAGCGGTAATAGCATTACTGTCGCATTTGTACAGCTCCACCCAACTCCTGATAAGGCCCCCACAAGTGTTGAAAGCACATAAGAAGAGTGAGCATTATTACTGGAATGCTCATATTCATCCCAGTAAAGATCAAGTCTAGGAAGTGCATCAGAAGAGTGAGAATCATAGCTGGAACGTTCATACTCATCTCAATATTGACCAGGCTCATTACAGTTTGGTGGTATCTGGTTGGTAAATCCACCCAAATACCGCCAAACTGTATTACCATTACTGCCACTTGGTCCAGCGGTATTACCGGCGGACTGCAAGTGGCGGTAGCAGTGTAAGTCACCGTTTTTTTTAGTCCATAGGACTATGGGGGATTTTTTGTGGAATTACCATGGCCGTAATTCCATTGCGGTAATTCTGCCACAATTTGGAAGAAAGCTGGCAGATTTACCTCGAGCTCATAGCTCGAGGTGAATCCAACAACTTTTGGCTGAGCTCATAGTTGGGTGGTGTGTTAATTTTGCAGTATACAGTAATACTGCTGCATTATACTTGCACCACCCAACTCGTAATGAGGCCAGTGAATCAAAAGAATAAGAATCAGAACTGGAATGCCCATACTCGTCTCAGTAGAGATCAAGTGTTGGAAGTGCATAAGAGTGAGAATCATTACTGGAACAATTAGAATCCAGATATTTCCAGAGTACCTCCTTTTCCTTTAGGGACAAAGAGTGCATCCTACCAAAAGGAATGAGAGCCTCTGGTATGAGATCTATCGGGCAGTCTTCTGGTCTGTGGGGTGGCGGTTCTTGAGGGTCCTTGTCCAGAAAGACTTCGCTGAATTCACCAAACTCTGTAGGTATACAATGTATTCCTCGTGTGACTGGATCAGCAGTCGATGTGTTCATGGCCTTGACAGTATCATAGTTGATCCATGATAAGCAGGACTTGTGGCAAAAACCCAAATCAAACACAACCTGGTTCTTGGCCCAATCGATTGCGGGATTATGGTTCCGCATCCATGACACTCCTAGGATGACAGGGAAATGGGTTGCTCGAATGAGATCAAACTGTATGTCCTTCTTGTGTTGAAGGACTGTCATGCTCATTTCTTCAGTAGTGTGTGTCCTGAGCTAAAGGGTTTGCCGTCCACCCCCTCAACCTTTTGGTCCGCATCCTTCTCGATGCGGTCTAGGCCCATCTTATTCGTAATGGGTGTCCATGAAATTGCTGGCAGTGCCGCAATTGATAAGGGCTAATGAATCCACCTTTTGTTGTCTGATCAAAAGCTGGATGGCTACAACCATCAACCAATTGTCTTCGGTGGAGACTGAGGAGGAGAAGGTCATGGAGACATAGGGATGAAACTTGTCCCTGCTAGTTCCGAGGTTGCCCGTTTCCCAGACAGCAAGGTGGCACTTCTGGGTAGTCTCAGAGGAGATGTTGAGCAGAACCGCAATACATACATAGGCTATTCTCCTTGCATCTTTTGTGTTCTTCTGTGGTTAAAGGTGCTCTGGCAGCTCCTATTTGCATTGGTTCATCTTTGACAGGACGTGGTGAGGAGGAGGAAAGGACCGGTGGCTTGAAAAATCCAAATGGGCTACGACCCTTCCTTTTTTCTGATCTTCTCTCCGAAAGGCGGTAGTCTATCTGCAATGTGGCAGACAATAGCTCAGAAAACGAGGTAGGTCTCGGCGTCCAAGCTAATTTGTCCTTTAATTCTTCTCTTAATCTTTGTTTTAAAATAGTGTATTGTGCAGCTTCTTGCCATCCGATATGCGCTGCTATACATTTAAACTGAATGATATAGGTTAGGAGATCAGATGCTCCCCATCGTATGTCCAGTAATTCTTCACAAGCCACATGAGAGGTCTCCAGTCTCTTGAATGCTTGTTTGAAGCGGTTGATAAAGGCTCCATAGTCCTGAAGGACTGGGTTAGCACTGGTCACTAACGGGGTAGCCCATGCTAGTGCATTCCCCGTCAAGTTAGAAATTAGTAATCCAATTCAAGCTTGATCAGATGCATAGGTTTGAGGGCGGAAAGTGAAGTGGATAACGCAGGCGTCAATGAATTCTTTGAACCTTTTTGGAGATCCATCGTATTTGCCGGAGGCCAAGGGCATCGGAGGGTGTTCAGCATGATGTAGGTCTCGAGCAGTGACCAATTGTCGTAGAGCATTGTTTTCGGCCTTCAGAGTTTGGATCTCTTGGGAAAGACACTGCACTGCTTTGAACAATTCTTGACCTTGCTCTGCGGTTGCCATGGTGAGTTCTTGGTGTTGCAATCTGTCAGAATCCTCACCTGATTCCTCTGAACTGCTCGGAGGATTCTTGCCTCCTTTCTTTCTGAGAGTGTTTTGCTGTTTTCTGTGGAGATATGGAATCCCTCGAATTGAAGCCACTATGCCGCCTAACCAAAGAGGCCGGCTAAGGTCCCCTTTCTGAGGACATCAAAAAAAGGAAAAAGCCTACTGGCAGAAGAAACCTCTTTCAAAGAACTTCTCCTGATGTAGAATCCATTAGTACATATAACTGCATCTCGAAGATCATCTGAAATATAGCTACTATTTGTCTGTCATTCAAGATCATTATCTATAATTGTTCAAATCAAAAAAATACCTAACTAGTTTTGTATTACCAGAAAATAACCTGTACATTTTTGACTGTATCATCATAATTGAAAAAGTTGACAACTCAACTAAACCAATTTTCAATAAAGAAAATAAAAAAGTAGTAGAATGACTACTGCTGATGCCCAGTGTCAGAGGCCAGGACCTCCTCTTCATTCGTAGGATACTAAGAGTAGAGCAAAATGAGTAGGGTGAAGTCCGAGATCCCCTGACAAGAGTATAAACTTCCAGAACAGTAGGGGAGATAAGCACCAGTGAGCCCGGATAGTATGCAGTATATGGCAGGAAAGGCAGCAAATCAGGACTTCGGTGCAGACGAATAACTCTGGACACCCTAAGGTGAAACAGTGCACTCCGGGAGTTAAGAAAGCCAGTCAGAGGATAAGAGTCAAAGAGAAATATAAACACATCTTGTGGGAGACAGGAGCCAAAAAATATAGCGCCCTGAGGAGATGCTGTAAGGAAAGTGTGGAACAGACAGGAGCCGAGAGCGACAGAGCTTTGAAAAGCCGTCAAGGAAAGAAACAGAACGGGGGCGGAGACACAACCCAGGAAAGCAGAAACAGGCGCAGGACGCAGAGAAAGGAGAACAAAGATAACTTACTGCACGGCAGGGGAGGAAATCTGCAGGCGCAGCCAAGGAAAAACACAGCGTTGGACCCCAAAGGTACAAAGTAGTAGGTAGGGTTGCAATGCGGAGAGCCCCGGAAACAGAGTGGCTCGGAGCCGCTGGCGGCAGCCATGTCAGGTGACAACTAGACCGCCGTAGCACGTAGTAATGGAAACATGGTGTGCTGCATCAATGGCGTCGGTACATCCAGGGTTTCCACAAGCGCCAGGATGGCAGGCGCGTGACAGTTATATCTAAAACCAAAAAAAGTGATGGGTAGAAGATTTGGAATTATTCTGAACCGCATTCTTCCACGCCACAGTTTTTTAATCCTTCTGTGTCATTGCAAAAGGGGTCCAGCCATATGCAAATCAGTCAGGTACTGCCACCAATGGGAGCAGCCCTGTCCCAACTGCCAGGCCTAGTCCCCTCTGCACGGAAACACAAGCAACCCCAGACATGTTTTAGTCTTGTTGGACCTCCTCAGTGAGGTACAGCTTGGTTCCCTACGGAGCAGCGAGCAAGGGACCCACGTCTGGGCATACCCTCTCTCACAGAGTGAAACAAACTGAAAGCAAAAAAGTGATGGGTGGAAGATTTTGAATTAATCTGAACCACTGGCATTGCTCTGAGCAATCTGCCACACCACCAGCCCATCTGCACCATTGTAAAAGGGGCGGGTATGCCCAGACGTGGGTCCCGTGCCTGCTGGGCCAAGAGACCCAAGCTACTCCTCACTGATGAGGCCCAACAAGATCGAAACATGTTTGGGGATGCTGCTGGTCTCATGCAGAAGAGTTGTGACCCAGCAGTTCGGGCTGGACTGCCCCTTTTGGGGTGGGATCAAGTCTGATTTGTATATGGTCTTGCCCCTTTTTAATGGCTTGGCAGGCGAATAACGATAGTCTGGAGAGTTGCCCAGAGCAATGCAGAGGTTCAGATTAATTCGAAACCTTCCAAACATCACCTCCTTTGTTTTGCTAGTCACCCCGAGTTGGACGGGTATGCTCAGACATGGGTCCTGTGCCTGCTGGACGTAGAGACCCAAGCTACTCCTCACTGATGAGGCCCAACAAGGCCAGAACATGTTTGGGGATGATTGTGGGCTCGTGCAGAAGGGATGTGGCCTAGCAGTTTAGGTAGATCTGTCCCTTTTGGGGTGGGGCCAAGCTTGATTTGCGTATGGTCTATCCCCTTTTGTAATGGCTTGACAGACAAAGAATGATGGTCTGGAGGGTTGCCCAGAGTAATGCCAGAGGTTCAGATTAATTTGAAACCTTCCAGCCATCACCTCTTTTGTTTTGAGGATGTTATAACTATCATTAGTAATTGCAAGCCCTCTAGGGCTCCAGGTCCCGATAGCCTCTCAAATAGCACATTTAAATCCTGCCCAGAACTCTGAGCAACTGTATCAGTAGCACTGTTTAAAAACATTGTTGCCTTACACAGTATCCCGACCTCATGGAAGAGCTTGAATATTATTTTGGTGTTCAAAAAGTGTGACAGACTTAATCCATGTAACTGCAGGCCAAGCTCCCTTCTGGATGCATCTAGCAAACTGTTTTCGGTTTTGCTTTTAAGGGACTTGCATTCATTCGTCTGGGGTACTGGATATTTGCCAATCTGGTTTCAAGGAATCTGTGGGAACCTCCTTAAATTGTTTTATTTGATATTTCCTGTTCCCGGCAAGTGAAGTTGATGAAACGCCAGATATACACTGCTTTTATTGATTCAACCTTGGCATTCGACCGGGTTAATAGAGAAAAATTGCAGACTAAGCTACAGCAGAAAGGTTGCCCAACCAAGTTGTTAAACATCTTACTGGCCTTGCATTCCAATACTAAAGTTAAAGTGTGCCTCGATCACAAAGGTTCATAATCTCATTTTATCAATTCATTTCATGGTCTTCATCAAGGCTGCATTTTCACCCCATTTGTATTCAATTTTGATATTGCTGATTTGAATAGCTTTTTATCTACTAAAAATGCATGCCGCCCTAGGCTGGGCATAGTACGGATTCAATATATAGCCTATGCTGACGATCTAGTATTGTTTGATTTGACACACATGGGCTTACAGAGATCATTGAATATACTTGCTAACTATTTAAAGGATTTGAATTTAGAGATCAACGTAAAAAAGACTAAAATACTGAATTTGAAGCCTGTTGAAAAGAAGAAAATTAAATGCTTCAATTGGCACCTAGAGGGGCAACAAATCGAAGTCATTTAGGAATTTAAATAGTTGGGTATCAAAATGCCCTCTAAATATGGCAATACTCAGGACCACAAAATCTTATATCCAACCATTAGAGCTCTGGTGGCTCAAATTTCTATACTCCCGATTATGAGACTATAGAAATTGAAGGTGTTGCCAAGCTACATTTTTGGGGCTGAGACCTTGTCATTGGACATGAAGTGGGGGAAATTGGAAGCCTTGCTGTGTAGATAATGTCTATGGGCCTCATTATGAGTAGGGCGGTAAGGGATACCGGGCACCAGTAAGGAGACCGGTGCCGGTTATCCCTTACCGCCCTACTACGAGTTCCCTTAGCCGGTCCCTCCTTTATGGACAGGACCTGCTAAGGGACTTCAGAGCTAATAACCGTACCGCAAATTGCGGTACGGTTATTAGCTACTTCCCCATTCCCATTGAGCCCTGTGAGGGCTCAAATGGGAATGGGGAATGTTTTTTTCAATGGGGACTTACCGGTCCCGCAAAGGTCGCA